>NW_006792775.1:1946433-1969743 GCF_000442215.2 Lipotes vexillifer
GGGGCACTGCTCCGTATTTTCCGTCCCGCCTCGCCCGCCAGAACGTGAGGGTCCAGGACCAAAGTCAGACGTTGGGGTGCGGGCGCCTGCTGTGGCCCGCGGGCCCCTCCACGGGGGATTTGGCGGGATTAGAGTGTGCCGTCCTTGGGACAGGTGTTTCCTTTATGCTCTGCCCAGGGGCTGCAGAGAAGCGCGTCTTTAAGTGCCACATTCAGTGGGGTCTCCGGCTTGGGGTAGCTGGAGGGCCGGGTTTTGTTAGGGCTTGTTTTTACATCTGACCCTGACCAGCTGGAGTGCCTTGTTTTAAGCGCGGGGTAACAGCTGACATAACATAACGGGGATCAGGCTGAACAGGCAGCCGTGTCGCCGGGCGCGGGCGGGGGCCTGGCACCGGCGCTCCACGTGGGGGCTGCCCTGGGGAAGTCGTCAGGGATAATGGGATGAGCCCGGCGGGGCCTCGTGGCCGTGGGGTGCACGGCGCGGTGGGGTCTGCCAGCTGTCACCCCCGGGCGGGGGCTGGGGGCTTGCAGGTGCCAGAATAATCGCCCCAGGAGCCTGCATTCAGATGGGCTATAATCGTGTTCTCTGCTTCCCCAGGTCACGGAGAATGGGAACCAGAGGCCCCGGCTGTGCGCCCATTGAAGTGTGCCATTGTGTGACTTAACGGGCGGGGGGAGGGGGCTGGTGCAGCCCTGTGGGGTCGGGGAGTCTGCTGCCTGTGCACCTTGCCCACCCCCCCCACCCGCCCCCGACCCCTGACTCACTAAACGGACCTCAGAGCCAGGGTCGGGGGGCGGGAGCGGCTGCTCTTTGCGCATTTTCCGTCTCCCAGCTATGTGTGGGTCAGGCACACCAGGTGGGGTGAGTGGAAGGCGGAACTGTGGAGGCCCCTGGGGCGGGCAGCCTCTGGCAGCCCTCGCCTGTGACCAGGCAGGAGATGCCCCCGACAGGAGCCAGTCCCATGTGCCCAGTGGGCTGCCTGTCAGCTCCTTCTGGGCCCCTGGGCGGCAGCCCCAGCTGGGCTCAGGAGGCCTTGATGACGCCCGTGAGCACAGAGGGTGCCCAGGGAACCCCTCAAGCCTCCGCAGAGTCGTGGGAATCGGGGGCCACGCTCCCCTTCTCACACATGTGAGTCTGTAGGCGCCAATCCCGCTGGGCCTCTGGCTGCCCCGGAAGGCGAGTCCGGGCCTCAGGTCTTGGCAGTTTCACTTCCCCTTGGCTGGCGGCTGCGAGACAGACACCCCCAGCCCAAAGCTCACGGCAGGGGTGTCACGTTTGCATTTCCAGGTGGACCCAGCCACCCTGGGCTGAGAGAATTTCCCTGTGCCGAGCTGACACCCAAGCCGGGACTGCTGCGAGCTGGTGGTGCCAGTTTCCCAGCTTGAAGGATCTGGTTGGTAAAAACATACCTGGTCGAGCCGGACACTGGCAGAGAGGCAGGCGTGCACAGGGATGCACATGCACGCACAGACACGCACATGTGGACGCGCTCACGTGGCGTGCACACTCAGGCACATCCACGTGTCTGTGCGCACGTGCACAGGCACACTCGGCTGGAGCTTCGGCCGGCAGGGAGCGAGACGCCCTCGGGGCCGCGTTCCATTTGCACATTTAATCCAGAAACTGTCAGCACGGGAAGCCTGGACGGGAACAAAATGTCAAGTGTGTGCTGAGAGGTGCAGCCTCTGCCCCCTTTCCTGGCGGGTGATGGTCTGGTCAGTTTCCGAGCGTGATGAGCTGAGGATAATTTGTGCGTTCGGAACACAGCGCAGTGGGGAGACCTGGGTTGGGGGGGGCGGCGGCGGGCAGCGTCTTTATTTCATCTTCAGTTTCTTGAGCTGGGCCTGTGTCTTCTCCCCGACCGACCGTTCTCTGAGCCCGGCCGGGAGGGTCGGAGACGGGGGCCGCGGTCCTCGGCGGTGGGGATTGGGCTGGGTCCGTGTGTATTCATTTCTCAGCGTTGCCGACTCTGCGAGGTCCCTGGACCCGGCTGCAGAAGACTGAACGTGACCACAGAGCCCTGGTGACCTCACCGTTTTCAGGGTGCTGGACAGCGGGGCTCAGCCCCTGCTGTTGGGGTCCCCTGAACTTTCTCCAAGCATCCCCCTTTTGCCTAAGGGCTCTGTCTTCATTTCAGGGTCAAGGTGATTTTCTTTTAAATGAGGACATCTGTTAGACCACTTAGTAGCTCTGGGACGTTGGGAAGATGCTCTCTCGTCCCGGGGAGTTTGTAAGAATTCCTGGTTTCTCCCCAGTGTTTGGAGAGCCAAACATGTCATAAGTTCCGTCACTGGTCGCTGTGTAAACGGGCAGCTGGAGGCCTCTGTACCCCACCTTGAGAACGGGTGGCAGTGGGGCAGCAGGCCCTGGGCTCCAGGCTTCTCCCCCTTTCTGCTTCAGGGTAGGCCTGCCGTTGGCGGTGGCTCTCCAAGGCCCCAGAGCCAGGATGCGCACACACAGGCCCGCAGGCCTCACCAGAGAAACTCCAGGGGGCGGTGGTCCAGATCCCCCCGAGACAGCCTGGTGGGCCGCACGCATTCCCGACCCTCTCCAGACCTCAGCCTAGAACCCCGGTGCTGTGGGTAGCTCAGGTGCCTGGGGCTGTGGTCTGGGCACGGATGGCGTGCAGGTTCTCAGTCCAGAGGTGAGGGCCTTGAGGGCCAAAGGGACAGTGGTGGACAAGTGGCCTCTTCCTCCTGGCAGGGTTGGGGCGGGGGTGCTGGGGAAGTAAATGGGAAGGCCGTCAGTGCTCACCGAAGGCGCCTTAGTTGGGAACCAGTGACCTCAGTTAGAAGTCTGTTAGCAGCACCTGGGCCCTCTGCACCTGAAACGCAAGGGGGAGCGGCAGACAGACAGACAGACAGGCCCAGGTTTGCCACGATGGCCGGATCTACACAGATGTGGTAGCCTCCGGGTTATGTACTCTGTTCACGTAAGCCAAAGCCAGCTTTCAATTGCGGTATAATCGATGTGTGATAGACGGTCATACTTAAAGCACACAGTCAGACACCATGAGACCGTTACCCCCAGAGGTGTCCTCAGGGCCTTGGGATCCCTCCTGCCGGCCCTCCCTACTCAGGAGGCAACCACTGCCCTGCCCGTCAGCAGAGACTGGTCTGTACTTTCCAGGGTCCTCTGGTCAATGGATCACACACGCGTGCTCCTGTCTGGTGCCGCACGTCGTTGTTCTGAGGTTCATCCAGGTGGTTGTGTGTATCCAGGGGCCATTCTTTTCGTTGCTGACTTGTGTTCTGCTGTGTGGACGGACCACGGTCTGTTTATCCATTCACATGGTGGCGGGCATTTGGGTCATTTCCCATTTTGAGCTGTTGTGCATACATTTGCATTCAAGTCTTTGTAAGGACTTGTATTTCCTCTTTTTTAAAAAATAGATTTTATTAAAATATAATTTATTTACATTGTGTTAATTTCTGCTGTACAGCAAAGTGGCTCAGTTATACACATATAGACATTCTTTTTCATATTCTTTTCCGTCATGGATTATCACGGGGTATTGAATACAGTGCCCTGTGCTATACGGTAGGACCTTGCTGTTAGGACTTGTATTTCTTTTTTCTTGGGTAAATACCTAGGGGTAGGATGGCTGGATACTATGGTAGGTGTTTATTTAATCGCTTAAGAAACTGGCAAACTGTTTTCCGAAGTGTTCATTACCACTTATAAGTCCCGGCAGCCGCGTGAGAGTTTCAGTCCCTGCATATTTCTCACCTGCGCTCGATGGGGTTGGTCTCTTCCAGTCTAGCCAATCTGATAAGGTGGGGGAGTGCTGTCTCCTTGTGGTTTAATTTTCATTTTCAAATGACTAATGATGTTGAGGATCTTTTCGTGTGGTTTGTTGGCCTCTGTATAACTTCTTTGGTGAAGTGTCTTTCAGACCTTTGGTTCATTTAAAAATGGATCTGTTTGTCTTATTTCCTGGGTTGTGAAAGTTCTTTATATATTCTAGATACATGGGTATATGTTTTACAAATATTTCCCGCCCCAGTCTATGGCTTTCCTTTTCCTTTATTTAATAGTGTCTTTTAAAAACTAAAAGATCTCAATTTTAATGAAGTCAAATTTATTGCTTTTTCATTTTTTATGTGTTTCATGCTTTTAATGTCATATTTAGGAAATCTTTACCAGATACATGATTACTAAGGTTTTCTTCTGTGTTTTCTTCTGGTGGTTTTAGTTTCAGTGCTTACATTTAGGTCCATGAGTTACCTTTTGTCTACCATGTAAATTATGGGTTGAAGTTCTTAATTTTTATAATTTATTTTTATTGAAGTCTAGTTGATTTACAAAGTTGTGTTAATTTCTGCTGTACAGAAGAGTGATTCAGTTATACACATATAGACATTCTTTTTCATATTCTTTTTCCATTATGGTTTATCCCAGGGTATTGAATAGAGTTCCCTGTGCTATACAGTAGGACCTTGTTGTTTATCCATCCTATATATAATAGTTTGCATCTGCTAATCCCAAGCTCGCAATCCATCCCTCCCCCACCCGCCTCCCCCATGGCAACCACAAGTCTGGTTTCTATGTCTGTGAGTCTGTTTCTGTTTCGTAGATAAGTTCATTTGTGTCATATTTTAGATTCCATACGTAAGCGATATCATATGATATTTTTCCCTGTCTGACTTACTTCACTTAGTCTGATCATCTCTAGGTCCATCCATGTTGCTGCAAATGGTGTTATTTCACTTGAAGTTCTTAATTTTTTATGTGAGTGTCCAGTTGTTCCAGTGCCGTACACTGAAAAGAGTATTCCCTACCCAGGGAGTCACCTTGGCAGCCTTTAAGAAACTCAATTTACCATAAAAGCGTGGGCCTATTTTTGGTCATGCGGTTCTGATGCATTGACCTTTTAGTCCATCTTTACGCCAATACCACATTGCCTCGATTACTACAGCTTTGTAAAAGTCTTAAGATAAGGAAAATCATCCACCTTTGCTCTTCTCTTTCAAGCTGTTTTGGTTATTCCAGGTCCTTTGTACCTCCATATAAATTTTAGAAGCTGCTTGTCAATTTTTACAAAGAAGCCTGGGGAGATTCTGCTTGGGATTGCATTGAACCTCAAGATTAACTGGGGGAGAATCAATCTCTTACCGATATCAGATCTTCTGACCCATGAACACTGTAGATCTCTCCATTTATGTAGATCTTTAATTTCTGTCAGAGATGTTTTGTGGTTTTCAGTGAAAGGCCTTGTACCTCTTTTGTCAGATACCAAGTTTTTCATATTCTCTTATGCTATTGTCAATGGTGTTTAGAGCTGTAATTAATTTTGGTATTTATATATCTTTTATATTGATACCTCAGTCACTCAGTTTTTAGTTCTAGTAGATTTTTTGTGTGGATTCCATTGATTTTTTTTTTTTTGTTTTTACATTGATCATCATGTCTGCAAATAAAGACAGTTTTACCTCTTCCTTTTCGATCTGGACGCCTATTTTTTTTTTTTTCTTGCATGATTGCACTGGCTAGCCCCTCCAGTAGAATGTTTAATAGAGATGGGACGAGTGAACATCCTTGCCTTGTTCCCAGTCCTTCCCAGAAGTACGTTTAGTTTCTCACTATCAAGTGTGATGTTACTAGGTTTCTGTAGATGTCCTTTATTAGACTGAGGAATTTTCCTTCTAATACTAATGCTAAGAGTTGTTTATTTTAACATGAATGGATGTTGAAATTTGTCAGGTGCTTTTTCTACACCTCTTGAGATAATCATGTTTTTTTCTCCTTTAGTCTCAATATGGTGAATTATATTGATTGATTGATTTTTTTTTTAACATCTTTATTGGGGTATAATTGCTTTACAATGGTGTGTTAGTTTCTGCTTTATAACAGAGTGAATCAGTTATACATATACATATGTTCCCATATCTCTTCCCTTTTTGTCTCCCTCCCTCCATTCATTAAATATGTGTGTTTTATAATTTTGAATTTACACATATGACATCATACTGTCCATATTTGTACAATTTGTTTTTACTCTCAAAAATTATGTCCTAGAAATCTGTTTTTATACATGCAGTTATAGTTCAATTTTAATTGTTGTAGAGAATTTCATTTTATTGAATATATTAGTTTAGCTTTTGTTTTGTTTTTAAGTTACCCATATTCCTACTGCTTTATGTGTTTGAGGAGATAAGGTTTTGGTTAAAAACCAATCTGTGATTTGTTTTTTCATGCCCAAGTATAGGCTATTGCAAAGGCTTTACTTGGCAAGCTTCAAGGGGGAAATCTGCCCTCCTCACACCAGACTTGAGGCCCAGCCAGTTCATCGCAGTCTCCAAGGGGAGTTACAGTCTAGGACTCAGGCTCTTCTGGCTGGTCATGCTCTTCACGTGTTTGCACTACTAGCCTCATGCCTTCATTCCTAGGTCTCTTTACCTGAAGCATTCAGGTGCCTCTGCCAAGGACTCCTTATTGGGAAGGAGGGGAGAAAGTGGAAGATACTTTTTTCCCACTCTGACTCACTGCCTAGTACTTTTCCATCCCTAACCCTTTTTCTCCCTTCTGGCCCTGGGCTTATGAAACTGGGTTTATGGAGCCTTTTGTTCAGGGCTCTCTCAACAATGAGATTGCCTGACCCCACTGATCTACCTAATCCTGGGTGAGCATGTGTTCCTTGGGAGAAAATGGAACAAGATAGTCAGCACTTTTTCTGGTTTATATACCATCACAGTAAGTGATTAAAGGCTAAACTCTTTTATTTTGGCTTGTTTCTTTAATTGGCTACTCCTGACTTCTCACAACCAGGCTCTCTTTCCTGGTTCAACTGAGTTTCTAGCAGTTTGTATGTTTTTTCATTCTTTGAAAAAAGAGTAAAATCGCTATCTTTATATATGTCTCCTTTTATGGATGTATGAGATTCTCTACTATATATGACCAGAAATGAAAACACTCAGATGTTAATTATATGCAATTTTAATTTCACTAGATATTTCCCAATTGCATATCAAAAGGATTGTGTTAATTACACTTCCATCAAGAAGTGAGTGAAAGTTCCTAGTTCACTATATTATCATTGGTGCTAACTATTGTTTAATTTTTAATTATTCTGCCATCTGATGAGTGTGAGTATATAATTCGGTTTTAATTTGTATTTACTTAATTTTTAGTGATTTTGAGTATACATTCTTATATTTCTTGGTCATTCTGATTTCCTCTTCTATGAATTGCTTGGTCATGTATTTGGTCATTTTCTTGTTTGAAGATTTTTTTATTGATATGTTGGAGTTCTGTTAGTATATAGGAATGCCAGAGATTTCTGTGCATTAATTTTGTATCCTGCTACTTTACCAAATTCATTGATTAGCTCTAGTAGTTTTCTGGTAGCATCTTTAGGATTCTCTATGTATAGTATCATGTCATCTGCAAACAGTGACAGCTTTACTTCTTCTTTTCCGATTTGGATTCCTTTTATTTCCTTTTCTTCTCTGATTGCTGTGGCTAAAACTTCCAAAACTATGTTGAATAAGAGTGGTGAGAGTGGGCAACCTTGTCTTGTTCCTGACCTTAGTGGAAATGCTTTCAGTTTTTCGCCATTGAGGATGATGTTGGCTGTGGGCTTGTCATATACGGCCTTTATTATATTGAGGAAAGTTCCCTCTACACCTACTTTCTGCAGGGTTTTTATCATAAATGGGTGTTGAATTTTGTCAAAAGCTTTCTCTGCATCTATTGAGATGATCATATGGTTTTTCTCCTTCAATTTGTTAATATGGTATATCACATTGATAGATTTGCGTATATTGAAGAATCCTTGCATTCCTGGAATAAACCCCACTTGATCATGGTGTATGATCCTTTTAATGTGCTGTTGGATTCTGTTTGCTAGTATTTTGTTGAGGATTTTTGCATCTATGTTCATCAGTGATATTGGCCTGTAGTTTTCTTTCTTTGTGACATCCTTGTCTGGTTTTGGTATCAAGGTGATGGTGGCCTCGTAGAATGAGTTGGGGAGTGTTCCTCCCTCTGCTATATATATTGATTGATTTTTCAGACGTTAAATCAAGCTTGTGTGTCTGGATAAACCCCAGTGGTCATGTTGTATTATTACCCTTTGTAGATATTGTTGAACTTAATTTGCTAAAATTTTGCCAAGAACTTTTGCATCTAAGTTCATGAGGGATATTGACTATAGTTTTCTTATAATGTTTTTGGTTTTGGTGTCAGAGTAGTGCCGGCATGGTAGAGTGCTCTGGGAAGTGTTCTCTCTTCGTGTGGGGAGAAGAATTTTCTAGAAGTGGTCTTATTTCTAACCTATGTGTGTGGTGGAATTCATCAGTGAAGCCATCTAGGCCTGAACTTCTGTTTGTGAGAAGGCTGTTAACTAGATTTTAAATGCATTTAATAATTATGTTCAGGTTATCTATTTTTTCTTGAGTAGACCTTGGTATTTTGTGTGTTTGAAGGAATTTGTTCATTTCACCTAAGACGTTAAATTGACTGGCACAAAATTGTTCATAATATCTCATTATTATTTTTTTTAACATTTGTAGGATGGTGGTGATGTCTCTTCTCTCATTTCTGTATTGGTAATTAGTGCCTTTTTTTTTTATGATCAGTCTGGCTAGAGTTTTAGTGATTTTGTTGATCTGAAATAACCAACTTTTATCTTGGGGTTTCATTGGATGTTTTTTCTTTTTTGTTATTTTGTTGGTTTCTGCTCTGATTTTTATTGTTTTTTTTCTGTTTGCTTAGTTTTAATGTGCTCACCTTTTCCTAGCTTTTAAGGTAGAAGCTGAGGTCATTGATTAAAGATCTCTCTTCTAATGTAGGTGTTTGGTAGTCTAAAGACCACTTTAGCTGCATCTCACAGATTTTGATGTACTGTGTTATTTTCATTCCGATGATCTGGCATATTTTCTAATTTCATTTTTGATTTCTTCTTTGATTCATGGGTTAGTTAGAAGTGTATTACTTTCCAAACGTTTGGGGATTTTCAAGATACCTTTCTGTTATTGATTTCTATTTTAACTCATTTGTGGTAAGAGAAGACACTTAACATGATTTGATTCTTTCAAACTTTATTAAGACTTAAAAAAAAAAAATTGGGGCTTCCCTGGTGGCGCAGCGGTTGGGAGTCCGCCTGCCGATGCAGGGGACGCGGGTTCGTGCCCCGGTCCGGGAAGATCCCACATGCCGCGGAGCAGCTAGGTCTGTGAGCCATGGCCGCCGAGCCTGCGCGTCCGGAGCCTGTGCTCCGCAACGGGAGAGGCCACAACAGCGAGAGGCCCCCGGACCCCAGCCCGCGTACCGCAAAAAAAAAAAAAAAAAGAAAAATTTATTAAGACTTGTTTGATGACCCAGCATAAGATTTATCTTTGTAGATGTTCCATGCACACTTGAAAAGAGTATGCAATCTGTTGTTGTTGGGAGGACTGTCCTATAAATGTCAGTTAGGACACTGTGGTTGGCAGTGTTGTTCGGTCTCCAGTATCCGTACTGGATTTTGTGTCTACTTGTTCTCTCAATTATTGATAGAAGGGGTGGGTATCAAAATCTCCACCTATAATTGTGGATCCATCTTTTCATTCTTCCATTTCTAGTAGTTTTTGCCCAGTGTATTTCGAAGCTATGTTATTGGGCGCTTTAGTGTTTAGAATGGTATATGTCCCCTTGATGAACTGACCCCACTTATGGTTATGAAGTGGCCCTTCTTCCTCCTGGTAACTTCCTTTTGCTCTGAACACTCTGCATTGTCCGGCTTTCTCTTCGCTCGTGTTAGCACAGTCTGTCTTTTAAACTTATTTTACTTTTAACCTCTTTGTGTCTTTATATTTAACGTGTGTTTCTTGTGTGAAGCATATAGTTGAGTCTTCATTTGTGAGTCCAATTAAAATACTTCTAAAGGATGAATTAAGCTTATTCGCTTGTATTAATATGACTGGTGTTCTTGGTTTCACTCCGTCGTAGTCTTTTACAGTTACGTGTATTTTGCCATAGTTGCTGTGGCAGTTTTCTCCGTGAGACGTGTATCCTTTGCTCTTTAAAAGTATGTTGGTATTTCGGAAGGCTTGTGCTTTTGTTCTGACAGTTACTTTTGTTCCTGTACCTTTTAAAATTTCCTCAGTGGTTGTTTTCGACTTCCCCCTTCAGTAGCTGGCTTGTTGGTTATTATCGCTCTCCCTTAACCCCCACCTGTAGCCTGTACCACAAAAAACGGGCTTATTCCTTTTTCCTCTTTTATAAGTCTCAGACCCCACAAATCCAGGATCAACAACTGAATGCTCTGAGGGCAAGAAAAGGATGAGTGACGTGGGAGGTGGGGGTACTGGTGGCCTCGTTGAGCAGGTGTCTCTGAGTGAAGGTGAAGGACTGAGGCATGCATACGTTTGGGGGGCAGGGGTGCTCCCGGCAGAGGGGACGGCTCCCATCCAGACCCTGAGCAAGCGTGTGCCTAGCTCTTGTGTGTGTGGGGCTCAGCCTGGTGTGAAGGGCTTGGGCCTTGCCCTGGGCACTTGGGCTTTCCCTCTTGGGAGCCGGAGCTCGACGTGGGGTGCTCTCTGACTGGTGGAGGAGGGGCAGGCGGGCAGCAGCAGGGAGCAGGGAGGCAACGGATGGTGACTTGACCGGATGCATCATTTTATTTTGATTGCACGACTCATTTATACCCCAAATGTGGTTCCTTCCGGGGAGAAGGGTAGGAGGAGGCTTTTACTGATTCTGACAGGTTTTATTTCTCAAAAAAAAAACAAAAAAAACTCTGAACCAAGTGTGGCAAAATGGAGAAAAAGCAGGAAATGGGGTGGGAACTTTTTCTTGTCACGTTATCTGCTATATTCTTAGGTCTATTTTTAAAATCTCGTATTGAGCAAAGAAAGAAAAGTCTGTTTAGATGAAAAATTTCCGCAGCAGTTCATGTGGCCTTTCTCAGCCTTGTGGGTGCAGAGGGGTACCCTGATATCCTGCGGGGGTCACGGGGACGTGTCTGCGAATGGCTAAATTCCACTGAGACATTCACAGAGTTTACCAATCCCTTGGGGAAAGCATTTCTGCAGAAGGTTTTATAGGTCTGTGGGGAGGTGGGGTTGTCTTACTGCATCACAGTGGAGCCAGCTGCGTGCAGGCGTGTGCGTGCCTGTGTGTGCACGTTTGTACATTCACTGTGTGCTTGGGTGTGTGCATACGTGTGTGTGTCTGTATGTGTTGCAGCCAGGCCCTGACACCACGCAGACACAGGGACCCTGCACTCTCCCCTAGCCCTGAACTGATCCGGGGGGAGCCAGAACTGGCCGGAAGCCATGTAGGGTCCCCTCCCCACCCGCCGTCTTGTCACTGCGGTCCCCTCCCCTGTTTCACCCTCTTTGGTGTCCTGATTCCTCACCCATTGGACAGTTGTCTTGGATGCTGTTGTGAGCTCCTGGGTCCCAGCCCGTATCCAGAGCCCCCGCACCTGGAGCAAGGGGGCGTCTCAGCTGTCGGCGCCACGGTGGAGGTGGTGGTCCTCGAGGGGCTGCAAGGGGCTTTGGGGCGGGCTGGCACTGCCCTGTCCTCCATCCAAGCTGCTGCCAGGTGATGCCAGGGCCTGGTGTGTGGTGGGCCGTGCGGGAGCCCAGTGTTGCCTGGTGCCCTGGCCGTGCCAGGTCTGTTTCTGGGGGTCTCTGTGCCTGTTTGCTGAGCAAGGCTGCTCCCGGGAGCCCGCTGTCTGTCCACTCGGCCCGAGGGCGGGCTCTCCTGCCCCCAGGCGCCTGCAGTGGGAACAAGAGGTGGTCTGTGTGCTATGGCTGCTCCTCCAGCAGGTAGGCCGCGGCCTGGGGACGCCTGGGGGGCAGCAGACATGAGTGGCAGCCCATGGCCAGCTCCCCAGGCCTGCTCGGCCCTTCCATGCCACGGATCCAGGGCCTTGGCCCCCTGTCCGCCAGCCACCTGGCGTGAGCCTCTGTCTCCACTCTACAGTTTGTTGTGGCCGGGAGACCCCAGGGCCACTTTGTGAGTAGGATGCTGGGGGGCTCACTGCCCTCAGGACAGGAAGGCGGTCAGGCCTGAGGAGGGACAGGCCCGGGTCGGTGAGCGGTTCTGTAGCAGCCCAAGGGTAACTATCGCCAGCCTCCCGGCCACACGCACCCCCGGCTCCGTGGGTATGGAGTGCACGGCCAGAGACAGCACAACACAGGTGGGCGGAGTTTGTGCCAACAAACTGCTTTCTTGAAATTAATTCTATGAAACTCATTAATTCTACAAAGCACTTCTAGGCTTACGGAAAAATGGAGCACAAAGCTTAGAAAGTTCCCACTTACCTCCCCCGCACCCCCCGACGAGGCCCCATCGTGAACACCGTGTGTTGCAGGCGTTTGTTACAATCGATGAGCCGACTTGATTGGCTACTATTAACTCAAGTCCACAGCTCACATTAGGGGTCCCGCTTGGGTTGTTCTCTCCGTGGGTTTTGACAGATGTGCGGTGACGTGTGTTTCGGGGTCGTACAGAGCGGGCTCGCTGCCCTGAAGGGCCCATGTGCGCCCGCCTTTCTTCCTCCCTCCCCCAGAGCGTGGCCGCCACTGCTCTTTTTATGTCTCTAGCATCTACAGAAGCAGACAGCGCAGGCTTGGCCACCGCGAAGTGTGAGGCCCTGGCTCATGCCGCGTGTGAGCAGCCGGCCAGGGGCGCGTGCCCCTCCCTGGGGTCTCCGCGCACAGTTCGAGGGGTGCCCTGCCCCCCCTACCCTGCGGGCTCTTGCCTGGCCTGCGGGAGTGCCCATCTGACTCCCCCGAGAGCCTGCCTGTGGTTCTCTGGTCCTGGCTTCTCGTGATTTCTTCTTTTCCAGAAGCATCCACGCTCCGTGGCCATGAACCGGGCCATGCTCTGAGCATTCCTGGAGTGAGGGTGCCCCGTGTCCTTCTGGGGACCGCCTGGGCTTGGCCAGTATGGGATAGAGGTCAGGCTCTCTGGCTTGGGGTTGCTGGGCCCCGGGCAGCTGAGTGTCCGTGAGGACCTGGGCCCGTTGCCATCTGGGCGTGACCTTTACTCCGTCCCAGGTCTGAGTGCTGCTGTCCCCCGTCCCCTGTCCAGAGCCTGCCGGCCGCCCGCCCACCGCTCTCCCCCAGCCAGGCCTCACCAGCACCCGCGACGTGGCGGCTGGGACAGACGTCTTTAAGGAGCAGTCAGATCCGGTGCTGCCTTGTTTATAACCTCCGGAAGCTTCCCACGCTGTGAAGGGGCACCTCCTGCCCCCCGTGACCCACAGAGCCCCTTGAGGCGAGGTCACAGCCCCGCCAGCCCCACCTCCCGACGCGGACTCCCCAGGGTCCGGCCTTCGTGCGTGTCCTTTAGGCTGGTGCCCAGATGTCACCTCCTCAGGGAGGCCAGCCTCCACTCATCCCTTTTGCCCTCGTACGTCACGCGGGGGTCACGGTGCTGGGGGCTTCGCAGGGGCGGGAGGGCCTGAGATGCCGGGCTGGACCTTTCTCAGGTGGGGCACGCTCGCTCTGGGGGGCGGGGGAGCTGTGTGGGTGCTCTGAGGTCTTGGGGGGCCCAGGACTGCAGAGCATCCCGGGGTGTGTGCGGGGCCGGGGACACGCTTCCCAGGGTCAGAGTGCTGGGTGGGCACCCAGCAGGGACCCAGCCAACACGTGAGCCCGGGTTCTCCGAAGGAGGATGGAGCGTGGCCGTGAGTCTAAGGGCTTTCTGGGGGAGGGGGATGGGTCTGGAGCTTCTGGAAGGAGTCTTCCAGGGCGCCCTCAGCCTTGGGGTGGGCGGCGGGTGACCCTGGGCTCAGTGCAGCTGGGTTGCGAATGGAGTTGGGGGTCCCAGGGGTGAGGTTTTGATGTCCTCTGGGCTTCAGGCTTCGTGGGCACCTATTTCCTGAGGATCTCCTGAGCCAGCCTGGGGCCTGACGTGAACCGCGAGTTCGGCGCGAGTGAGCCGCCCTTGGGGGCCCTCGACGTGAGAGGGAGACGGACGCCAAGGGGGTCAGCAGGATGTGGGGGCCGGCACACCACCCGTCCCCTGGGAGGACAGCGAAGAGGGGGAGACCACCGGGGCAGGGGTCGAGCAGGGGGACAGCAGCGTGAGTCCCGCTGGCGGGGGAGTGTTTTACGCCCTGGAGGCTGGGGGCTGCAGTCAGCAGGGGTGGAGGAGGCCGGGTGAGCTCTGTGGGCCTGGGGAGGGTCAGGCATCTACTCTGGGCAGACGGGGGACCAATTTCTCACTCAGGGTGGTTTTAAAAAAGCCTCCCCAGAGCAGATCCTCGATTTAGTGCAGCTCTCCTTATATGTGAACTTGTCTTTTAAAAAACGATCCGTTTATTCCGTCCATCTCTTAGGTCGGCTTGGTGATTTTTCTCATTCCGTCTCATTTTCGTTCGCTGAAAGTTCTCTTTAGGTGTACAGGTCAGCGCGTCCTGGCAAACCTTCACCGTCTTAAGAGTCGCCACTGCAATCAAGACCTAGAACCCCCCCCCCCCCCCCCCCGCCCCCGCGCCCCCAGCACCTGGTAATCACAGATCTTTCCTGTCCCCATGGTCCTGCCTTTTCCAGGACGTCATTTGAAAGGCATCCTGAGTTCTGTAGCCTTTGTGTCTGGCTTCTTTCACGGAGCAGAACACATTTGAGTTTCATCCATGTTGTGGCCTGTGTTCAGTAATTTGTTTCCTTTTAATTGGAAAGGATAAAATGTACCCCAGTTTGTTTATCTGTTCGCGGGCTGATGGACATTTGAGCTGTTTCCAGTTTTCGGCTGTTATGATTAAAGCCACCCTGATTACTGCCGTCAGGTTTTTGAGTGGTCATATGTCTTCATTTCTCTGGGGTAAATCCCTGGGATGCTGGACCATGGGCTAGATGCACGTTGACCTTTCTAAGAAACTGCAAACTGTTTTCCGTGCTTTGCTCTGTTTTTTCCTTCCTTCCATCTAAGTCTGTTTCCATCATCCGTGTTCCCATCAGCACTTAATACTGCCCGAATCGTTATGCCTTAGCCGTTCTAACAGGTGTGTGGCCCCTTCCGTGGCTTTAATCTCATTTCCCTGGTGACCAGTGACGTGGGGCATCTCCCTGTGTGACCACTTGCTGTTCATATGTCTTTTTGGACCCAGCGTCTGTTCAGTTTTTGCCCATCTGAGTAACTGGGTCATTGGTCATATTAGTGAGCTGTAAGCGTTGCCTATATATTTTACATATAAGTCTAGATATTAGATTTCAGTGATGAGGTTTGTGTTTTGCAACTATTTTCTCCCAATCTGTGGCTTCCCTTTGCTTTTCCTTAACAGCATCTCTCAAAAGAACAGAAGTTTTTAATTTTGATGAAGTCCAATTTTTCAGGGTTTTTTTTTTTTTTTCCCCCCTCCAAGGTTCATGCTTTTTGTGTTCTGTCTAAGAACTATTTGCCGGATCCAAGGTTACCAAGAGTTTTTCTCCCATGTTTTCTGTGGCTATTTTATAGTTTTACATTTTATATTTAGATCTGTGATCCATTTTGAGTTTAATTTTATATACAGTGACAGGTATGGACGGAGGTGAAATCTTTTGTGCATGTGGTTATTCAGTTCTTCCAGCTCCTTGTTTCCATCGAATTAGTTTGACACCTTTGATGAAAATCAGTCGACCATCTGCGTGGCTCTGTTTCTAGACTTTCTAATCTGTTCTGCCACCATCACCCTGCCTTGATTCATGTGGCTTTTATCGTAAGCCTTGAAATCAGGCTGTGTTAATCCCTCAATTTCGTTCATTTTCAAAAGTATGTTGGCAATTCTAGTCCTTTGCATTTACATCTTAGAATCGGTTTGTTAATTTCTACCCCAGAATCCTGCTGGAATTTTGATTAGCACTGCGGTGAGTCGTTAGGTGAATTCAGGTATCAAACACATTGTAATAAAGCTGAGTTTTCTGAACACGATGGATCTCTGCGCCTCTTTAGATATTTTTAAATATCGCTCATCTGTGCTTTCTAGTTGTCAGGGCACAGATCTCACATGTAATTTGTGAGACTTGGTACCGAGTTTTTCTTGGTTTTGAAGCTACTGAGATGGTATCGTTTTCTCAATTTCACTTTTGGATTGTTTGTTGCTAGTATGTCAACCTCGTATCCTGTGGCTTTGCTAACCTTATTAGTTCTGGAAGCTTTTTGTGTGTGTGGGGGGGGTGGGTATTCTTTAGGATTTTCTGTGGAGATGAGCCTGGTGTCTCAAATAAAGTCAGCTTTGTTTTTTCCTTTTCAATCTCTGTGCCTTTTATTTCTTGTTCTTGCCTGATGGCCCGGCTGGGACCCTCCACGACAAGATTTGGTCGTGAGGAGAGAGCAGTTGTCCTTGTCTGGTTCCTGATCTTGTGGGGAGACAAGTGGTCTCTCCCCCTTAAGCATGATCGTAGTTTGGGGGGTTTATACGCACCCTTTAGCTGCCAAGGAAGTTCTCTTCCTAGCTTGCTGGGAATAGAGCACGTGTCAAGCGTGGCTACTGGATTTCGTCAGACGCTTTTCCTGTATCTATCGAGATGATTCTCTGTGTTTTCTGACTTTTAATATGGTGAACTATACTGACAGGTTTTCAAATGTAAGCCAACCCTGAATTCTTAACATAAAGCCCACTTGGTCGCGATGCATTTTAAAAGAATATATTGCTGGGTTTGATGTGCTAAAATTTAGCATAGAGTTTTTGTCTGTGTGTTCACGAGGGATGCGTCTGTGGTTTGCTTGTAACATCACTGCTCTTGGCGTTAGGTACCACCAGCCTCGTAGGATGCGTTGGGGAGTGCCCCTGCTTTTCAGTTTAGGCAGAGCTAGTGTGGAATGGCTGTGTTTCTCTGTGGGTGTTTGGAGCATGGGAAGCCATCTGGGCCCGGAGTTTTGTGAGTGGGAAGATTTTCTGTTAGGAATTCAATGTCCTTCCTAGATCGGGGCTATTCGGGTTCCCTTTTTCTTCTCAGGGAACTTTCAGTAGTTTGTGTCTTCGAAGACATTGTCCCCGAGGAGCCGGAGCCCCAGAGCCCAGACTGGGGACAAGACCGTCTTGTGATGGGTGTCACTCCCGGGCGGCCTAGGGACCGTGGGGTTCGTAGCATCCACACGCAGCTGTCTGAATGCAGGGGCCCTCCTGGGTGCCCCGAGAGGGGACACCAGAGAGCTGGTGGTCTTTGGCCCAGAGCTGCTCCAAGCCCCCTCCCCATCCCCTCGGCTGCGGGCTGCCCCAGCTCTCTGGGAACAGGTCACCGTCGGGGCGGGGGGCGGGGACATGGAGGGCTGAAGATCAGACTTTCGCCGTTTCCTTCCAGCTCTGTTCCCTGGGAAGGCAGCCCCTTCTCTGAAGAGTGAAATCCAAGTAGCCAGCTCTCGAGTCCCCGGCGCGTCTGCCTTTGTGTCACACTCTTACTTTGTAAACTTCGGCCCTAAAACAACACACGTCGTCTGAAGCTGCTCACATATCAGCTCTTGAAACAGCAAAATCCGTGCACAATTTCCTCTCAATCCCTTAAAACATTCCTGAAAGGAAAGAACAAAAAAAAAAAACTGTTTAAATTCACGCCTGTCATTAAAATCTCTAGACGTGCAGCATCAGAGCAGGTCCCCAGCTGTCAGGACACAGAGGAGTGGCCCGTGCGCAGCGCACACGCGTGCATGCTCGGGCGCACGCACACCACGCACACACACACACGTGCACGTGCTCTCGCGCACACACGGGGGGAGCAGCCTGAGTGCATGCAGCGCAGCGCTTGGAGCGGATCCCGAGGAAGGGTTTTCATCTCCAAGTCTCCGCTGTGGTCAGCTTCTAGTTCTGGGTCAGTTCTTCAGTAGCACACTTTGAGAAGCTCGGCAGAGAAAATCCCACCCCCACCCCCCGCCATGGTCCTCCTCCCCGAGCTGAGTGGCCAAGGCAGAGATCGGTGGGGCGGGGCTTCTTTGGGCTTCACAGCCCTCGGCAGTGGGGTTCCTGGGCTGAAAGTCAACCCCGTGTAGCTGCCCTGTGGACAGAAACAGCACTCCCCGCCTGGGGAAGATGGGGGATTTGCTTTAAATATGTGTAGAGCTGCCTGCCAGGCAGCTGACGGTGCTGCCGTGGGCACGGCGGCCTCCCTCCCGCCCCCACCAGCCACTCCTGTCTGGGGCTCAGGACCTGCCTCCCCGAAACCCCCACCTGCCTTTCCTCTGCTCGGAGCCCCGGTGCCTCTCCCGCCACACCCCCTCTTCCCACCCAGGGGCCTTGGCTTCTCTTCTGCTGTCCGCCAGCATCACGAGTTTTTCCACGGAGTGGGAAGGGGGCAGCCGATGTTCCGGGACCCCTTCCCAGGAGGACAAAGCTTCAGGGCCTACAGCCTGGACGTCCCCAGGGACCCTTGGCTTGGCCGTGGTGTCAAGCTGGAGCCCCCGGCACCACTGCTGCCCCCTCAGGCCAGGAGTTCGTGATCAGCGTGCGGGGGGTTGGCATCTGAGGCTGGGAGGGGGCCTCTCCCCCAGCCCTGGTGGTTCGGTGGTGACCAGGGACATTCCTTGGCTTGTGGAAGCATCTTCCTGATCTCCGCTTCCCCCTGTTCACACGGGGTCCTCCTGTGTGTGTCTGTGTCCTAATGTCCCCCGTTCATAAGGACACCAGTCGGATTGGATTAGGGGCCCATCCTAGTAACCTCAACTTAGTCACATCTGCAATGACCACGTTTCCACATAAGGTCACATTTTGAGGGGTCAGGACTTCAACTTACGAATTTGGGAGGGACACACGTCAACCCCGAATGGTGCCCGAGTGGGGCAGACTTGTTGAGCGAGGGAGGTTGGGGGCCACATTCTGACCTGCCCCTGTTGGCGTGAGGGGCGAGTAGCCCTCAGGGACTGTTGTTGCCCGTGGTTTTAACGGCCCAGCCCGGGTCCTGAATTTGGTGCTGTGCTCAGAGCCCGGGACTCAGCCAGAGTGAGATGGGAGAGGTTCCTGGGCTCCGGCCCTGCATCCCACTGTGACAACGGTGACCTCGTGAGGGGAAACCAGGGGGCTTCTAATATGATGAGAGGACTGGACAATAGAGGAAGCTGGTGGTGGGGATGGGCCGGCAGAGACCCCTGTGAAGGTGGCACCGAGGGGGGAAGGGGGCTGAGGGGCAGGGGAGGAGTTGCAAAGGTGAAGGCCCAGGAAATAGGTGGCCGCTGAGGACAGAAAGGAGGCTGTGTGGACATAGCTGCTGCCCCAGCCCTCTGTGCTCTTCCCTGAGCCCCCAGGAGGAGGGTGGCCTCGGGCATGGGCTGGGCATCCAGGTGCCCAGCAGGAGTGTGCCGAGTGGCTCACGGAGATGTCAGGTGCTCTCAGGGGCAGGCCCGTGAATGTGCATCTAGGACGTGGTCCACACAGAGCACCTGGCACACAGTAGGTGCAGCTGTATGGACAAAGGATCGGGCTCTGGTGTTCCCAGCATTGGGAAGATGGCAAGCTGGCCCAGCAGCTCTGGGGGGCGGGGGGGGGGGTCACTGTGCTGGGACCAGGATGAATAAATGAAGGAAGGAAGCGAAGGATGGGTCGTTTCCTTCTTTTTATCTGCTTGGGAGGAAGACGTTCCCAGATACCTAAGTGCAGGCACGTGGAGAGTTTCGCCTCTTGAAATGTGGAAGCAAAAACCAAATAACAAATTTATTTGGTTTCCAGACTCGTTGAGATTCTAAAGCCTGGTGGGCCCTCCATCTCTCATTGTCGCAGCAGGCAGTTGTCGCATAATGAAGTAATCGCTTGTCCTCAGTCTGGTCCCAGAGACCCCGTCTGCCACGCCTGCTCCCTACCATGTCCCCACTGTCTGTGTCCGACCACAGGATGCTAGTTGACTGCAAGGTGAAGTTAGCGTTCTTGCAAAAGGTGCAGGGTTTCATGGGGTCTATAAAAGCAACATTGGAGATGCTTTATTCACCCACAGAGCCACTGACAGGAACAAAGTCACGCCAATTCCTGCCTCACTGGGGAGACAGCCATAGGGGGAACTCTACAGGGGAAACTGTTCCTAGGCCAGAGCAGGTTTGGTTACGAGTTAAGGAACCGAAGGATCACAGTGATGGGAGGGAAGGGTTCAGTGAAACTCCCAAATTCTTGAATAAAAAGGAAATGGGTAATACACTGATCAACTTGATGACTATGAAGAGAATGAAAGGAACAAACCAAGTGAAATAGCAAATAGACAGTAAAGTGGAAAGAAGCCAGAAGTATCCAGTTTTACACTAAATGTGAATGGCTTGAATGCCTCTGCTAAAAGGCAGAGACTGTCAGAAGGGTTTTTATTTTTAACAAGTACATTGTTCAGAGGAATTCAGTCATGCAAACTGGTGATGACAGTTGAAAAATGAGGGGGTGGCCAAAGTGATGCCCAGCAAGTGCACACAAAAGGCAAAAACAAAAGCAGGGTGGAAGCGTTAAGGTCCGCGCTGAGACCGGCCTGGACAAGAGGCACCATTTCTAGGGGAGAAAACTTCTGTGCATCAGAGAGCATAACAAAATATGTAAAGCAAGCGCTATTGGAAATGCAGGGGTTGACTGTGATACTCACGGGAAATTTTAATGCATCTTTCTCAGCACAGGCCGATTCTAGCGGACGAAAAAATCAGTAGAGACACGGATGGTTACACGTTGCAGACACGGATGGTTACACGTTGCAATCGTGAGCAATTTCAGATTCCAACAGTAAGCCCAAATAAGTCCCTGTTACCTATAGCCAGGCAACAAGCATCCCCAAATGTGGCTCCTTCAAACAACCATCATGAAGAGCTTAGGGTCCACGGGGACGGCTCCCCTCTGCCCTGCCTGGAGTCAGCTGGGGCTACAGGCCCTAATTCCGGGGTGGTGGGCCGCACGGTGGAAGGCCCTCTTCCCACATTTCAAAACCAGCACTATAGCTATGGATCCTAATCACGGAGGTGTTTTGTTTACACCCATGGAACACTTGTAAAGACCAGTCACTTTATGTGTGGCCGTAAAAACACCTTAACACACTTGGAAAAATTGAGAATTAGCTGTTCACATTTTCTCATCAAAGCCCAATACAATTAGAAATAAATGGTTACAAGGTCACCAAAAAGGCTTTTGGCTATTTGGGGATTAAGCAGCGCTCTCCTCTGTGGCCATCAGGGAGAGGAGGCCAGTGGGGAGCATGCAGGCTGCGTTCAGTGATGAAAGCAGCCCCTCTGCGTGCAGGAGGGCGCTTCCCGGGACCCCGTCCGGGCCCAACGCCGACAGGGGACATTTGTCGTTTCCACGCTGTTGCTCACGTCACTTGCCAGTGGCTTCATTGTCTTCACAAGTGCATCTCCCCAGGGTGGTTGAAATTCACTTGTGAAAAGCAAATAATAATACAGTAAAATATATAGGTTATATTTTGTGTAAACACACACATACGCATTTTTCTTTTTTTTTTTTTTTTTTTTTTACCAAATGCCTCCTGTGTGCCCACCGTCTGCCAGGCACCCTGGGGTTGGGGGACGAGCAGGCTTTGCTTTGTCAGAATCTGCCCAGACTACCATCTGGGGGCCCTCTTCTCGGCCGCATCTGCTTCTCCCGTGCCAGCCAGGTGTCAGGGCGCCGAACTGCGTCCGCCCGCTGATGTGGGGACACCCAGCTGGGGAGGAAGCGGGCGGCGCTTGGGCACCCCCGTGTCACTGGTCCCAGGGCTGGAGGCACCTCACTAAACCACCTGCAGCTCGTGTGACTTTAGTTGGGTTGGCACCGTCAGTCCACGTGAAATTAAAATGACCTCGCGCCGCTTTCCTCCCCGCTGCAGGCGGGCGGCCTTTTTCCAGAGGCTGAGCCCAACAGCCTGCAATGCTGGGAAGGACCTGGCCCCCACGAGAACGGGCCCGAGTACGTGCCAGGGCACAGTGTGCCCCAAGGCCCCCGTCTTGCTGAAAGCCCCATCACATACCCGTTCCCTCGGGGCTCGGACCCATTTGCTGTGCCCGTAGTGACAGGCGCTGGGGTTTGCAGTTACTTGCAGAACTTCGGGCAGAGGACGAAGGGGGCGGTGGTGGTGCTGGAGGGGCCTGGACTGACCCCCACTGCACCCTGGCTCTCCACGGAGTGGGGACCTGAGCAGCTGGCTGCAGGAAGGGGTTGCTCCAGGGGCGTCCTTGTGCTTTGCTTGCTCCCTGGAAGAGGGTTTCCCGGGGAGCTCGTGGTGGAGGAGGTGCCCCTGTGGGAGGAGGGCCATCCTTGGCCCGGCCCAGTGGCCACTCAGCCTGTGGAGTCGTCGTGAAGTGTTCAAATGTGGCTCCCGTGAGGCTGGGGTTGACGGTACAAGGGGGAGCCCAGGGGACCCGACCCTCTCTGGGGAGGGGATGCAGGCCCATCAAGGAGGAAGGAAACCCCACATGGAGTTGCCATGTGGCCCTTTGAGCAGCAGGTGGGCGCCTTGTGGGCTCGGGGCTGGACTGGGCTTCTGGGGTAAAGATAGGCCCGGCCTTGGACAGATAGCTGAGGAGGTGGCATGGGGAGGGGTCCCCCGGGCTGGGCTGAGTGCTGCTACCTGGTCGGGGAGGGGGGGACACAAGCTCGGGACAGGACAGGCAGCAAAGTGTTCAGCATCTGTCAGATGGGGTCTGGGCGCCAGTCAGGAGGGCCGTCTGTGCTGAGACCCGTCTGGGTTGGGCCCTCCCCTAGGCCTCCCCACCTGTGCTGGGGACCGCCTTCCCACTCAACACGACCCTGTCTTCTAGATCCTTCCTCCCCACAGCCCGAGGAGGTGGGTCCCGCCAGCACCCGCATTTCACAGACAGGGTCACTGAGGCACCACGGGCTTGAGGGGCTGACCCGGGTCACCAGCCCCGGGCATTTGGTGGCCCTGGATCTCACTGTCCTGCGGGAGGGTGGACGCTTTCGGGGTCCGGCCTGCCCCTCTGTCCTAGCGTGGATGCCCCTCGGGCCACAGGGCCACCCCCTCCCTTCTCCCAGTGCCTGACCCAGGGCCTGGCCCACCGACCCTGTCACGGCGACCTCGGGCAGAGGGGCCCAGGGGCAAGGTGGTGGCCGCGCATCCAGGGAGGCCGTGGCACCAGGGGACACAGCCGAGCACAGGGGCTCCCCACGGGTCAGGGGGAGTTGGGTGGGGAGGGGTGTGGGGGTCAGCCCCGCAGCGGGTCCTGGGCGGGCAGAATCCTGGCCCCGTGCAGGGCCACAGCATGCCCCTGCCCCAGGCCGGGCAGCTCTGGCTGGGTGGAGGTGCTGGTGTTCCGCGGTGGGGGGAGGGAGGCCAGCTGTGCCCAGCACATGTCACCAGGAGGCCCATGGCCCTCGCATGGGTGCGCGGCTGGGAGCAGCTGGCCTCAGGCAGGCCCCTGAACAAAGAGCCTTTGAGCAGCACGCACGCCGGCTCCGCGCCCTCCGGCCAGCGGACCTTCCCGGGAATGCCG
>NW_006792775.1:1970033-1980313 GCF_000442215.2 Lipotes vexillifer
AGGCCGGCCCCCTCTGTGGCTTATCGGGTCCCACGTGGAAGTGGAACAGCTGGCCCTGGAGCCCGCCGACCAGGCTCTGTGCTGGGGACCCCAGCCCCCGCCCCCATGGGGACACCTGGCCAGGGCCAGGCAGCCCGCACCTCTTCCAGAGACCTCACCCTGGTGGCCTGCTCCCCTGGCCCTGACGGGTGGCGTGGCCTGGCCCCCAGGTCCACCCCTCCATCAGGCTCCCCCATCTGTCTGGTGAAATCCTGTTTACCCCAGAAAGCACAGGCGACCTTCTCACCCGGAAGCCTGCGAGGGACCAGGAGCTCCTGCAGTGGGTCCCCCAGGCCCCATCTCCGAGTTGCCCACGTCTGGCATCCACAGGGCCGCCTGGGAGGGTGCCATGCCTTTTGTCCTCAACCCCAATTTCTGCTTTCCGTCGGCCCCCACCCCTCCACCCCACAAATCTCAGCGCTTAATTCCCTGCAGTTAACCTTCCAACTCTTTTTAAAATTGATTTTTCATCATGAAGATAACAGAGCAGTAACATCTAAGCGCCAGGAGGAGGGCGATGAGGGTCCGTGGGGCTCCCTTTATTGTTTAGCAAAAACAACAAAGCAAACGCTTTCATCCGAGAAGCTGGGCTCTGCGCACAGGCAATGCACGGGGCTTAACCTCCAGGCCGGCTCGCTTTCTGTCACACGGGGCTGTGCTCCGCGGGCCGTTCCCAGCGCTTCTGAACCAGGCGATGCGGGCAGGGCTGAGCCTCAAAACGCATCGGGCTTCAGACAACTCTCCCGATGGATGAGGATTCACGAGCTGATAAAAACGAAACAATAGATAAGACGGCCGCGTGGACCTTCACCCTTCTGGCGGGGGGTGGGCAGTGGTGCCACGGGGATTACGAAACGCCCAAGGAATCCGCACCCTTTCCCCTTTGTGTACCGGGGCTGGAAAACCCAGATAAGCACCTGCTTTTCTGAACCTTTATCTTGACTCTTGGGATTTGCGGATCTGCTGTTGACTGCCGTTACCCCAAAACGCCGAAGGCGGGTGCGGGCTGTTCCCCTTACTTGTAACTTGGTCGAGCTCGGGGGTCCCAGCGTCCGTCTGCCCGATGGCGGGGCCTCCTCGTGCAGAGCGAGCCGGGCCCTGGGCGTCCTGTTGGTAGCCGGGACCCTCGGCCCAGCGCCACACTGTCTCGGGGGTCCAGTGCCCACCCATGTCCAGTGCGACCTGGCGTTTACGCTTCACTTCCTGGGGACGCGGCTGCACCCGAGTGGCCTTTGCAGGCAATCACTGTGCTCCGTTTGCTCATTTAACAGTGAACTAACAGTGGACCACAAAGATTAAGAGTCAGAGGCTCAAGGACGGCGGTTTCTGCCCCGCAGGGCCGGCCCCAAGGTCCAGGCAGAGGCCTGAGCGCAGAGCGCCCGGGGCAGGGGACGTTTGTGTCGTGGCAAAACACACTCGCCACACAGGTCACCATTTCCAAGTGCATTTAACGCATTAACAACGTTGTGCCACCACCACCTCCGTCTAGTTTCAGAACTTTGTCGTCACCCCGAAAGGGAACCTTGCACCCGTCAGCAGTGGCCCCCATTCCTCACTCCCCCAGCCCCTGGCAGCCACCGAAAGGCTTTCTTTTTATTGAAATTGTGGTAAAATACATAGAACATACAGGTTACCATCTTAACCATTTTTAAGTGCACAGATTGGTGGCATTAAGTACATTCACGCTGTTGAGGAAACATCACACCATTTGCCTCCAGAAGTCTCTGTCTTTCCAAGCAGAGACTCTGTCCCCATTAGGCACTCTGTCCCCATTACACACTCACTCCCCTCTCCCAGCCCCGGGACCCCACCGTCTACTTTCTGTCTCTGTGGATGTGACTCCTCCAGGGACCTCACGTGGGTGGAATCAGACAGGATTTGTCCTTCTGTTTCTGGATTCTCTCACTGGGTGTAGTGTCCCCAAGGTTCGTCCACATCGCAGCTTATGTCAGAATTGCCTTCCTTGTAAGGCTGAGTAATATTCCGTAGTGTGGATGGACCTCAGTTTGTGTATCTGTTCATGCGATGGACACTTGGGTCGCTTCCACCTTTTGCCTGTTGTCGGTAGTGCTGCTATGAACACGGGTGTGCAAATACCTTTGAGATCCTGCTTTCTTTTTTTTTTTTTTGAGGCTACACCCAGAAGTGGAATTGCTGGATCACATGTGATTCTATTTTTAATTTTTTGAGGACCCTCCACGCTGTTCCACAGTGGCCGCACCATTTTACATTCCCGCCCACCGTGCACAAGGCTCCAGTTTCTCTGCATCTGCGCCAGCACTTATCTCGTTTCCCTGATAGTAGCCGTCCTGATGGGTGTGAGGCTGTGTCTCGCTGTGGTTTCGATTTGTGTTTCCCGATGGCCAGTGGCGTTGAACAGCTTTTCATGTGCTTCTTGACCGTCTGTATGTCTTCTCTAGAGAAATGCCTATTCAAGTTTCATACCCAGTTTTTAATTGAGTTGCTTCTCGGGAACTTTGTTTTTTAAAATGATTCTAAACTTTACAAATAATACTGCCAAGAGCCACCCCAAACCCCGCTGCTTGTGAGACACATGGGGAGCCCAGGACCCTCTGCTCTGAAACTCACAGAAGGAGGGGCACGGCCGCCAGGTGGGGGGCTCGTGGCTGCCTGGAGTCCTGACGTCTGAGTGCCTGGTCTGCTTCCCGCAGGCGGGGGATTCTCGGGCCTGTGCCCTGCTGTTGGCGCCCGGCCGGCTCACAGGTCCCTGGTCCATGAGGCCAAGTGCAGCTGGGAGGCGACCTTGCTTTGTCTGAGGGACAGTGGCCAGGTGGGAGGGAACGCTTCGTCCCTCTGGTGACTGCGGTCTTAGCGGAGGTCCCTGACACGAGGACGGCCCCTTCTCCCCATATCTGTGGGGCAGAGCTCAGGGCCGTGCTCTGGCCGGTATCCTTGACCCCTGCTCACATGCGGGCACGCAGGCACCACGTGGGCTCGTGGACAGGGGCCTCTGGGCTGACTCTTATCAGTGGAGGGGTCAGGTGTGATGGGGGGGGCCTGAGCGGGACCGAGGTGGGTGTGGGGACCTGGGGGGCGGGGAGGAGCTGGAAGGACAGGGTCCCAGGCAGAGCACTTGGGCCCAGGAGGGGAGGGGCGTGTGCCTTGGGCCGGCGGCAGGCTCTCGGGTGGGCCAGGGCGAGCCCTGACCCTTAGTGTGGGCCATGGGGCCAGGGCGGTGGCTTGAGCTGGGGTGTGGAGGCAGGGGCTGAGGTGGGCAGGCTCTGGGGGGGAGCTTAAGGCCTCTGTGTTCCCCTCCGGGGCTTGCTCAGGGCCTGGTCTGCAGAGACAACCGAGCTGCAGGCCTGCCCCTGCCGGCTGGAGAAAACCCAGGGCAGGGAGGGTGGCCGGGGGCAGGGGTTTGGGGGGGTCATCCTTCTGGGTCTGGGTCACTGATGCTGGAGGCTGGTCCCCCTTTCCCCGGAGCTAAGAGGAGGCAGCCCTGCCATTCCGTGAGCCTGCTTTGGACTGGGGGTGCTGTCCCCTGAGTCAGGGGCAGCCCCACAGGAAGACTTGGGGGGGTCAGCCCTCCGGCAGGCCCTAGCCCACTGGCCTCCACAGATGGACAGTCCAGCCCAGTCAAAGCCCCCAGAGCAGCCCCCAGCCCAGGGTGGCCCAGGCCCCTCTGGTGAAAAAATTCCAGAGTCCCTGCAGGTCCAGAACTTCGGGCCAGCCTGTCCGCCCTCCTGGCACCCAGGTCAGTGGACAGGTGGCTCCAAAATATGGTGATGGCTGGGGCCACAGCGAGGCCCGCGAGCGGCGGCCAGCCCGGAGGTCCCGGCCTTGGCCCCAGGTGCCACCCTGCCCAGCACTCGAGGCTGACGGTGTGGGGATCATTTGATCTTGGAGCAAATATGTGCCCCCCCCCGCCGCCCCGGTCCGGGCTCTCTCCCGCCCAGCATGCCGGTGGTGCCGCATTTATGCACAGCCCGGCCTCGAGCTGCATTCCAGACTCAAATGGGATTTGGGGATTAGCGTTGTTTTAAATTATTCCTACACCTCACCCCTCCAGAGGGAGAGTCCCCCAGCCCCAGCCCGCCAGCCCCAAGAGGGCAGGGGTAGCTCTGAGCTCGAGGCCAGGATAATTTGGGGGGAGGGGGAGACACGCAGCATCAACAGCCAGCCCTGGAAGTTACTTATTTATCTGAAGGTCTGTTGCAAGACTGAACTGCAAGTAAGCTCTTACCTGATGTTTATAAGATTTCTACCACTTCAAATATGCTTAGGACGTGGCTGGGGAAGGTATTCAAGTAACAAAATAATGCATCAAAATAAGAACAAACCTGCTAAGTGATTGATCAGCCCGATGGTGTATGGATTTGCAGAGCTGGGTTGGAGGCCCTGAGGACTGCTCTTTGGGGGACTCTGTCCGCCCCCTCAGGGCCATCAGCAGTCCGGTGACCCCTCCTCTGTGAAGATGCCAGCACTGGTGTCTCAGCTTCGGGGACCTGGGGACCCAGAGGCGGTGGCTCTGCGGCCCTTGTCGAGATGGCCAAACACTGGGAGCCGGACCGTCCAGCCGCTAGCCCCCTACGCCGTCGTCCATTGCTAGGGCCTCCCGTCTATCATCTCCTCCTTACACCCACTTAGGACCGGCTGGGCCAGAATCTCGGGAAACACACGCCCAAGACGAAGCCCTGGTACCAGGGAGCCCTTGGTCGCTCGTTGGCCTGATCGGTTGTTCGTTCGTTCATTCATTCATTCACTCACCCAGCAGATCCATGTCCAGGGCCAACCAGGGCCAACCAGGGCAGGCACGCTCCGGGGCCGGGGAGAGGGCGGCGGACAGGTAGACATGGTCCCTTCCTCGGCGGGCTCAGCCACCCTCCAGCTGACAGAGGTGGCGCCAGCACGACCCTCTGAGGCCACAGAGCCTGCGAGCATCCACCCTCCCTCCCTCTCCGCCATCCCCCACATGCCCCCAACCATACATACCCCGACCCTGAAGAACTTGACGTTGTGAACCAAGAACTTTCTTGCAAAAGGAAAGCGGTAAATTTCCCACATTTTCTCCCATTATCCCCCGAGCTTGCCCCAAACACAAGCTGGATGGTATAAGTATTCCATCCTAATTATGGATATTTGGGAGCCAGTGTCCGCTTACCCCCTCCTAGTGGGCTGCCTGGTGGGGGAAGGCAAGGCCAGGCATGGGAGCAAGGCCCTGCCACCTGTCACCCAGTGTGAGCAGAAGTCCCCAGACAGGGCGGGGTTCCCTGGGTTGGGACGGGGTGGGGACAGGGCTGGAAGTGAGCTGACAACGTCCTCAGGTCCATCCACGCTGTAGCCTGTGCCAGAACTGCCTTCCTTTCTAAGGCTGAGCAACATTCCGTTGTGTGGATGGACCACATCTTGTTTTGGCTAGTCAGGGGCCCTTGAGATTTCGTGTGAGTCTGAGGGCTTTTGCTGTTTCTGCAAAGATTGTCATCAGGGTTTTGAGAGGGAATTGCATTGAGTCTACAGATCACTTTGAATGGCATTGACGTCTTGACAGTATTAAGTCTTCCAATCCTTAAACATGGGATGTGTTTCCATCTATTTGTCGTCTTTCATTTCTTTAAACAATATTGTTTAGTTTTCACTGTACAAGTGTCCCACCTCCTTAGGTAATTCATAAGTGCTTCATTCTTTTTGGTGCTAGTATAAATGAAATTGATTTCCCTTCCAGATTGTTCATGGTTTGTGTATAGAAATGCAACTGATTTTTTTTTTTTAATTTTTTAAAAATTTATTTATTTATGGCTGCGTCGGGTCTTCGTTTCTGCGCGAGGACTTTCTCTAGTTGTGGCAAGTGGGGGCCACTCTCCATCGCGGTGCGCGGGCCTCTCACTGTCGCGGCCTCTCTTGTTGCGGAGCACAGGCTCCAGACGCGCAGGCTCAGTAGTTGTGGCGCACGGGCTTAGTTGCTCCGCGGCATGTGGGATCTTCCCAGACCGGGGCTCGAACCCGTGCCCCCTGCATTGGCAGGCGGATTCTCCGCCACTGCGCCACCAGGGAAGCCCAATGCAACTGATTCTTGTGATCAACTTTGTACCCTGCTTTGTTGAACTCATTTATTAGATCTAACAGGTTTTTTGCATGGAATCTTTAGGGCTTTCTACACATAAGATCATATCGTCTGTGAACAGAGGTAATTTTACGTCTTCCTTTCCAATTTGGAAGCCTTTTATTTCTCTTTCTTGCCTAATTGCTCTGGCTGGGACTTCAGTGCTCTGTTGAATAGACGTGGTGAGAGTGGGCATCCTTGTCTTGGTCCTGATCCTAGAGGAAAAGCTTCCAGCCTTTCTCTGTTGGTATGACGTTCGCTGTGGGGTTTTCCTATATGGGCTTCCCTCTATTCCTAGTTTGTTTACTGTTTTTATCATGAAAAGGTGCTGAATCTTGTCAAATGCTCTTTTCTGCATCCGCTGTGATCAGGAGACCATGTGATTCTTTTCCCTCCGTCCTGTCAATGTCACGTATTACGTTGGTTGATTTTTATGTGCTGAACTGTCCTTGCATTCCAGGTATAGATCCCACTTGGTCGTAGTGTCTAATCTTTTTTCTATGGTACTGAATGCGGTGGTGGACCTGGGCCTGTCCAGGTGGGCGATGCAGCAGACGGGGGCCCAGGCCGCCTGCTCTCAGTGGGCTCACGGGGGAGGGGCCCGAGGCGAGCTCACACCCCTCTGTCCCCGCAGGAGATCGTCCTGGTCACGTTCTTTGGGACGGAGTACGTGGTCCGCCTCTGGTCAGCCGGCTGCCGCAGCAAGTACGTGGGCGTCTGGGGCCGGCTGCGCTTTGCCCGGAAGCCCATTTCCATCATCGGTGAGTCACACCTGCCCCCCTGGAAGCTTCACCCCGAGGTTTCCTGGCAAGGGCTGAGCTCCCTCCCCCAGAATCTGGCCGGTGGACCCCCATCACGAGCACCACCAGGCAGAGTCCCTCCTCCGCCCGTGACAGGGCCGGATCCCAAGGCCAGTGGGGTGACCTCCCAGGTCCCCCACACAGGAGCCAGCCTCAGCGCCCAGGTCCTCTGTCCCAAGAGGCTGCTCACAGGGCAGGGGGTCTGGTCAAGCTCAACACAACCTGGGCTTCCGCTGCCCTCAGCGGCCTGCGAGACAGGGCTGGGGAGGTAGAGGCTCCGGTGGCCTCTGCACGTGCCTGGGACGGAGGGCCTGGTCTCCCCATTGAGTTGTCTCCGTGTCCCCGCTGTTGGGCCCTGTCCCACCTGACCGCCAGGCTCCTTGCCGGTGTCCAGCTGCCAGGCTGGTGACGGTGGCGCTGTCCCCTCCAGACCTCATCGTGGTCGTGGCCTCCATGGTCGTCCTCTGCGTGGGCTCCAAAGGGCAGGTGTTTGCCACCTCGGCCATCAGGTAGGCGGGGCTGCAGGCTCCCCGGTGCGGGGGTGTGAGAGCGGCGGGGCCGTGTGCTGGGGGGGGCGGTGGTTAGGCTCAGGGCCGGTGCTGAGTTGGGCAGGAGCGCTTACTCACCTCTGGGACTCAGGCCGGGACCTAATAGTCTGGGGCCCTCAGTCTGCTCATCTGTAGACTGGGGTGATCCTGGGGCCGCCCCCAGAAGGTGGTCTGGGAGCCAAAGGAATTGAGAAATGTACAGGTTTGGCCCCGGGCCTGGCGTGCTGCCCTCACCTTGACCCTGGGCTTCGGGAGGGGGGGAGGGGCGCACGGGGGAGGGGGAGGGGCGCACAGCGACCTGTCTTCCGCAGGGGCATCCGCTTCCTCCAGATCCTGAGGATGCTGCACGTCGACCGCCAGGGGGGCACGTGGAGGCTGCTGGGCTCAGTGGTCTTCATCCACCGCCAGGTGGGTGGTCCGGGGCGGGGGAGGACAGGGTCTCGGCCCAGCCTCGGCCTGAGCCAACTGGGCCGTCCTGCCCCCAACCTGAGGGGCCAGTGTCCCCAGCCTGCCAGGCAGACGGCGCCCACGTCCCTCAAGCTGGGACAGGAGACTGTCGGGCAGATGGAAAGACAGAAATGCCACATGGAAAAGGGTCCGAGAGGCCCCGAAATCCAAAACGAGTGCAGATCATGATCAGCCCCGTGAAGGCGGAGGTGGCTGCCCCGCACCCCTTCGTGATGCCCAGCCCCGCATCTCACCGAGGCTCTGCGGGAAACAGAGCCGGGCTGGTGGTCCAGGGCACTGGCCTCGCTCCTGGAGGCTGAGGCCCAACACTGCCACTGACGAGCTGGGCAAAATAAGTTATTTCTGAAGTCAGATGTCTGCATGTGAGACATGCTGGCATTTACGTCAACTTGGTGGGAAATGTTGGGGCTTTTGCCGCCGGCAGGCCCCGCCGCCTGTGACGTCTGCCCGGCGTGGGCGCGCAGGGCTGCCCGTGGGCGCCGGCTGGTCACACCTCCCTTGCCGCCTCCCAGGAGCTGATCACCACCCTGTACATCGGCTTCCTGGGCCTCATCTTCTCCTCGTACTTTGTGTACCTGGCCGAGAAGGACGCCGTGAACGAGTCGGGCCGGGTTGAGTTCGGCAGCTACGCGGACGCCCTCTGGTGGGGGGTGGTAAGTCGGGACCCTTGGGCCACGCGGCTACTGCCCACCCTGGGCCTGGGCGGGGCGGGGCCAGGATGTCGCCCTGGGGCTCTGGTGTCTCAAGATCTCACGCCTCGAGACCACCCCACAAATGCCTGAAGCCCCGCCTGGGCACAGGTTGGATGGGCGGGCGGCACAGGGCTCCGCGCACAAAAGGGCCCCACGCTGGACACGTAAAGCCCGACAGTCACCACCGTGGCGTCCTTAAGGTTTTTATCTTCGAACTTTTTGCCGTTTGGGAGGCAAGTCTGGCAGGACAGAGGGTGACTGTGCAGTGGGCACGACAGCTGCACGCGGTCCCAGCTCCCGCCTTCCCTGGGACCGGCTCCTCCGCCGCCCTGTGCCCCGCGTCTGTGAGGTTCTGTGCTGGCCCCTCAAGTATCCCTGCACCAAGGAGCGTGACTCTGTAGAGCAAACAGAAGCCACCATGACAGGTCGGGGGATGCTGGGAAAAAGGGAAGTGCTCCCACGTTTTGACCGCGCATCCGGCCCGCAAATTCTGTAGCCGGCCCTGGGCAGCGGTGACACAGAGGTGCCCCGGCTTCCGTCCTGGGGGCCCGGAGGCTCCCCCGCCTGTGAAGTTGGGCTCATTGGGCGTGCCGTGTCCCCCTCCTGCAAGCACCCAGCACCCTGGCCTCGGCCTGGAAGTGTCCAGGAGCGTGGGCTGGCTCCTTCCAGGGATCAGGCTTGTGGTGGGGAAGGGAGACGTGGGGCGCGGGGGGCAGCACGTGGCCATGCTGTGGGTGGTTGCAGGGGTCTCCGCCAGCGGCAGGACGTCTGAGCTGTGTGGACCCTGGGGCCTGCTCACGACGAAAGCCCAGCATCACTTGTGTGTGGGCCTCAGGGCGCAGAGGACACCCCTCAACAAACCCTCCGCTCGGGCCTTGTGGGGAGACACGTCCTGGGCTCTCAGTGGCAGGGTGGCCAGCAGCTTACCGGCCGGGGAACAGCACGTGCGGGGGGCCCTGAGGCGGCCCGGACAGACCCTGGCAGTGGGGGAAGGCAGGGGTGCAGCCCGAATGCCGGCTCCGTGGGCCATCTCTGGGCCGTGGGCCGGCCTTGGCTCTCCCCCTTCCCTGTGGGGTGCGCTTGGGTGCCAGGGGCTAGTGCCTGGGGTCCAGGGCAGCCTGAGCAGCAGAGTGGGTGACACCGGCCCGGCTATGAGCTGCCCGAAGCTGAGGGTGGCCGGTGGGAGCCCCTTTGAGCTGGGGGCCGGGTGGCTGACGTCCAGGCTCGCTCAGCCAGGGAGAGGAGAGGGTCGCAGGCTGCATGAGGTCGGGCCGAGGCCTCGGGGCAGCACCAGGTCCAAGGGGTCCCAGGTCCGGGCAGTGGCTGTGCCGGGCCCTGGCCGTGTCTGTCCCTGACCTGCTTCCTTCCGGAAGCGGGGTAGGGCTTCACTCTCTCCCCGGGTTCCCCACCAGCCTCCACAGGGAGGCCCATCCTGGATGGTCCGGGTGGGGCGGAAAGCTGCCCCGTGTGCCTCCACCCACACCCCCATGAGGTCCACACCTGTTGGGGGAGGGGCACCTGATATTGGCCGAGTCGGCGTTTTTTTCTGGAAGCTTCCAGTGTGCCAGGCCGCCCATGGAAGGCAAGCTCTGCCGGCCCCCCTGCAGGCCTGTGCCTCCACGGGCCCGGGCGTGGCAGCCCCCGGCCCACCCCCCCCCCCCGCCGGGTGGGG
>NW_006792775.1:1980902-1995308 GCF_000442215.2 Lipotes vexillifer
CTCCCGGGGCCGGGGCGTGCCAGCCCCCGGCCCATCCCCCCCCCCGGCAGGTTTGGTGGGACAGCCCAGCGCCGGGCAGGGGAGGGGAGGCATCCTGGTGACAGGCAGGTCCTGTGGAGGGACAGAATGCCCAGAGCCGGGAGGATCCCCGGGGCCGGATGGCGCGGTGGGAAGCGCATGGGTGACGGCCCGCGGCTCGGCTGATAAGCGGTGCTCGGCCTTGGCACTGGCCCCCGCCTTCCCGGCCGCTCGGAGCTGCCCCCGGCCCGGCCCCTGCGAACGGCGCTCCCGCTCCCACACCTGTGCAAACATCCGCCCGCCGGCCGGGAAAACGGCCCCTTTGTGCCCGGCTTGGCACCGGTGCCCCAGCCTCGCCGTCAGCTGCGGCCCCGGCCTGGCCATTGTTCCCGTGGGCCCGGCACCCCCGCCGCCCAGCTCCTGGGCAGACGACTCCCATTCACAGCGGTGGCGCCCCTGCAGCTGTCTAGGCGGGTGGAGCGGCCGTGGCTCGAGTTATGGGCTGTGCTCCTGGCACATCCTGGACAGACAGCTCAGGAAGCGCAAGCCAGAGCAGCCTGGCTGGGGGCTTCAGAGCCAGCTGGCCACTGCGCCCGACGGTGGCTCTCCCTCACTGTCCTCTGCGTGGCTTCGTGGGCCACGAGGGGAGCGAGCCCGGCCCTGCCATGCCCCGTGGCTCCCCGTCCAGGGCGGACAGAGCAGGGTCTGCCTACCAGGTGGTATAGCCTGGCAGCGAGAGGCCTGCCGGCCGGGCCACTGCCCATCACCACGCTGCGTCCACGCCAGACCGGCACCTCTGGCTGGATGCGTGGGACAGACTTGAAAATAGGGCGTCTGGACCACTGGGATGGGCCATCTGCTGTGTTTCCTCTGTGGAGCCAGGGCAGGGGGGCAGGTTCCCGGGGGGGAGTGGCCACTGCTGCGTGTGGACCCGCCGGGAGGGCTGTAGGTGTCACAGGGGTGGCCCGAGCATCCTCAGCATCCAGGCTTGGCCGCTGTTTGCTGGACGAGTGAATGAATCAGTTGGCGTGCCCCTAAAGCGGTTCTGTCCGTGGCCCGCAGGACAGCGGGTGCATCAGTGGCCACAGCAAAGTCCCACAGACTGAGTGCCTTAAAAGAACTGCGTTCTCTCATGGATCTGGAGACCAGAAGTCCGAGATCAAGGGGTTGCAGGGCAGGCTCCCTCCGAAAGCTCTGGGGGAGGGTCCTTCCCACCTCTTCCAGCTTCTGGGGCCCCCAAGTGCTCCTGGGTTTGTGGCCGCACCTTCTGTCTCTTATCAGGACACTGGTCAGTGGGTGCCGGGCCCACCCAGGGAGCCCAGGACCATCTCCTCTCCAGATCATTAACCCAGCTGCATCAACAACGACCCTTTTTTCAAATAGGCTTGTGTTCTGAGGGCCTGGGTGGGCATGGATTTGGGTGGACACCCTTCAGCCCAGGACAGCACCGTCCCAGGTGGACATCACGAGAATGTCTCTCCCCTCACCGAGCCTCAGTTTCCAGGCTGAGGGTCCCCTCCGCTCCCGCTACCCCAGGTGGGGACGCCTGACTTGGGTGTGAGAGCTCCCCGCTCACCCCGAGTGTGGCGCCCCATGCCTGGCTGCCGAGGTGTTGGGGAGGATTTAAGACTTTTTTCTTTGCCCTTGGAACAAAATGCGTTTGTTTGTGTTAAAGTTTGAGTGGAGGGGAGAGCAGTTTTTGCAAACACGGGCTCCTCTGTTTAGTGCCCGGGGGTCTCTCAAATCAGGAGGCTGCCGGGCTCTGTTTACCCCCTGCATCTAAATTTAGAATTTAGAGTGGAAAGGCTAGAAGCCGCCCCTGCATTCAGCCACCATTTAAAACAAGAGTCTGGCTCCTTAGCTGTTGGCTCCAGAAGGTTCTGGCTCTCCAGGCTGGACTGCATCCTGGCAGAGTGAGGCCGAAGGGGTCTGGGGGCCGAGCGGGGGTTCTGGGTGAGGACAGGGCCTCCCAGATATTCACATGCAAGGCCTGTCGGCACCGCCCAGTGGGTGGAACCAGGGTCAGGACCTCATCTGGAGCTGGGGAAACCGAAGCCCTGTGGGCCCGGAGGGTGATGGGCCAGGCCCCCAGCCCTTCAAGGCTTTTCCTCTGCTTGACTCCATGCAAAGCCCAGGGGTGCTATGCAGCTAAGAACAGAGGGTCTCCAGGACCCCGGGCTGCCACCTGCCCCGATCCCATCCTGCACCTGTTGACAGTTGTGTATGGGGCTGAGACCGTGGGCTCTGGGAGCCCAGCCAGAGAAGGGCCTTTACGACTGGGTTTTGCAGGATGAGTAGGGGTCCACAGGGCAGGTCTGCCTCTCTGTACTTAACTGCCCACTGAGGGACCCCCTGGGGCGATTTTCTTACATGGACTCAGCAGGCCCAGTGAGGGGGGTGTTCAGCTCTTGTCATCCCAGGTAAGAACTTTCCAGCTTCAGCTCGAGGGAGAGAAACATGGTCAGCGTCAGGAACACAGTGAAACAGGAAGCAGTGGGGTGAAACGGGCGGGAGCGTGGTGTGGAGCCATCCTGTTCCGCTGCTGACCTGCTGACCGGACCTGGGCAGGTTACCCAGCCTCCCTGGGTATAAGCTGGGTGCCTATTTTCGTGAGCTGGGGAGGGTTGTCAGTGAGGACACAGAGAGCCCGGGGTATCTGGCGCCCAACGAGGATGCAGCAAAGGCTGGCTGTGAATTTTAGGGGCTGTTACTGGCCACGGTCCTCTTGGCAGCGCCCCCAGGCTGGCCGACAGGCAGTGACCCCCCCCCCAGCCACCTAATTCACACTCGAGTGTTCGTGGCTGCCGCGGCCCAGTCACAGCCCTTAGCCCTGCTGGTGCCCAGGGTCCAGCTCTGCCCCGGCCGGCTCCCGGCCTCTAACACCTTAACTCACAGAGCGGCCCCTCTTCGCACGCGCGTGTGCACGTGTGCGCGCCCATGTGTGTTGGCTCTTCCTGGCCCCCAGGGACCCGTGTTTCCCGCCAGGCCGGCAGTGGGGCGCAGAGGGGTGGGCGCGCTGTGCAGCTGCGCTGGGGCCAGGGCAGGGCATGTGACCGCTCCGTGCCTTGGTTTCCCCATCTGTAAAATGGGAGGCGGCAGGTCTACCTCCGAGGGCTGGCGTGGGGCTCCCTGAGGGGACCACGATCCCAGGAAGGTAGCGGCTCTTTCCGTTGCTTCCAAGACATTCCTTGGAGGACTGGGGCCTCTTGGCCGGGCTGGTCCTGGGCACCAGGCACATCCCAGCAGTCCCGCTCTGTGCTGGGCACTGGGGCACAGCAGGGGGTCAGCTGCCCGGGGGTCTCGCTCTCGGAGGCTTGGTCGTGGTCATTCGTGGTCCACACGCTGTGATTTCCACGGGAGTCAGCGAGGGCCCCCTGAGGAGGACACATCGGAGCTGAGCCCTCGAGGCAGAGTCTCCTGCGTGAGGGGCCACGAGCCTGGCCATGCTGTGGGGTGGGCGCGGCCTGGGCAGGGCCCGGGGTGTCCACAGCATCCCGCCAGGCGCTGTGTGAAGCTCCTGAGGGCCCCTCCTGAGGAGAGAGAAAGGTCTTGACCCCGTCCCCACAGTCTGCAGCCTTTCCCCGAGAGCGCAGCGGCCAGGGCGCCGAGGTCTCCATAGGGAGAATATGCGCTCACGCAAGGAGCAGCTCTGGGCCCGCGTGCGCTTCTGTTCGCTTATTGAGTTTTTCTTTTCTGAAAGGAAGCGGGCTTGTTTGGGGGTCTGTGTTTGCTTTTGTTTTTACCCACAGTTTGCAAGTCTGGCAGGGTTGTCCCCTCCGCCCTCACGTGCCGGCCTCTGTCCCCTTCACGGTGTCCCCTGCAAGCCCGGCCGGGGTCTCCTGGGGCAGCCCCACGATCGCCAGAGCTGGGGGCCGGGACCGCTGCTCCCACCCTTTGCTGTCCTGAGGCCGTCCTGCCAGCCGCCCAGCCTCCCCTCTGTCCGCACCTCTTCTCCCCCGAGATGCCCTCTCCCTGGCTCCGTCCTTCCAGCCTCCTCTGGGCAGGCTGGTGGCCCGAGGCTGGGCGAGCCCCAGACCCCTCAGCGCGGCAGCCTCTGGCCCTGGGCTTGTCCTCCGGCTGTCCCGCCAAGGAGCCTGGGGATGAGCAGGCCTCGGTTTGGTTGCCAGCTCCGTCACTTAGCAGTGGTGAGACCCCCCCCCCCCCCCCCCGCTCCCAGCCTCCTCTGGGCAGGCTGGTGGCCCGAGGCTGGGCGAGCCCCAGACCCCTCAGCGCGGCAGCCTCTGGCCCTGGGCTTGTCCTCCGGCTGTCCCGCCAAGGAGCCTGGGGATGAGCAGGCCTCGGTTTGGTTGCCAGCTCCGTCACTTAGCAGTGGTGAGACCCCCCCCCGGCCTCAGTTTCCCCCTCTGGCAGATGGTCCCGAACTCACAGCGTGGTCACGAGTTTGCCAAACGGAGGTGCCCTCCCCCTGGCGCGAGCCCCTAGTGTCCACGTTGGCGCCGTCCTCACTCCCACTCCTGGCTGCCCATCCCCTCTGGATAGATGGCCACGGCCTGCAGAGTGGCTGCAGGCTGACCGCGTCCCCTGTGGAGCTGGGCTCCTGGGCTGGCCTTCCCGCTTCCCCCGGAGGCCGGCGTCCAGGAGGAAATAAAATGACACCAGCGCCAGCTTCTCGTGACACAAAGTGCTGGGGGGACTGGCAGGTCCTCTCGTGCCTCCTGTCCTTGGAGGAGAGACTCGGGGGACGGGGGACGCACCCTAGGCTCAGCCCCCCCCGCTGAGCTGTCTCCCCGAGTCTGTGCCCGGGGGAAGTGCAGCTCCGCATTCCGGATCGCCTGCCATGGGGGGCGAGTTCCGAGCACGCAGGCTATAAAACGGCCCATTCCTGAGCTGCTTGTGTCTGTGAATTCAGGAAAAGCAAACAGCTCTGCGGGGATGGGCTGTTTCCTCAAAGAGCTGAAAGGATGTCGTTAACTTGACAAAGAAGGTCTGTGGCAGAGTCTGAGAAGCCAGGAGTGTGCCCTGCACCGGCAGGGTGGGGGACACCTGGCCGGGGCTCCCCTGGCTTCTTCCTGCTGCCCGCCATTGGAGTCCCAGCACCTCCCAGCCGGGCGGCGAGGACATGGGGTCCCTCCTCCAGCGCTCTTGTCCGAGAAGGGAGGTGGCCTTGGGTGTCCCCACCCGCTGGCCTGGCCGCACCGCTGGGCCGACCCCTTTCCTCCTCCCACCTACATCAGTTTCCCAGTTGTCTTGGATTTTTTCTTTTTTTTTTTTTGCTTTAATTTTGATAATTAGAAGGTTGTATTATGTGTTATTTGTCTCGAGGCCCGAGTTTTCTGGCACCGCTTAAAATTTGCCCCCCTGGCGTGAGGGCCACACTCAGGTCCATCTCAGAGGTCACCCTGCCCCCGCCTCCCTGCATGGCTGCCGTTGTCGAACTTGGAGTCTCAGGACCCCTTGACGCCCTTATCAGTGACTGAAGACCCCAGAAAGCTTTTGTTTACGGGGCTCACGTCTGTCAATACCGCATTAGAAGATAAAAGTTAGAAATTTAAAAATAGACCCACTGTATGTTTATGCATAAATAAATAATTCGATGAGAACCACTTTCCGGAAGACACTGGATGCAGCGTCTTGGGCGCCCCACCCCATCTGCAGCCCTGATGTGCCTTTGCTCTGTGCACCCAGGTGCTGAGAGGCAGCTGCCGCCCAGGCCTCACATGAGGGGCGCAGACCCTCTGGGGGCTGCTGGCGGGGCGCTGCAGGTTCCCCTGGCCCCCTTATCTGCCTGCTGGCCATCAGCCTTGCCCAAGGCCTCAGGCTGGCCTGCTCCACCCTGCAGGTACTGGGCCGGGCTCCAGGTGTGCACTGCCTGTGCGTGCATGTGAGGCGCTGGGCCTGGAGGGAGGTGGGCTTGACGTGGGCACCGGCCCCTCTTTATGTGACCCTGCGCCACGTGTGGTACGTACACATGCGTGTGCCTCGGCACTGCCTTAACGTGTCTCAGCATGCGTGTGCAGCTCCCTGTCTCCGTGTCAGGCCATCTGTGTGTGTGCACACGTGCACGGGCAGCACATTGGAAGCGGGTGTGGACATGTGTCTGAGGGACGGTGACGTTGCCAGGAAGTGCTCCGTGTGGCGGTCACGGGAGCCGGGACCACGAACAGTCGCGTGGTGGGTGTTGGGCGGGCGGGAACGTGCGCCCGTGCTGCTCCCAGGTTGTGCTCTTTGGTGTAACCCGGGCTCCCGCACTGCGGTCCTTCCCGCTGCCTGGACTCTTGGTCACTCCTGCTTCCTGAGGACCTCTCGCCTCTGCCCCGGGGCTTCTGAGCTGTCCTGTGTGCCTGTCCCTGTCCGCGTGGACACGTGTGCGGGCCCCAAGGACCCTGCTCTAGAAGCCGCCGCCTCCCGCCTGGGCCTTGTTCAGTGGAATCTATGAAACTGGCCTCCCCAGGCCCTGCTCCCCGCCAGTCTCAGGGGGCAGGGGGGTCTCATGGAGGCTCCGTGCAGAACTTCCCGAGCTGCCAGAGGCCATCCTCACTTGGCCTGGGCTGGGGGCCCTGGAAGGGGGAAGCCGGGCTGCCCAGCACAGGGCTGGCGAGACCACGGGTTGAGTGCGTGTGCTGACGGGATGAGCAGGGACTCTGGGCGCCCCGGTCCCCCTGCCAGGCGCAGAGCTGGCTCCTCAAGCACCCGGACCCTGGCGTGGACAGGTGTGGGCCGCGTGGCCGGCACAGCCAGGGTGGGCTCTGAGTCCCTGCGGGATGGCGTTGTCGGGCTCACGCCGGAGGCCCCGCCGGGGAGCGAGCCTCAGATGCCAACAGAGGCAAGCGTACGGTGGGGGTGGGGTGGAAGCCGCCCCTCAGTCCCGCCGTCCCGGCACACGCCCCAGACGGACAGCCCCCCGTGTAGACGGAGGCTCAAGCTGCATCTGATTCCCTCCGAGCAGTGGGCAGACGCAGCATCTGGTGCCTGGGGTGGCGTCAGGAAGTGGCATGTCACCGTGGCCGGGCTCTCTGGGGAGGGTGGGCCTCTGTGGGAGCTTCCGGCTTCCTGGGGGCCGGAGCACAGCGACATCGGTGGCCCGGTTGGCAGGCCTCCTGGGGACGGGGCAGGGGGTGGCTATCCCCCGTCGGCGCTGAGCGCCCGTGTGTACGCTGGGGCTTGCTTCCTTTGCAGCGTTAGCCTGGGGGACCCAGACCCTGCGGGCTCGAGCACCGTGCTCTCAGCCGCCCGGCCTCTCGGTGCTGGGCTCTCTCGCTGGCCTCTTGCGCAGCGGCAGGTCTCGGATGGAGCGCGGGGCTCAGGCTGGACGGACGGACGCCTGCCCTGAGGTTCTGGGGCTTGCGTGCCAACCGCTGTCCCTCGTCCTTGCAGGTGACGGTCACCACCATCGGCTATGGGGACAAGGTGCCCCAGACGTGGGTCGGGAAGACCATCGCCTCCTGCTTCTCCGTCTTTGCCATCTCCTTCTTTGCGCTTCCGGCGGTAGGTGCTCCGTGTTGGGGGGCCTTTCCACAGTTCCTCAGCCTCCTCCGGGTTCTGGGGCTGGCAGGGGGGCCCTGTGAGCAGACCGCCCTCAGGGGGCGCATTCAGGCCCCAGCTCGCCTGCCTCAGAGCCTCTGGAGGCCGCCGCCTTCCTGTTCCCGGCCCCCGGTGGGTCCTTTGCAAGTGTGGGCGGCGGCGATCACCGGGCCTTTCGTGGCAAATAGTGGGGTGCAGGCTGGCTCATTCGGCCACTGGGGCTAGCGGTGAGGCGCCCATGGTGGCTGCCACAGAACCGCAGAGGGGCAAGCCGTGAGGGAGGGCGCGGTCCTGCACTGTGGCCTAGGGCGGCTTTGACCCCTGTCCTTCCTGGAGACCGTAGACCATGGGCGTTAAAATCTTCTAGTCCACTCTGTGTGTATGTAGGTGCCTGGTAGGTGTGTGACCACACCGTGTGTGTGTATGCACTGTATGTGCACGTGTTATACATCATGCAGTCTGTGTCTGTGTGTACGTACTGTGTGTATGCATCATGCACAGTGCTCCCTGTGTATTTGTGTGCGTATGTATTGTCTATGCACGTGTCACATAGGTATACGTACCGCATGCATTCGTATGTGCTCGTGCATGTGTGTCACATATGTGTGTTCTCTGTGTGTGGTAGTCCTTAATGCACTGCGTGTGCGTATTGCGGGTACGTCTGTCCGTGCACGTGTGTGTCACGTGGCTGTGGTATAGTGTGTGTGTGTATGTATGTACACATAGAGCGTGTGTATACGTGTATGGCTTGATCCCCTCTGTGGACAGGGAGCTCCCCCTGGTGAGCCGGCCCTTTCCATCCCGTTAGCAATCCTGGGGGGGGTGGGGGCAGCAGTGGGTCCTGCTTGGGTGGGGCTGGGCCGGAGGCCCCGACCTCATCCGTAGGGCCCGCGGCGCCAAGCAGGCCACCAGTGCCCAGCCTGTCTCTCCACGCCCCCGTCTGCAGGATGTGAGCCCTGGTCTCTGTCCCTTGCAGGGGATTCTCGGCTCCGGTTTTGCCCTGAAGGTCCAGCAGAAGCAGAGGCAGAAACACTTCAACCGGCAGATCCCGGCAGCAGCCTCGCTCATCCAGGTGACGGCAGCCGCCGCCGCGGCCTCGTTGCCGTCGTGTGGGGGTCAGTGTGCCCAGCTCAGTGTCGCCCGGGCAAGTACGAGCCGTGTCTCGTCTGGGAACGGCTCTCAGCCCTGAGCTGACCCGGCCCCCAGGGCCGCCGAGACCCTCTCCTGTGGACCCTCCTGAACACGGAAGGGCCGCGATCCGTGCCACAGACGTGCCCACCTGTTGTAACTCGGGTCCTGGGAACCGTCGGGTGATGCCGATGGGGTGGGGGCACAGGAGCCTGGGAGCCCACCTTCCTCCATCCTGTGGGCCAGGCCGGGGGACTAGAAGGTGGCCTGGCCAGTCCCGGATTTGGTCAGTCCGGTGGGCCCTTGGCCTCCAGCTGCAGCGGCCGCCTGGTGTCTGTCTTCTCTCTCCTCTGTGGCCAGCCCCCGACTCTGCAAGGGAGGACTTGGAGGGAAGAGTAAGGGGTCCTCAGGTGGCTGTTCCCCCCCCAGGGTCAGGGGTCAGGGCCTGCTTGTGCAGTATTGATGTTTCTGGGCCCCTCCCAGCACCCACGGGGCTCAGTCCTCCCGGCCGATAGGAGGTGAGGACCGGTGACCCAACGGCACGGGCCGCGCTCTGGACTGACGGGCCAGCTTCACTTTCTGAAGGCCCGGTTGCTGCCCCTACAGGGCCCGGGGCTCACGGTGCCGGGCCTTGGGGGCGGGGCAGGGGCTGCACCTGCCCTAGGCCCCTCGCTCCCCGCCAGGCTTCTGTGATGAGGCTGTCCCAGAGGCTCCCAGCCCGAGAGCAGTGGGAGAGGAAGATTCCAGAGGCGGGCGAGCAGGCAGGTGGCCCCGAGCCCCTGGACACTGGGCTCCGGGACCCCAGGCTCCTGGAACAGCCTGGAGGACTGGGCGGCCCTCTCAGTGCCAAGCAAGGCTCGGGCACAGGGACCCCTGGAGGCTCGTGTTCCGAGGGTGTCGGCCGGCGGCCGCCCGGGGCTGAGGAGAAGGCAGAGTGGGCACGGGGCTACGGGAGGGGTGGCCGGGCAGGGTTGTCACCGCGTGCCAGCGTCAGCGTGGCTGCGGTGCACAGCCTGGACCCCTCCGGGCACCCAGAGCCAAACGGCCCCCGGGGACCGTCTGGGGTCACGCCGGCGACTGCAGCTCAGCCAGGGCCTCTATCCTGTTCCTCGTAAGCCTGTCCGGAACCACTGTCTGGGGCCGGACGCTAATCCCGCACCGGAAGGAAGTGAAGGCAGCAGCCGTAAAGCTGGGGCTCGGCCCCCGCCTCAGGCCTGGCTTTACGGCGCCACAGCCTCCTCTCGGGGAGACCGTAAATCAGGCTGCAAATGGCCTGACCGCAGAGGGGGCGCACTGACTTCCCGTGGGGCGTGTGTGCGGCCTCACACGAGCCTCCCAGGAGGCGGGAGAGGCCTGGAGCGGGGCCTGGAGGAGGGGGCGGGGGAGGGGTTGGCAGGGGGGGTCATGTCCGCTGGGTTCCCGTCGCAGAGGTGGCATCACTGTCCCGGGAGCCCTCCCCGCCCCCCACCCGGCATCTCTCTCCAGCTCCCACGGCCGGCAGTGCCGAGGCCCTCAGGGTGCATCCTCCTACGAGGCTCCTGGCGCCCCCTCCGGCACCCCCACCAGACGTGGCCTCCCCTTGGGTCTCCTTCTCCAGGCCACACCCCGGTGGTAGTTGCCGTGGGCGTCTCTAGAGTGAAGGCCTAAGACCTTCTCCAGGCCATCTGGAGGCCCCAGAAACTGTGGGTCCCTGGGGGCTCTGCCTCCTGGACACTCAGCCCCGCCTCCTGCTGGCCCTGGGGGCCCTGCCCCTCCGCGCCCCCAGTGACCTCTCCCTTGCGGCGTCCCCGAGGAGAGGCTGGCAACCAGGACGGGGGGGGGGGGGGGGGGGGGGGGGGGGGGGGGGGCAGTCACGTGTGAGAAGAGCTGTGGAGGGTTTAAGGAAGAGAGAGGAAGCCTAAAATAAAAGAAATTTTACAAAGTTGAGGTGGGCGCAGACGGACTGGGGCTCACAGGCCCCTGTGGTGGCTGAGCCGCGTGCGACCGTCCATGAGGCTGTGGGCTGCAGAAGGGAACAGGCTCTTGGGGGTGGGGGCGGGCCCTGAGCCTGGGGAAGGGGCTGGTGGGCAGGAAGCCCTGTGGTCTTGCCAGAAGGGGGCCCAGGCGGGAGTGGCGGGCCGCAGCTCCCTGGGAGCCCCCGTCAGGGGCTCTGCGGTGACAGCCACTCCCTTCTGCTGGTTTCAGACGGCGTGGCGGTGCTACGCGGCCGAGAACCCCAACTCTTCCACCTGGAAGATCTATGTCCGGAAGCTGCCCCGCGGCCATGCTCTGCTCTCCCCCAGCCCCAAGCCCAAGAAGTCTGCCATGGTAACCGGCCCCCGCCTGCCACCAGGACGGGGCAGTCGCACACGGGTGGGGAGGCCACGCGGCCACAGCTCATGGCCAGGATTTGACTCTGGCGCTTCAGCCCGGAGCGGCCCATGGCACTGCGGGCACTGGGGGAGTACACCCCGTGCTGAGCTCCTGCCATCCCGGTGTCCCCAGGCTTGGGGGCTTGTAGGCCTGGCCGCTCCAGGACCAGGGCTGTGGGAGGTCCCGAGGGAGTACCCCGGGAACAGGACGGGCTGGATTCCAGCCAGCTGCTGGGAGAAGGCTCTTGAGAGGGCCTTGGTGTCGGGCTTTCCATGCTGGGCCTGGTGGGCCACAGGGGCTGGAGGTGGCATCCTGGCTCAGGGGAGAGGGTCTTGTGGTCATAGGATAAGGGAGCTCGGGCAGACTTGAGGCAAGAGTCTCGTGAGCGAAGGGTGTGGCCCGCCCTGACAGAGCTCTCCTTCCTGGCCCGCGCCCACGCCATCCTTGGAGAGCCGCAGTCTCCCAGGTTCTGGCTGCCTCTGGAGCCCTTGCACCTGCTATTTCCTCTGCCAGAAGGTTCTCCCAGATCCCAGCATGGCCTGCTCCCTCCAGGCCACCTCCTCAGGGAAGCCTCGGCTGGCCTCAGTCTGTCTGCCCGCCCTGCCCCGCTCTAACTCCCCGCTGGTCACGGCCCTCGTTACCACCTGCCCTGGGGTATTCCTGTGTATTTATCTGTTTGCTAGTTTCCTGTCCGCCTGCCCCCCAGGCTGTGAGCTCCCAGGGCAGCCACTGGGCAGAGCCCCTCTGGCAGCATCACACGCTGCAGCCCACTCTGCCTGTGTGCGAGGGCGCTGGCATGGGCCCTGGCAGGTGCCCCGAGGGTGGTCTGGGGCCAGCAGACGGCCTGGCAGAGGACGCCCAGGAACTGACGGTTTTATTGTCCGGCTTTTTTAGGTAAGGAAAAAAAAGTTCAAACTGGACAAGGACAACGGGGTGAGCCCGGGAGAGAGGGTGCTGACGGTCCCGCACATCACTTGCGACCCCACGTCGGAGGAGCGGAGGCCTGAACACTTCTCGGTGGACGGCTGCGACGGTTCTGGTGAGAAACCTTCGCACAGGGTGAGGGGTGGGGACAGGGCCACGCTCAGCTCTGACCCAGGGCTGCTGGGGCCTCTGGGGTGTCCGGACGCCCCCTTCTCACCCTAGCACTTGCTCTTGTCCTGTGGACAGCTGGTATTGTCATGTCTGCTCCCGCTGGCCCACTGTCACCCGCGGACGTTCTCCTCTGTTCTGGGCTTCTGGGAGCCAGGCCCTGCCTCGCTCGTGCTGTGTGGCTGGCGCCCCAGGTCTGGCAGAGAGGAGGTGGCCCGTCGTACACGTCGACCCCCATTCCAGGTGGAGTGGGGCTGGGGGTCCTGAGCCAGCACCGTGTGTGTCTGTAGCTCTGCCCGCCTCGACGCTCTGCGCCTTTGTTCTCTGTCACTTCTGTGTCCATGCCTCCCCTCTTGGACCTCTTCCCGGGACCCCCAGAGTGTTCCCGCCTCTGCCAGAACGTTTCAGCTTACTGGTGGTTGCAAGGGTGGTGTCACTGTCTCAAGCATGGCAGAGGGTGGTGAGTTCACGTTGTGCTCGTGGGTGGCTGGCGCCCCGTCCGCCTGGTGCTGGCTTTGTGGGCAGCCGACCCGTGATGTACCCTCCCGCATCTGGTCACTGCTGGCAGAAGGGCAGAAAGTGTTCTGGAAAGGAGCCACGGCCTCTCCGTGCTCCCAAGGCTGCCTGTGGATGTCCTCTCTGGGAGCTGGGCTGCCCGGGGCCTCATCACACACCGTCGGGATTCTGGCCCGGCCGCCTCGCCCACGGGCCCCTGGGTCGCGTTGCCTGCCTGCCCGCTGGAGTGGGTACAAAGGACAATTGTGACAACGGCTCCGGATTTGGGGCAGGACCATTGTCGCAGTGCAGATGGGGGCTTTCTGCAAATGCTAATGCGCAGGTTGGGCGCGGGGAGGAGCGTCGCTCGCTGGTGGCTGAATACGGAGCAGCCCGAAACGATGCGTCCATTCAGCCTGCTTGGCGTTACGAAGTCCTCAGCGATGTCTGCGGAATGTTAATGAGATACAAGTGCCGGGGGAAGTCGGGCGCCCTTTGTGGAATGCTCCCGCACGGAGGGGTTTATTCTTTCCTGCCAACGCGATAAGTCAGCCCAGCCCAGAGCCACCGGATTTCTGGAGCCTGAGCTGTCGGCCTGGGTCCCGTGGGTTACCTGACACTCCTGAACCCTCCTCACCCGGAGGCTCTCAAGAGCCCTGGTGTGGGCAAAGGGGCGCTAATCCCGGGGCCAGATGCCATCACTGGGAAAGGCCTGCAGGCCCAGCTCCCACGCACTGGGGCGCGAACAGCCGTGCTGAATTCCACTGCCACGCCAGTCCCAGGCCTTGAACCTGAACCTCAAGGATGGGGCGTGCTGGACAAAATCATCTCTGTCCCAGCACGCGGTACCTGCCCGTGCCCCCGCCTGCCCCCCTGCCCATGGCACCTACCAGCCCAGGGTATCCCCTGCCCACGGCAGTGCCCACCCGCACACCTCTCCCCCACCTCAGTGATTTCTCTCTGTGTCTCAGGCTCGCAGCTTCTCTGGGCTCCTGTCCTGCGACCCTCAGGCCCCGTGTCCCAGGCAGACCTGCTCCCCTTCATTCGTGGGTTCTGGAGCCTTGTCTCAGCCGCTCTGATTTCCGGGTGGATGCCCGTCTTCAGGGAAGATCTTGTGAGCGGTGACAGGTGGCCAGTGCGGCCCGGGTCCCTCCTGCACGGCGCCCGCCCCCCTGCAGGTTCCGGTCACGCGGTTGCTTGCGCCATCCTAACTCACCAGGGACTGTTCGCGCTCCTTGCCATCCAGGGAGGAAGAAAGGTGACAGCAGGAGGGCAGAGTGTGTGGGCCTCTGAGGGATGAGTACCTGGCTTGAGCCCGGCAGGTCCGGGAAGGCTTCTAGGAAGAGGTGACATCAGGGCTGAGTGGAGCTGGCCGGGAGGGCGAGGAAAGGCCAGCGAATGGCAGGAGCATCTTGGACAGAGGTGTTCGGGGCCCAGCCACACCTCTGCGTGTCTCTGCCAGGTGACCTGGGCATGGCACGTGGTGTCTGCGCTGGGTGGGGAGCTGACGTCACCCTCACATAGATGCCTGCGGGGCTCCTTCACCAGTCTGGCGGCCTCGGGCATGAGTCGTGGCCCGGAGCCAGCAGGCATTGGACGGGGCAGATGGTGGAGGCCACGGGGCAGGAGTGGCCACGGGTCAGCCCTGTGCCCTGCCTGGTTCCCTGGGGTGGCACGCATGGGGCAGCGGGCAGGACTTGGTCAGGGCCCACAGGCGAGACTCGGTGGGGGGCCAGCCCAGGGCCTGCAGCCATGGTGTCGGGGTGCGGGTAGGGGGAGCCGGGAGCCAGCTGGAGGTGGGACCTGCGACCTCAGGGGCTCCCGGGGCGACGGTGGAGC
>NW_006792775.1:1995318-1996530 GCF_000442215.2 Lipotes vexillifer
GGGCGACGGTGGAGCTGCGGAGGGGGGGGGGCGGGGGCGGGGTGAGGACACCTGGTGAAAAGAGCGCTCGCATCACTGAGACTTCAGACAGAGAATCTCAGGGAACTATGGGCCCGAAGCCCACGTGCCCCGCTCTGTGGAGGGACCACGTCGGAGGCGTGGAGGCCCTGCCTGCTCTGGGGGTTTGCGGCTCCTGTTCACGTCTGATGGGCTTCGCCGGGGGTGGGAGGGTCCGATCCTCTTGCCTTCCGCGTGTGGAGGCCGTGCAAGTCGATTCTGTCCTGACGGCCTGCCCGTCCCATCGGTCAGCAGCTTCTCCTTGCCTCCCGCACCCCCTCCCCCGGGCTGGGGGGCTCTCACCCCATCACCCTCCCGTTTCACGGGCCCTGCTGCCCCATGTTTGGGTTTTGCCTTTGTAAACAGTCCTCTGCGTTAGCTGCTTGTCCTGACCCTGGAGGAGCGTGTGTGCCGACAGATTTGCGAGTTTTCTGTCTCTCAGTCTGGATTTAATTTCCTTCCTCCTGAAGCCTGTGCTCTCTTCCGGGATGGTCTGTCGACGGCCTGCTCAATTTCTGCTCGTCTGAAATTTTTGTATTTTGCCTTTGCTCTGGGACAATGGTTTAGTTGTGTAGAACGTCACGGGTTGAGATCTGTATTTATTTTAATTAAAAACATTTGTTTTAATTGTAGTATACTTGGTTTACAGTGTTTCAGGTGTGCAGCCAAGTGAGTCACTCACATATATGTATACACACACACACACACATACATACATATATATATATATATATATATATATATATTTATTCTTTTTCAGATTCTTTGCTATCATAGGTTATTAGAGGTCTGTATTCTCTCTGAGCAGGCTGGAGATCCACCACCGTCTCCCGGCTGGTGCGCCCTGTCGAGCTAATTGACAGTCCTTGGTAGGTGACCCTTCCTCCCATCTGGTGGCCTTGAATACCTTCTCTTTGACTTTGGTGTTCCATCGTTTCACTGTAGTCAGTCAAGCTGGTGGATTATTTTTACTTGTCCTGCCTACAAGGTGTCGTGATTCCCGAATGAGGGTTTGTGTCCTGCATCAAGTTGAAAATCAGCCCCGCCGTGTCCTAGAACGGTACCTCCCCTAACTGCTCTGACCTCGCCTGGAAACTTCCACTTACCCCTCCAGGTCCATCCTCCTTGGCGTCCCTCAACACCCCCCCCCCCCAC
>NW_006792775.1:1996540-2002883 GCF_000442215.2 Lipotes vexillifer
GTCTTCCTGTGCTGCCTCCTCAGCCTGCTCTGGGGGTTTGCGGCTCCTGTTCACGTCTGATGGGCTTCGCCGGGGTTGGGGGATCCGATCCTTCGTGGCTTCCTGACTCTTCCCGTGTGCCAGCCGGTGAGGTGTTTATTTCAGTTGCCACCTATTTTTCCATTTCCAAATGTCCTCGTGTGAGGGGCTCACCTGCTTGGTCTTAGCATCTTGTATTTTCCTCCCGTTTGACGGCAGAGCTTTGGATTCTGCAGCCCCTTGAATGTGCCCATCTCCTCATACCCGTCCTGTCACTCCATCACCTGAGGCTCTTGGAGAGTCCGATTCTGTTCGCGGTGGACTCTCTATGACGCTTGCTTCCTTGTGGGTCTGCCGGCTTAGGCTGTGATTGTGGCGGTTTTGTATCCGTGGGTTCCCGTGGGCTCTGGAGAGGTGATCCCGCGAACCACACCAGGACACGCGTGGGGTTGGTTTATAGGCGTGGGGTTTTCTAGACAAGCCGTGTCACGTAAGCACAGAGCCAGTGTCCCGTAAGAGCGAGCCTAAGCACACGCACCACTTACACTCCAGGAACACAGGCCGAGGCAGGTGAGTTTCCTTCCCCCCCCCGTCGGCCAATGCGAGGGTTTGGTTGGGTTTTGTCTGGCTTTGTTGTTTGGTTTGCATCACCGTCTTTGGTTCTTGGTTCAGCTTTTCGATGTGGAGTCTCAGCTGCCAGTTCTTGCTTCGTGCTATTTCCAGGCACAGCCTCTTCCCCTCGGGGGGCAGTAAGGTCCACACTGGGGCTCCTCAGGTGGGCAACCCCTGGAGGCCAGCGGGTCAGAGCCAGGGCGCACCTGCTCCCCTCTTGGCCATGGGGACACCCCCTTCCCTGTCAGGTGAGCTCAGCGGAGCCTGCAGGAGGTTGGCTCTGTTCCCGAACTTGCAGAGAGAGGCTTTTCATGGCATCATGCCCACTTATTGGCAGAAACGGAAGTCCTCCTCTTGGTGACAGACAGAGCTGCTCCCGGCGAGGAAGGCTGGGAGCCCCGCTGGCCGGGGCTGGACAGTGATGGTTCAGGTTGGAACTTCCCTGGGTGCCCCTAGAATCACCTGGAGAACTTTACTTTTAACACAGACTCAGAGACCTACCCATCAAGATTTTGAGTCACAGTGGCTATAGGGAGGCCCAGGAATGTGTGCCGGTAACAAGCCCCTCGGTTACCTTGAAGCATGTGGTCCGTGGACTGGTGTAGCCCTGAGAGCGAGGTTCTCCTTCTGTGACATCCTGGTCTGTGTCCACCTCGGTCTCACCTGGGTCACAGTTGCCTTGCTCAGGACAAGAATAGGGTCCCAGGCGCCCTCCTGGCATCTGCCCCTCTGTTCTGGTCTTGGGGTGTGACGTCCCCACTGGCTCCGGGGAGGACTTGTGGTCATAATTTCTGGCGACCATCCTGGTCACCGCACATCACTCATGCAGCCTCGGGGTCCCGAGGAGGTGGTCCCTGCAAGGTCTTGCAGGCTGGGGCCTGCGACTCCTCCAGTGGGTGAGGGGGTCTGGCGGGGCAGGAGACGAGGCCCGACGAGCTCTGTGGGCATGTTCTGAACTCCCGGACCAGAACCTTCTCACGGGCTCTCCCCCAGGCTGCTCACTCCCATCCCCTCCGAGCTGCCCCAGGACTTCACTGAGGATGGTCTCTCTGTGTCTTCCTCACTGTCTTCCCCCCTCCCATCTGCTCTGGACGGCCAGTGAGCAGGTGAACAAATGTGCCTGCTCATACCGCCCCCCCACCACCCCGGATTCCCTGTCCCCTCGGGGCTGCCGTCTGGTTGCCTCTGGGTCTCGTGGTAGCCTGGCCCTCACTCATCTTCCCAGCTCGGCACCCCCCCGCCTGCACCCACAGCCAGACTTTTCCACCTGGACCCCTTTGCCTGAAGGTCACCCTATCACGGCCCATCTCTTCATGACCAAAAGATGGCCACTCCCAAATTTCAAGAGACGTTATTTCTGCTTAAACGCATGGCATATGCTCATTATAGAGCCTATGAAACATACACACGAGAATAATGAAGAAAAATAATCCCCTGTTGTCTCACTGCCCAGAGTAGCAACGGTTAGGCTTTTGATAGAAGTCCTGTCTCCTTAGTTTTAAAGAATAGACACACCTGGGTTGGTTCCACCTACACTATCCAGTATTGTTCCTGCTTTTATCACTTGCTGGGATACGAGTGTACAATTGATGTTCTGCTGTGTCCAGTCAAACGTTTATGCCAGTGATTTTGTGCTCCTGGTGTGCTGCCTTAGGGGAGGGGTCTGCAGGCTAATTTGGAAATACGATGGGCAAGGATTCCCTGATGTGTTTCTGATTTTCTGGGAATTGGATCCAGCATTTTACTGTTTTGATTGGTGGTGTTCCTGGCTTTTAAACTCTGTCAGAGACAAAACAAAATCCCAAACTAGAGAATATTTAGAAAAATAATAACAGAAGTACTCCGTATCGGATCCTATAATATATGAAGTATTTAAATGACTGTTGATTCATAAGTTGGTGTATCTAAATATGACTTCAAACCCAATAGCCGAAAGGGAAAAAATAATGAATAATATATAAAAGGAGAAAGAAACAAATCCAGGATGAGAATTGGGGATTTTAATACACCTGTCTCAAAAGTTGATGGAACAAGTAGAGAGCAAAGCAGTAAGGATATAACTCTGAACAACACTTTCAACCAAGTTGACCTAATGAACACTTAGAGAACACTCCTCCCAACAACAGCCGAGAACATACCGTTTCCAAGTGTACGCAGAACATTTACCAAGATAGAAGCAGGTTCTGAACCATAAAACAAATCCTAGTACATTTAAAATGATTCAAGTGATATATAAAGTCTGTCCTCTGACCACAGTGGAATTAAATTGAAAACCAATAATAAAAAGATCTCTGGAAAATCCTCAAATATTTGGAAACTAAATAACATGCTTCCAGTAGGACAGGGTCAGAGAAGAAATCCAAATGAAAACTAGAAACTGTGTTGAACTTAATGAAAATGAAAACACAGCATGTCAAAATGTGTAGGCTCTGCTAAGGGCAGCACCCAGGAAGCAGCACAGAGCACTAGAAAAGAGCTTCTACCATAAGAAACTAGAGAAAGAGTAACAAGCTAAACCCCAAAGTAGTAGAAACAAGAAAATAATAAAGCTCAGAGGGGAAACAAATGGAATGGAACAAAGACAAAAGAAAAAGTAATGAAACCAAAAGCTGATTTGTTTGAAGACGTTCAATACAGTTGATAAACCTCTACCCAGAAATATCAGGAGAAAAAAGAGAGAAGACACAAAGTATCAGTATCAGAAATGAGCGATATGGCAGTGCCCATTCCACAGATATAAAAAGGACCATAAGGGAATACGCTATACAGGTCTTTAAATTCAGCAACTTAGGTGAGATGGGCAAATGTCTTGAAAGATGTAACCTACTCGAGAAATAGATCACCTGAATAGTTCTCTCTCTGCTGATAAAATCAAAGTTATAGTTCAAAACATTCCCCCAGACATTCTCCAGGACCACGTGGCTTTACTGGTGAATCCTGCCAAGCATTTAAGAAAGATAAAATCAATTCTAGACAACATTTTCTGGAAACTTGAAAAGGGGGGAATAGTTCCAAGTTCATTATGAGGCCAGCATTGCCCTGAGCTGAAAACCAGCCAAAGACATTGTAAGAAAAGAAAGCTATAGCTAAAGACATTGTACGAAAAGAAAGCTATAGTTAAGTATCCCTCATGAACATAGATGCAAAATTTTATTTGCAAAATTTTAGCAAATCAAATCCAATAATATATTAGAAGATTATACATCATGACCAACTGGGGTTCGAGAATGTAGAGTTAGTTTGACATTTTAGAAAATCAGTCAGTTAACCATATTAACAAATGAAAAACCATACGATTTTCTCAATAGATGCAGAAAAAGAACTTGACAAAATCCAACAGCCAAGTATTACAAAAGCAAGTAGAAAACAGAAAGGAGTTTCCTCAACCTGATAAAGCTCTCAATGAAAAAACTACATCTATAGCTTATTTTTTTAAAAATATTTATTTATTTATTTGGTTGTGCCGGGTCTTAGTTGCGGCAGGCAGGCTCCTCAGTTGTGGCAGGTGAACTCTTAGTTGCAGCATGCGTGTGGGATCTAGTTCCCTGACCAGGAATCAAACCTGGGCCCCCTGCGTTGGGAGCACGGCGTCTTAACCACTGCGCCACCAGGGAAGTCCCAGCTATAACTTCTTAATGAAGAAAGACTGACTGCCTTCCCCCTAAGGTCAGGAACACAAAAGGAAGGCAAGAGAAACAAATTTTAGACACCCAGGTTGGAAAAGAAGAAATAAAACTGTTTTTATTTGCAGATGACATAGTTATCTGTGTAGAAAACCTGGTGAATATATAAGATGACTATGAGAGCTAATGTGTGAATTTAGCAAGGGGGCAGATGCAAGATCAACATGGAAAAATCAATTCCAGTTCTATGTTCTAGCGGGAAATAATCTGAAATTGAAATCTTAAAATACCACTTACAGTACCATGAACAATATGAAATACTTAGAGGCTAATCTGACAGAAGATTTGAGAGCTGTACACTGGAAATTATAAAGTATTTGCTGAAAGAACTGAGAGAATATCTAAATAAATGGAGAGGTATACCATGTTCATGAATCACAAGATTCCATATTGATTTCTACACCCAGTATAATATCACTCAGAATCCCAGCAGGAGGCTTCCCTGGTGGCGCAGTGGTTGAGAGTCCGCCTGCCGATGCAGGGGACACGGGTTCGTGCCCTGGTCCGGGAAGATCCCACATGCCATGGAGCGGCTGGGCCCGTGAGCCATGGCCGCTGAGCCTGCGCGTCCGGAGCCTGTGCTCCGCAACGGGAGAGGCCACAACAGTGAGAGGCCCGCGTACCGCAAAAAAAAAAAAAAAAAAAAAAAAAATCCCAGCAGGCATTTTGTAGAAATTAACAAACTGATTCTGAAATTCATATGGAAATGCACATGACCTAGAACACCACAACAACTTTGAAACTGAACAAAGTTGGAGGACTACACCAACAGTGTGGTGGTAGCATCAAGGTAAGCAAACAGATCAACAGAACAGACTAGAGAGTCCATAGAGGCCTACACACTTATGGACAACTGATTTTTGATCGAGGTACAAAGGCAATTTGGTAGAGAAAGGGTAGTCTTTTCAACAGACAGCACTGGAACAACTGGATATCCATATGCCAAAAAATGAACTTGGATCTACATCTTGCATCATATATAAAAACTAACTCAAAATTTACCAGAGGCCTAAATTTAAAGCCAACAAATATAGAAGAAAACATAGGGAAAAAAATCTTTGTGACTTTGAGTTAAAGATTTCTTAGACATGACACCAAAAGCAAAAGCCATAATTAGAACAAATTAACTGAACTTAACAAAATTACAGGCTTCACTTTGAAGGACACTAAGAGAATGAACAGACAAACCAGAGATTGCAAGGAAATATTTTCAAATCACACATCTGATAAAGGACTCGTATCCAAAATATATGAGGATATATATATGTATAACTGACTCACTCTGTTATAAAGCAGAAACTAACACACCATTGTAAAGCAATTATACCCCAATAAAGATGTTAAAAAAAAAAAAAAAAATATGAGGGACACTTATGACTGAATAGTAAGACAACAAATAAAAATGGGCAAAAGCTTTGAACAGAGGCTTCATCTAAGAAGATATATGGGCAAGCACATAAAAACATACTCAACATCATTAGTTATTTGGGAAAGGCAAATTAAAACCACAATGTGATACTACTATACATCATTCTATTGGCTAAAATTAAGAAGACTGGCCGTACCAAGTGCTGGTAAAGAAAGTGGAACTCCTATACTCTCCTAGTGGGGATGCAAAATGGTGCAGCTGCTTTGGAAAACAGTTTGGCCATTTCCCAAAATGTGAAATATATACCCACCATATTATCCAGACATTCTATTCCTAGGTCTTTGTCCAGGAGTAATAAGAGCAGATGCATATACCGACACTTGTACATGGAATATTCATAGCAGTTTTATGAAAACTGGAAACAACCCAAATGCCTATAATGTTTGGGCAATTTTTTTTAAGTTGTAGAATATCCATACATTGGAATACTACTCAAAAATGAAAAGTAATAGCCTAAATGAGCCTCAGAATAATGACAATGAGTGAAAGGAGCCAGACCAGAAAAGAACACATACTGTATTATTCTGTTTATATGAAATTCTAGAAAATCCAGACAAATCTAGAGTGACAAAAAAATCAGTTGTTACCTTGCGGGGGGGGG
>NW_006792775.1:2002893-2035121 GCF_000442215.2 Lipotes vexillifer
GTAGGGGGGGACGGGGACCATGTTGGGAGGAGGAGTACAGAAGGGCTCAAGGAAACTTTGGGGGGTGATGGATATGTTCAGCACATTGTGGCAGTGGTTTAATTGTATGTCAGAAGTTACTAAATTGTGGGGGAAAAGTTACTAAATTGTATACATTAAACGTGCAGTTTATTATACATCAGTTATGCCTTAATGAAAAAAAATATAGAAAATAAAAATATTTTGCATAGCAAAAAATATGAAAAAACAATTTTTAAAAATTATATCCTGGGGAAAATAGTTACCACTCATATCATAGACATAGGGCTAATTTCATCAATATATTAAGAAGCTCTTGTAAATCATGAAGACAAAAGAATAAAAGGTACAAAGACAGTTCTCAGAAAAGGAAATACCAGTGATTCTTAAGGATGAAAAGATGCTGAGAACCTTGATTATGATACAAGAAATGCAAATTAAAGCCATGAGATTTTTAAACCTAGCTGATTATTAAATATTAAAGAGTTTGATAGGTGAACGTACAGGGAAACCCTCCACCTCAGTCATTGACGTTGGAAGATTAAGTTGATACAACTTCTGTGGAGACAAATAAGATAATTTCAATGAAATGAAAGTTGCATATGCCCTTCAAACCCTTACAGAAATTTATTCTACACTGACAGTGCACATTTGCAAAATGATCCATTATCAGGATACTGATTGCTGCAATTGTTAAATAGCAAAAGATAGCAAACCACCAACGTATCCATCAGAGGTCTGCTTAAAGAAAGTATCATGAATCCATTAAATAGCCATTAATACTGTGAAACTGTATTCTCAGTGTTGATGAAAGACATCCCTGATATCTGATCCTAGAAATAACAGGGCCTCAGGTTCAAAAGAGCAGGAAATCTGCCATCATGTGTGTGCGAATACAAATGTTCTACAAAAGGGAACTCTGTCTACCTTTCTCTGTGTCCTGGAACGGTTTGAAGAACATTGGAATTATCTTCTCTTTAAAGGCCAAATATTAGAACTAAGTTGTAAAACCGTCTGGGCCTGGTACATGTTTTAAAGGAGATCTTTAATCTCCTCTTAGTCTGTTTTATGGTAATTTGCTTTAAATAAATTTACTGCACCTTTTGGGGTAATTTATTCATTGCTATTTAACTCCTCAAGGGTTTCATTTATGTTGCCACTTGGTAGCAACTGATTTTCTCTTTTAGTGATTTTATGTCTTCTGTATCTTTCATCTCTTTTTTTCCCTCTTGCCTGAGCTTTTATAGTTTTGCTCTTTTTCCTTAATCAAGTTCATGAGAGAGTTATCTATTTTATTTATTACACTTTTATTATCTTATCAGAAAACCACCTTTTTGCTATTTTTGTTTTCTATTTCACCAATTTGGGCTTTTATGTCTGTTAATTCCCTCTTCCTGGTTAACTTTATTAATTTTTAATTTAATTAAAAGTAACAGTACGATTATTTAAAGTCTGTCTTCTAAAAGGCATTTTAAAGGTTATAAATTTTCCTCTGATTGCAGCGTTAGCTATGACACATAGATCTTACTATGAAATATGATCCTTTGCTTTGCTTTATTGGTAGTTTTTATTTTGTGTTTTGATTTACTCTTTAGAGTTCTTTTAAGAAATGTTTTCTTAGTTTTTAAGCAGTATATTTTTTATCACTGGGATTTATTTCCAATTTAACAGGCTTACAGTGAGAGGATGTGGCCTGTGAAATCTCTACTTTTTTAATGAAGACTTTCTTTGAGTCCAAGTACAAAAATAAAATTATTGCTTTTGTAAATGTTCCATGAACCTAAGTTAAGAAGATATATTTTCTTAAATATATAAGAAATTATATATTTTATTTGTAGGACATGAACTATTTTTGTATACAACAGATAAAATTTATGTAGAGATGGATCATGCGTACATACATATATACATGTATACATACATATATACTTATTCACTGCATCATTCAGATATGTTCCAACCTTCTTTATTCTTATTATTTTTTTAACCCAACACATCTGCCAAATTCTGAAATGGGAAAATTAAATCCTTCCTTTACACGTATGTTTTAAAAGTCAAGTGGCAAATTTATGGGCTGGTTTCGAGCACAGCCCAATAGTCGACCTTCCTGGGGCCAAATCCCAGCTCTGCCGTTTTCTTCCGTGTGACCCTGGCCAAACTACTGCCTTCTCTTTGCCTCAGTTTCTGCATCCATGAAATCAGGATCCTAACAGGGCTGCTCCCAGGATTGTTGTGTTGACCGAGTGAGCTAAGATATGCAGGTGCCCACCCAGAGCCTGTATGTAGCCAGCACTCTGGTGTCTCTGGGTTCTGCTCTGACCCTCCCTTACCCTCCCCTGCCAAATAGCCCGCATTCCCCCTGGCTCCCTGTGCCACAAATCTCAGGGCTGGGCTTTCTTTTAAGCTTTCTCACTTTTATTACTTTATCATACACCTGTAACTCTACACGTGTGTATAATGTGTATGTTTTTGTGCTGTCCTTTTTTTTTTTTTTTTTCCTCGCGTTTGCTTGGTTGCCTTACCTCTGCAACTTATGTTAATGATCTAAGATTTATTCTCATGTTTTTCCCAGTGCTCATAATATATGATGAACTCAGTATACATGATACTATAGGGGTTTATCATTGATTTCCAAACATATGGGATCATATCATATAAGATTCCCTCCAAAGACGCTGGAACAATTCGTTCTAAAATGTACATCTCTCCTTCATTCCCCATGCTATGCACATGCCACAGTGCTCTCTGTTGCTGAGAATCCACTTTGCATCGGGTTTTGGCCGATTTTCTAAAAACCTCCCTTGAGCCCGACTTCCCTACGTACAAGTACAGTAGTCCCCCATCATCTGTGGTTTCACTTTCCACAGTTGCAGTTACCTGTGGTCAACCATGGTCCAAAAATATTAAATGGAAATTTCCAGAAGTAAACAATCCATAAGTTTTAAATCGTGTGTCAATCTGAGTAGCGTGATGAAATCTTATGCTGCCCTGTTCTGCCTCCCCAGGATATGAATCACCCCTTTGTCCAGTGCATTCCGCCCTTTAGTGACTTAGTAGCTGTCTTGGTTATCAGATCGACTGTCGTGTATTGCAGTGGTTGTGTTCAGGTGACCCTTGTTTTACATAATAATGGCCCCAAAAAGCATGAGGAGTGACTGGCTATTTAGATATGACGAAGAGGGGCTGTAAAATGCTTCCTTTAAGTGAAAAGGTAAAAGTTCTCAGCTTTTCAAGGAAAGAAAAAAGAAAAGTTGTATGCTGAGACTGCTGAGGTCTATGGTACGAATGAATCTTCTATCTGTGAAAGAGTGAAGGAGAAAGAATTTCGTGCTAGTTTTTCAGTCACAAGTCAAACTGCCAAAGTTCCGGTCATAGTGCATGATCCTTGCTTAACATGGGAAAGGCATTACCTTTGTACAATAAAATATTTTGAGAGAGACCACATTCACATCACTGTTACTACAGTATATTGTTATAATTGTTCTATGTTATTGCTCATCTCTTACTGTGGCTAATTTATAAATTAAACTTTATCTAAATTACGATATAATTTAAATATAAATTAAAATATAAGCTTTAGTATGGAGGTTCCTTAAAAGACTAAAAACAGAGTTACCATATGCTCCAGCAGTCCCTCTCCTGGACATACATCTGGAAAAGATGAAAACTCTAATTCAAAAAGATGCATGCACCCCAGTGTTCACAGCAGCGCTATTTGCAATAGCCAAGACGTGGAAGCAACCTAGATGTCCATCAACGTATGAATGGATAAAGAAGATGTGATATATATACACAGTGGAATATTACAGAGACATAAAAAAGAAGGAAATAATGCCATTTGCAGCAACATGGATGGCCCCAGAGATTATCACACTAAGTGAAGTAAGTCAGAGAAAGACAAATACTATATGATATCAGTTATATGTGGAATCTGAAAAAATAATACAAATGAACTTATTTACAAAATAGAAACAGACTCACAGACATAGAGAACAAACTTATGGTTACCAAAGGGGAAAGGGGTAGGAGGGATAAATTAGGAGTATGGGATTAACAAGATACACACCACTATATATAAAATAGGTAAACAAGGATTTACTGTATAGCACAGGGAACTATATTCATTATCTTATAGTAACCTATAATGGAAAAGACTTGGAAAAAGAAAACAAATAACTATATTATAACTGAGTCACCTGAAACTGTACACCTGAAACTACACAATATTGTAAATCAACTATAGTTTTATATATATAACTATTGTAAATCAACTATAGTTTATATATATATATATATATATATATATATATATATATATATATACATATACATAAACTTTAGGTATGTGTGTATAAGATAAAACATACACAGGGCTTGGTATAATCCACGGTTTCAGGCATGCACTCGGGGTCTTGGAAGATATCCCCCGTGGATAAGGGAGGGCTACTGTACCTTTCTTTCTATGATAATTTCCAGTATTAGTTTGCTATGGCTGCCATAACAAAATACTACAGACTGGGTGGCCGAAGCCACAGAAATATGACAGTCCTGGAGGCTGGAAGCTTGAGATCAAGGTGTCAGCAGGGTTGATTTCTCCTGGGGACTCTCTCCTTGGCTTGGAGATGGCTGCCTTCTTACCGTGTCCTCACGTTGTCTTTCCTCTGTGTGTGTATCTCTGGCGTCTGTATGTCCTAATTTCTTATAGGGACACCAGTCTCATTTAACTTCACCTCTTGAAAGGGCTTGTCTCCAAATACAGTCACATTCTGAGGTCCTGACGTTTAGGGCTTCAACATGTGAAATCTGGGCGCCACGACTTAGCCCGTAACACAGGTATTAGGTGCATTATTCATTTCAGTGGGTGCCGCCAGGTTGCCTTCCTCAAGGGCACTCTGCCAGCCACCATTGGCAGAATGATTTTCCATCCTGTCAGCCGAGTAGGGCAGGGTTTCTCCGCTGTGACACTTGAAGTTTGGGGCCAGATGATTCTTTGTTGAGGGGGCTAACGTTGTAGGATGTTTAGTAGCATCCCTGGGTTATGACAACCAGAATGTCCAGATGTTGCTAAATGTGCCCTGGGGGGCAAAGTCACACCCAGTAGAGAACCACTGTGAATGCCTCAGGGTTTGGGGGTTTTTTTTCAGCTGTTTATTTGGAAGTAATTTTTAATTACAGAAAAATTGTAAGAGTAACAATGAGCTAGAAAACACAGACCCTTCACTAAGATTTGATTCACTGATTGTTAACATTTTGCCCCATTTATTTGATCATTTGTACCCCCTTTCTATATGTATATTTGCGTAACACTTTTTTTTCTGAACCATTTGAGAGTAAGTTGCATACTCTACACCCGTCTGCCCCTAAACATTTGGCTGTGTATTTCTTGAAGAATAAAGATGCCCCCTTTTAAAGCTCTAGCATGGTTATCAAACTCTGCAATTAAACGTTGATGCAGTCCTTTACCCAGTCTAACATCGGTATCCCGGCTTTGCCAGTTGACATGACAATGTCCTTTGTAGCATTTTTTCCCTCCAAGGCAGGATCCATCCCGGGATCGGTATTGCCTTTGGTTGTCATGTCTCTTTGGCCTCCTTTAACGTGGAACATTTCCAGTTTCTGTCTTTTATGACATGGACATTTTTGAAGGGTACAGCCCCGCTACTTTGGGTGGGGGGGCAGGCAGCTCTGATGTTTCCTCGTGGTCAGATTCAGGTTGTGCGTTCCCAATGTGCACACTTCCAACGTGATGTGGTGTCCTCCTGGGGGTGTCCCGTCCCCGAGGCACATGATGGCATCTGCCCCTAACTTTAATCACCCGCTGGAAACATTGTCCAGTTGTTTTGCTAAACAGTTACACTCTTTTGCCTTGGAACCAATAAACAATCTGGGGGACATACTTTGAGGCTATGCAAATAATCTGGCTCCTTATCAAAAAATGCCTCCCAGATTTAGAGGCTTTCCTGAACCAGACTTTATTTGGTGGTTGCAAAATGCTGATTTGCCAACCCCACTGCCCCTTCCGCAGAAGTACTGAAAAAGAAAAAAAATACTGTCTCGCCAGAATGGTATTCCCAGAGAAAATATCTCAACATTCTCCTGTAAGAAGGAACCTCTCTTCTCTTCTACTTATTTATTTCTATTGATTGATTGTCTACATGCATGGGCTTATGGTTTTTTTTTATTATAATTCTTTACTGTCCTTCATTATTTTGATATTCAAATTGTCCCAGATTTGGCCAGTGGAAGACCCTTCAAGCTGGCATCTGTGTCCATCTGACATTTGTTTTGTTGTTGTTTGTTTGCTTTTAGCAGTTCTTTGTGTTCTGGTATAACAAGACTCGGGCTCTGCCCCAGCCCTAGAATCAGCCAGTTTTCCCAGGAGCCTTGGTTCCTTTTAATGGAGAATGAAATCGTTAGACACCAAAACCTGGGCACTGTGTATACTCATTGCTGTTTGGTATCTTTTCTTCTAGGCCCTTTCTGTGCACAGAGTTAAGGAAATGTATGCATATACACGCACGTGTAAATATTTCTCCTCTCCCTCCTCCTCTGTCTTTTCAATGTGGTTTTGTTACTCATTTGAAAATTAGTTGGGTATACATTTCTCTTTTTTTCTTTTAACTTGTTTTTAAAAACGCTTTATTAAGGAATAATTTCCATACCATAAAATTTACCCATTTTCAGTGTAATTTTAGTAATTTACTGACTTGTACCATCAATCTCTGCAGTCTAGGGTTAGAACGTCTCCCACCCCGCCGTAAGATCCGTCATGCCCAGTTATAGTTCATTACTCTTCCCGCTCCCAGCAACCACTAATGTACTTTCTAGTGGCCTCCGTAGATTTGCCTACTCTGGACAATTCATATATATGGAATCATATAAAATGTAATCTTTTCTCTTCTGGCTTCTTCAAGCATATTTTTGGGGTTCATCCAAATCACAGCACATAAAAGTATTTCATTCCTTTTTATTGCTAAAAAGTATTCCCTTGTATGGGTAGAATACATTTTGTTTATCCATTCACCAGTGGAGGGGTGTTTGTGTTGTTTCCGCCTTTGGGGTATTATATTGATAAATAATGTGGCCATGAACGTTCACGTGCAAGTCTTCACGTGGACACGTGCTTTCATTTGTCATGGACGGATACCTAGAAGTAGAATTGCTGAGTCAAATGGTAACTCTATGTTTAAGTTTTTGAAGAGTTGCCGAACTGTTTTCCAAATGGGATGTACCATTTCCCATTCCCTCCGGCAAGCTGGGAGAGTTCCTCTTCCTGCACCTCCCTACCAATATTTTGTATTGTCCATCTCCTTTACTATAGCCATCCTCTCAGGGGTGAACAGAAGTGTTCTCTCATTGTGGATTTTGTTTTTATCGTGTGTGTGTGTGGTGTGTGTGTGTGTGTTTGTGGTACGCGGGCCTCTCACTGTTGTGGCCTCTCCCGTTGCGGAGCATAGGCTCCGGGCGCGCAGGCTCAGCGGCCATGGCTCACGGGCCCAGCCACTCCGCGGCACGTGGGATCTTCCCGGACCGGGGCACGAACCCGCGTCCCCTGCATCGGCAGGCGGACTCTCAACCACTGCGCCACCAGGGAAGCCCAGATTCCTTTCAATTTTGATGAAGTCCAGTTTATCCTTGTAATGGATTGCACCTTTGATGTTAGGTCTAAGAACTCTTTGCCTAACCCTAGACCCTGAATATTTTCTCCAACAGTGTTTTTGGCAGCAGCTGTATTAATATATAATTCATGTACCATACAATTCATCCCTTTTAAAGTCTACAGTTCAACGGTTATAAGTATATTCCCAGGGTTGTGCAACCATCACCACAATCTGGTTTTGGACAGTTTCATCACCCCGAAAAGAAACCCAGTGCCCTTCAAATGTCACCTCCCAACCCCTCATTCCATCCCCTTAAGCCCTAGGCAACAACTAATCTACTTTCTGTTTCAGTGGATTTGCCTCTTCTGGGCATTTCATAAAAATGAAATCGTATAGCACGTGGTCCTCTGTGACTGGCTTCTTTCCCTTAGCATAATGTTTTCAATTGATCCAGGTTATAGTATGGAAAAGTACTTTATTTCTTTTTATAGCTGAATAATGGTCCATTGTATGGATATACCACATTTTGTTTATCCAGTCATCAGTTAATAGGCATTTTAGGTTGCTTCCACCTCTTGACTCTTGGGAATAATGCTGCTATGAATGTCTGTGTACATCTATTTGGGTGGACGTATGATTTCGTTTCTCTTGGGTACATATGTGGGAGAGGAATGCTGAGTCAAATTAGTGCTATGTTTAATTTATTTTTTTAGAAACCAACAGCTTTCCAAAGTGAGTGTGACATTTTACATACTAGCAACGCATGAACACGGTACAGTTTCTCCATTTCCTCGCCTTGTTATTATCTTTTAAAATTTACTGTTATAGCCATCTTAGTATGTGTTAAATGGAATCTTACTGTGATTTTGACTAGCATTTGCCTGTGACTAACGTGGCGGTTTGTGTATCTCTTTTTGAAGAAATGTCTATTCTTCACCCATTTTTAAAAATTGGGATCTTTGTTTTTTGGTTTTGAAATGTAAGAATTCTTCATATATTCTAGCCACAAGTTCATTATCAGATTTATGATTTGCAAATATTTTCTCCCATCTGTGGGTTGTCCTTTCACTTTCTTTATGTCTTTGGAAGCACAAAAGCTTTTAATTTTGATAAAGTCCAATATACCTATTTCTTTCTTTCGTTGCCTCTGCTTTCGGTGTTATATCTTAGAAAGCGTTGCCAAGCCAAGGTCATGAAGACTTACCTTTACATTTTCTTCTAAGAGATTTATATAGCTTTATCTGTTATATTTAGGTCTTTGACACACTTTGAGTTAATTTTTGTAATATGGTATGAGGGAGTGGTCCAACTTTTGTTGTCCAACCATTTGTTCAAAAGACTGTTCTTTCTCCACTGAATGATCTTGGCATCATAGTCAAAAATCAGTTGACCACAGGGCTTCCCTGGTGGCGCAGTGGTTGAGAGTCCGCCTGCCGATGCAGGGGACACGGGTTTGTGCCCCGGTCCGGGAAGATCCCACATGCCGCGGAGTGGCTGGGCCCGTGAGCCATGGCCGCTGAGCCTGCGCGTCCGGAGCCTGTGCTCCGCGACGGGAGAGGCCACGGCAGTGAGAGGCCCGTGTACCGCAAAAAAAAGATAAAATAAAAATCAATTGACCACAGATACAAAGCTTTATTTTTTTAACCTCTCATACTGTACCATTCATCTGTGTCTTACTTTATGCCAATAACTACACTGTCTTGAACACTCTGTAGTAAGTTTTGAAATTGGGAAGTGTGAATCCACCAACTTCATTCTTTTTCAAGATTGTTTTGGCTATTCTGGGTCATTTGAATTTCCATATGAATTTTAGAATCCACTTGTCAATTTCTATGAGGAAGCCAGCTGGGATTCTGGTAAGGATTGTGTTCAAACTGCAGATCAATTTGGGGAGTACCCCCATCTTAACAGTATTGTCTTCTAATCCATGAACATGGAATGTCTTTTGTTTATTTAGATACTTTCTTTCAATGAGGCTTTATGGTTTTCAGAGTATATATTTTGCACTTCTTAAATTTATTCCTGAATTTTTTCTTTCTTTCTTGTGGTAAAATATTATACATATACAATAAAATGTACCATTTTAACCATTTTTAAGTGTACATGTCTGTGGCATTAAGTACATTCACATTGTTATGCTTTATTCTTTTTTGATGTCATGTTTTCTTAATTTCGTTTTCTGACTTTTTTATTGAAAGTGTGTAGAAATACAGTCGATACTGATCTTGCAACCTTGCTAAACTCATTTATCAGTTACAGTCATTTTCTAGTGGATTCCTTGAGATTTTCTACATATAAAATCATGTCATCTGTGAATAGAGATAGTTGTATTTCTTTCTTTCCTAACTGGATGCCTTTTATTTCTTTTTTTGCCTAATTGTCATGGGTGGAACCTCCAATACAATGCTGAGTAGCAGTGGTGAGAGCAGATATCTTCGTCTTATTCTTGATCTTAAAAAGAAAGCATTTTGTCTTTCACCGTTAAGTACGAAGTTAGCTGTGGTTTTCAAATAGTTGCCTTTTATGAGGCTGAGGAAGTTCTTTTCTATCTCTGGTATATTGGACGCTTTTTTTTTTCCATCATGTAAGTGTGTTGAATTTTATCCAATGCTTTTCTCTGCGTCTTTTCTTCCTTTGGTAATCATGTAGTTTTTGTCCTTTATTTTATTGATATGGTGCATTAGATTTTCAGTTGTTAATCCAACCTTACATTCCTGGAATAAATCCCACCTGGTCATAGTGTATAATCCTTTTTATCTATTGCTGTATTTTATTTGCTAGTACTCTGTTGAGCATCTTGCACCTATTTTCATAAGAGTTATTGGTCTGTAGTTCTCTCCTCACGTTATATCTTTGTCTGGTTTTGGTAGCAGGGTAATACTGGTCTCAAGAATGTGTTGGGAAGTGATTCCTCCTCTTCTATGTTTGTTTTTGGTGGGGGAAGAGTTTGTAAAGAATTGGTATTAATCCTTTAAATTTTTGGTAGAGTATACCAGTGAAGCCATCTGGGCCTGCTGGGCTTTTCTTTGTAGGGTTTTGATTACTAATTAAGTTTCTTTATTTGTTATAGGTCTATTCAAATTTTCTACTTATAATTAGTAGTTTTTTACTTTCTAGGAATATGTCCATTTTATCTAAGTTGTGTAATTTATTGACACAAAATTGTTCAGAGCATTTATTATAATCCTTATTATTTCTGTATGGTTAGCTGTAAAGTTCTTTCATTCCTGATTTTAGTAATTTGAGTCTTCTGTCATCAGTCTAGCTAAAGGTTTGTCAATTTTGTTCATCTTCTCAAATAACCAACTTTTGGTTTCGTTGACTTTATTATTTTTCTGTCCTCTATTTCATTAGCTGCCACTCTGATATTTAGTATTTCATTTCTTCTGCTTGTTTTAGGTTTCGTTTTTTCTTCTTTTTTCTTCCAGCCTCCTAAAGTGGAAAGTTACGTTATTGATTCGAGGTCTGTTGTCTTTTTTAATGTGGGCATTTACAGCCATAAAAGCCTCTTTTATCACTGCTTTAACCGTATCCCATAAATTCTGGTACATTGTGCCTTCATTTTCATTCATCTCAAAGTATTTTCTAATTTTCCTTGTGAATCCTTACTTGATTCATGGTTATTTAAGAGTGTGTTGTTTAGGGCTTCCTTGGTGGCGCAGTGGTTGGGAGTCTGCCTGCTGATGCAGGGGACACGGGTTCACGCCCCGGTCCGGGGGGATCCCGCGTGCCGCGGGGCGGCTGGGCCCGTGAGCCATGGTCGCTGGGCCTGCGCGTCCAGAGCCTGTGCTCCGCAATGGGAGAGGCCACAACAGTGAGAGGCCCGCGTACCGCAAAAAAAAAAAAATAAGTGTTGTTTAGATTCTACATATTTTTGTGTTCCCCCAAGTTTCTTTCTGTTATTGATTTCTACTTTTATTCTATTGTGCTCAGAAAACATACTCTTTATTAATAGTGCCCTTTAAAATTTATTGAGGTTTGTTTAATGGTGTAGCATGTGGTCCATCTTGGAGAATGTACCATGTGCACTTGAAAAGACTGTATATTTCTGTGGTTGCTGTTTGTAGTGTTCTGTGGGGTCTAGTTGGTTTATAGTGTTGTGTGTGTCTTCTATTTCCTTATTGATCTGCCTGTTTGATCTACACATTATTGAAAATGGGGTATTGAAGTCTCCAAGTATTGTTGAATTGGCTCTTTCTCTGTTCAGGCCTGTGAATTTCTGCTTCATGTGTTTTGGTGTTATATTGTTAGGTGCATATAAGTTTATAATGGTTATATCTTCTGATGAATTGACCTTTTATCATTATAAAATGTCCCTCTTTAATACTAGTAACATTATGTTATTTAAAGTCTACTTTGTCTCATTTTAATAAAGCACTCAGAGTATCTTATGTTTGCTGTGTGCATGATATATCTTTTTCCATTCTTTTACTTTCAGTCTGTTTGTATGTTTGAATCTAAAGTATGCGTCCAGCATATAGTTGGATAAGGCAGTCTGATAAGCTCTACCTTTTGATTGTTTAATCCACTCACATTTAATGTTATGAATATAGTTGGATTTGTTTGCAGTTTTACTTTTGGTTTTCTCTGTCTCATGTAGTTTTTGTACCTCTATGTCTCCTTTACTGCTTTCTTTTACATTTAATGAATATTTCTTAATATAAATTTTTAGTTTCTTTAGTTATTTTTGACTGAGTTATTTCCTTAGTAGCTGTGCTTATAATACACATCTTATCAGAATCTGCTTCAGATTCATACAGCTTAATCCCAGTTATATACAGATAAGTTATTCCTATATTGCTTTATTCTGTTTTACCCATTTCTGTGGTATTATTGTTAAACATATTACATCTGTGTATGTTATAAACCCAACAATACAGTGTAATAATGATTTCTTTATATAACTTTATGTCTTATAAAAAGAAAAGCAAGTATATATTTATAGTGTTTGTCCGATTAACCTCAGTTAACATATTCGACCCTATTCTGTTGTTACTTTGGATTCAAATTACCCACTGCTGACATTTCTTTAGCACAGTTCAGCATTGCAACAACCAACCTACTTTGAGTTGGCATTGATACCTTTTCTCTTCATCAGGGATTATCATTTTTGTGTACGCTTTCACCATATTACACCCTATGCATGTTCACTAAACAATATGTAGTTTTTTGCATTATTAAAAAAGTATAGGTAAATTGTACGATACTGTAAATATCCTTTTAACACTTGCTGTTTTCACTTTCTATTATGTTTTTATAATTTAATGAGGTTGATACATATAGCTCCAGTGGATTTGATTTCAATTCTCTGAACGTACATCACTTTCTTTTATACATTATCTTGTTTAAGGGGTTTGGATTGTTTAAAATTTTTCTATTACAAACACTGGATGTTGTTCCATTGTGTTGCTTCTGTTCTGTTGTGTCGTGCTGTTTCCGTTTCGGTTGCTCTCTAATAAAATACTCTAAAACTTAAAAAAGAAAAAGAAAATATTTTACCTTTCTGTATGGTTCAGGCCCAACGATACAACTAAATACCTGTTGTTTTATACAGTTGCTTTACAGTTCAGTTAGAAGAAATAGGAAGGAATATGAATTTATATTGTGTAATTACATAATTGCCTTTAGGGATGCTTTTTGTTTTCTTATACGTGTGAATTCAATTTACTGTCTGGTGTCACTGAAAACCTTTCTTCAGTAGTTCTTATAAAGTAGGTATGCTAACAAGAAATTCTCTATTTTTGTCTATCTGGGAATGTCTTTATTTTGCCTTCCTTTCAAAAGTCACCTGTTAGTTTTGTTGGTTTTCCCTTTTCTCTCTTGCTCCTTTCAAGATTTCCTCCTTGTCTTTGGCTTTTAGCAGTTTTGCTATGGTGTCATGTTCAAATAGCGACAGTTTTATTCCTTCTTTTCCTGTATGTACGCCTTTTATTGACTTTTCCTGTGCTATTGAAGTGGCTATTACTTCCAGTCGTATGTTGAATAGGAATATGATGAGTGAAAATCATTGCCTCCTTCTCAATCTTAAGGGGAACTCATTCAGTCTTTCACCATTCAGTATGATGTTAGATAAAGTTCCTTTTGGTAGATGGTGTTTATCAAAATGAGAAGGTGCCCTTTTATCGCTATTGTTTCTGAGTTTTTATCATGAAGAGACGGATTTTGTCAGATGAATTGTGTGTATCGGTTGATGTGATCATGTAATCTTTATTATTTACCTGTTCATTTGGTCTATTACATTGAATGATTTTGAATACGGAGCCCATTTTGCATTCCTAGAATAAATCCCACTGGTCATGGAGTATAATTCTTTTCATATATTGCTGAATTCTATTTGATAATATTTTATTTATTTTAAAATTCGGGGGGAGGTTGCTAATGTTATTCTCATTCCTCTGTTGGTGACCTGCTTTCCCCACCTCTGGAAGCTTAGTTTTTCCCCCCTTTAATTTATGGTTAGGATTTTGAAATGTCACAACAATAAGCCCAGAAGTGGGGTGTTTTATCCCTCATCTGTTTTGCTAGACACCTGGTGAGTGAGCCCTTTTAGTCTGAAGACTCTCACATCCTTCTACTCTGAGAAATCAGTGTTTTATTTATTAATTTCCTCCCTTTTAATGTTTTTCTGTGCACTCTCTTTCTAGAATTCCTATTAGTTGGATGTGTCTCCTGGATGATTGTCTTTGTCTTTATATGTTAGTTGCAAATTTAAATTTTTGTTTTTCTTTTTACTTTTTGGCCTCCCCTTCACTCATTTCTCCCACCTCCCCACCCCTCCTCTGAAAACCACCAACATGTTCTCTGTACCTGTGAACTTACTTCGCTTTCGTTGTTGCATTTTGTGTCTGATTTCACATGTGAGAAAGGTCATACAAAAGGTATTTGTCTTTCTCTGTCTGACTTATTTCACTTAGTATAATGCCCTTCATCCATGTTGTTGAAAATGACAAGATTTCATTGCTTTTTATAGATGGATAATATTCCATTGTACATATATACCACAACTTGTTTATCCATTGATTCATCAATGGATATAAGTTGTTTTCTTGATTATCGTGAATAATGCTGCAGTAAACATGGGGTGCACATGTCCTTTTGAGTTAGTGTTTTCATTTTCTTTGGGTAAGTACCCAGAAGTGGAATTCCTGGGTCATACGGTGCTTCTACTCTTAATTTTTTGAGGAAGCTCTATACTGTTTTCCACACTTGCTGCACCAACTTATAACGCCACCAACAGTGCACGAGAGCTCCCTTTTCTCCACATCCTCACCAACACTCGCTGTTGCTTCTCTTTTTGATAATAGCCATACTGACCGGTACGAGGCGAAGTCTTATTGTGGTTTTGGTTTGCGTATCCCTGATGATTAATGATGTTGAGCATCCTTCTGTGTACCTGTTGGCCATCCTTTAGTCTCCTTTGGGAAAATGTCTATTCAGATCTTCTGCCCATTTTTTGTTTGTTTGTTTGTTTTTGGCTGTGCCGTGCAGCCTGTGGGATCTTAGATGCCTGACCAGGAATTGAACCCAGGCCCTTGGCGGTGAAAGTGCAGAGTCCTAACCACTGGACCTCCAGGGAATTCCCCTGCCCATTTTTAATAGGATTGTTTTTTTGTTGTTGTTATTGAGTTGTATGAATTCTTTATATGTTTTGGATATTAGCCCCTTATCAGATATATAATTGGCAGATATTTCATAGCGGGTGAATTGTAGTTTGTGCTTTTTGAGGAATTGGTCTGTTTCATCTAAGCTGGCAGAACTTGTGTACGTAGAATTGTTTGACATATTCCCTTATTATCCTTTTGATGTCTGCAGTGTTTGGGAGTAAGAAGTTTTGTATGGTTTTCTTGGTAACTGCCCTAGGTATTGAGTATAAATATGTAATTTATCATAACTTACTGATATCAGTGCTTTATTTCTTTGAGTGATGTATTGAAACCTTACTCCCATTTAGTTTCTTTTATCCTCATCATTTAAATAATACAATTGTCTTTAAGTATTTCCTTCTCATCCATTAAGCACCATGTTAGATTGTAAACTTTCCTCTGCCGTTCTTTAAGGGCAGGCTTGCTAGCAGCAAATTCTCTGTTTCCCTTCTTCTGAAATGTCTATTTCCCCTTCATTCCTGAAGCATATTTTGCTGCTTATAGAATTTACAGTTGACAGTTCTTTAATATTTGAAAAATGTTATGCCACTTCTGCTGGTCTCCATGTTTTCTGATGAGAACTCCACTGCTGTTCAAATCAGTGTTCCCTCTAAAAATATTGTGCCATTTCTCTTCTTTCAAAAAAATGTTTTTGTCTTTAGTTTTCATATATCTATAATGTGTCTTGGTATAGATTTTGGGGGGTATATTTGGGTTTATACTTTGTAGTCACTTAGCATCTTGAATTTGTAACATTATCGTTCACTAAATTTGGGAGTTTTCAGCCATTATTTCTTTGAATACAGTTTTTATTTCACTCACTCCTCTCCTTTGGAAGTCCAGTGATACAAATGTTGGGTCTTATCCTGTGGTCAAACAGGTCACTGAGACTGTTCACTTTTTATTTTCAGTCTATTTTCTGTTGTTCAGCTTGAGTGAATTCTATTGACTAGCCTTAAGTCTAAGATTCTATTGTCTACAATTGAATCCATCCAGTGAGTTTATTTTCAGTTACTGTATTTTTCAGTTCTATAATTTCCGTTTTTAAATGGAAATTGCTGATTCTTTGTTGAGATTTTCCTCTTTTTCATTTGTGTCAAGAAACTTTGTAATTGGTTATTAAAGCATTTTTAGGATGACTTCTTAATGTCCTTTTCAAATAATCCCAACATTTTATTTACTTTGGTTTTGGCATCTCTTGATTATCTTTTTTCATTTATATTGTGACTATCCTGATTCTTTCATGACAAGTGATTTTCAGTTGTACCCTGGAAAGTTTAGAGATTATAAGACTCTGGATCCAATTTCATATTTGGCTCTGGTTTTTTGTTGTGGTGATTGTGGCTTTTTTTTTTTTTTTTTTTTTTTTGGGGGGGGGGTGTTTTTTTTTTTTTTTTTTTTTTATGTTTCTTGTTCTTTTTTTAGCAGACAGTTCTGTTGAGGTGTAGCAAGAGGGCTGGGTGAGCATGCATATACAGCTTCCCCCTGTGCTCCCCAGCAATCCCACTCCAGAAAATGCAGGGCAGTGAGTGGACGTTCAGCTTCCCTTTTGTCCCGCTGACATCTTCCCAGTGAAAGTGGGGGCACCAACTCACACTGTCTTGTTGCTTCTGAGTTGGGTATAAGATCACCTCCCCAGTGGCCCACGCTTCCGGGTAGGGTACTCGGCTTCTCATTGGGTCCCTGACACCAGAACAGATGAGGTCATTAAGCAGAGTTCCACATAGCCCATGTCCCACCGCCTCATTCAATAATAGTAGTTATATAATAGTTCAGTGCTCCACTCTTAATAATTGACAAAACAAGATAGAAAGTCAAAGGATATAAAAATCTTGATATAAAAAACTTGAACTATACTGTCATTTTACTGTTGAGTTGTCTATTATTGTTGAGTTGTCTATTTCTTTCATCAGTTCTGTCATTTTCTGTCATTTTTCGTTTCGTGTATTTTAGGACTGTTGTTACTCGCATGTATAATTTTTATTTCGTTATAATTTTTAGTTTTATCTTATAATTTTAATTTCTTCCTGATGAGTTGACCCTTTTATCATTGTAAATTCCTCATTGTCTCCAGGAATATAGTTTATTTTAAAATCTGTTCCGTGTGATATTTAGTATAGCCACTCCAGCTTTCTTGTGTTTAGTGTTTACATGTCATCTTTTTTCATCCTTTTTCTTTGAATCTATTTGTGTCTTTGCATATATAATTTATATACTGTAGGCAACATATACTTGGTTCTCGTTCTAGGCAGTCTGGCAATCTCTGCTTCTTTAGTGAGTGTTTAATTCGCTTATAGTTAACATAATTATTGACATGGTAGGATTTACATCTGCCATTTGCTATTAATTTTGTATGTCTCATGTCTCTTCTCACTTTGTTCTTTTCTTCCTCCTTTACTGCGTTCTGTTGTATCAATAGGTATGTTTTAGTGTGCCATTCTTTGTTAGTTTCTTTTTCCTATTTATAAAGTTATTTTCCTATTAGTATAATCTGGGGATTACAGTAAGCATCTCAATTGAAAACAGTGTGCTTCAAGGTTAATGCTAAATTATCTCTTCAAATAATATTTTTCCTCCCTTTTATCTCGTTCCAGGGACTTTAATTATGCATACATTGTCACTCTTAACGGTATCCAGCAAGCCTCAGAGGCTTTGTTCAGTTTTCTTCATCCTTTTATATTCTTCAGAATGAATCATCTTTATGGCTCTATCTTCAAGTTCACTGATTCTCTCTTTCTTCTGCCAGTTCAGATCTGTTGTTTAGCGCCACCCCCACCCCCCTAGTTTTTTATCTAAGTTGTGCTTTCAACTCCAGAATTTCTACTTGGTTTATTTTATAATCCATATCTCTTTATTGATATTCTCCATTGATGAGTCACTGTCATCATACTTTCCGCTCGTTCATTTACTGTTGTTTTTTTAGTTCTTCGAGCAGATTTACAAAAGCTGCTTTGAAGTCTTGGCCTAAGAAGGCCCTCTCAGGGATCCTCACTATTGACTGCTCTTTATTTCTGTTTAAGTGTTACACCCCTTGCTTCTTTGCATGTCTCAAAAATTTTGGTTAAAAATTGATCATTTTATATAATATAGGAATTCTGTGTTCCCATTCTTCCCCCTAACCGGGGGTGATTGTTGTTGCTATGTTCTTTGTTTGTTGACTTGTTTATTCCTTGCCTGCACTGTTTGTGTAGTCTGTGTGTCATGCAGCATATGGCCACTGATGTCGCTGCTCAGTTTTTGTTTTTGTTTTTTAATTCTTATTTTTGTTTTTAAGCCTGGCTTCCTTGGTGTCACCCCTGGATCTGCATAGCCTAGTGGTGAGGCTGATTGGTCAGTTTTGTTGAAACCTCTTGAGCCAATGAGGCTTCTACCATTTGCTGAGGTGATCTTTGTATGAGTTGAGATATTCATTCAAATTCAGGTAGTTTACAAGTCTTCCTGGCTTTTACTTTCCGCTTGCACAGGGTTTCACAGTCAGCCAAGGTTACATGATAACAAGGGTTCTCTCTGGTCTCTCTTGAGAGGATGTGCAGTCTTACAGATTTGAGGGATCCCTTCAAAATTTTTTTCTGCTCTGTTGCTTGCCCCAACCAATACTGCAGGCTTCAGTACCTGTGATGTTGGCCTTGCCCAATTATTTTCCACTGAGATCACTACTGTTTGACAATAATGCAAGGGTTTTTCCATGGAGCTCCAAATCCAGTTATCCCTCTTTGTTGGCACTGAGACTGAAAGTTCTTAAGGCTACTGTGCCACTGAGCTTGGGTGGGGAGATGGGAGCAGCCCCAAGTTAAACTGCCATAGACCCTGCTGTTACTACCAAGGTTTAGTAGTTTTTTTCTTGAATAAACACCTTTTAATTTGTTATATGCCTTTGGTTAACTTCTGGAGCTCTTAAATGACTGTTTTTTTTGTTTTAATTTTGTCCAATTTTGTCATTGCTCTCTAGGGAGAAGTTTTGTCAGGGTCCTCATTCCACAATTCTGGAGGCATCCCACATCTTGCTGATTTAATTTTGCTTTTTGTATATGTAGAACATTAATTTACTTCCAAAGTAAAAACTATACAAAAAGGTCTACTGAGAGAAATGTCCTTTCTTCCCATACCCCTGCCATCCTAATTCCCCCCACCTCTTGTTGGTCACCGATTTCAGTGTTCTCTGGTTACGAGTAGTGTGTGATTGCGTGTGTATATCAAACATATGTCATAGTTTTCTCATGTCCTCTTCTTTATCACAAAAAAATGTGGTCTTCTGTATATGCTCTTTTGTACTTTGCTTTTGTCGCCTAGCAGTATCTCCTAGAAATCACTCAATCTCGATTCATACAGAGCTTTCTCTTCCTTTCTTACAGTTGCATGATATTCCTTGGTGTGTACATAGTACAGTCTTTTCAACCAGTCTCTTATACTTGTATGCATAGGTAGTTTCTGGATAGCAGCTATGCTCATCATTCTGTGGTCCGCACTCTGGTTAGCCTCTAATATTTTGTTTTGCAAATAATGCTGCACTGAATAATCTTCTGCATATTTTTTGAATATTATTGGAGGTGTATCCTTAAGGTAATTTCCTAGAAGTGGGATTGTCAGGTTGAGATACAAATACACATGTAGTTTTGTTAAATATTGCCAAATTCCCCTCTATAAGGCCGGTGCCACTTCGATTTCACACCAGCAGTGTGAGACTGTTCCCACACAGTCTCACTGAAGGAGTATGTTATCAAGATTTTGAATTTTTGTGGGATCTGATAGATAAAAAATGGTATCTCAATTTAGATTTAGCTTGCATTTATCTTTTTATGAGTGAAATTGCAATCTTTTTTTTTTTTGCGGTATGCGGGCCTCTCACTGTAGTGGACTGTCCCGTTGCGGAGCACAGGCTCCGGACACGCAGGCTCAGCAGTCATGGCTCACGGGCCCAGCCGCTCCGCAGCATGTGGGATCTTCCCGGACCGGGGCACGAACCTGCATCCCCTACATCGGCAGGTGGACTCTCAACCACTGCGCCACCAGGGAAGCCCATGAAATTGCAATCTTTTCATAAGTTTAAGGGCCGTTTTTATATACCATTTCCTGAAATATCTGTTTATATCTTTTGCTTATTTTTCTATAGTTGTCTTGGTTCTTTACTCCCTACATTTAAAAAAAAATTGTGTATATCATGGCCATTAGCCTTCTGTTGCAAAGATTTCCTTCCATTTTTGTCATTGTCTTTTGGTTAAGATTTTTTTTCTATGCTAAAGGTTTCGTAAATCTGTAGTCAAATTTATTTATCTTCTCTTATTACATCTAGATTTTTAGTCACAGTTGGGAAACCTTTTTCCTATGCTTAGTTTGTAGAGGAATTCACTCCTCTTTTCTCCTAATATTTGTGTAGTTTTATCAAGGAAGTGTCCATCCATTTGTATTTTCACAAGAGTTTAGTTAGGAATGGATGATGAATTCCTGGAGGTAATCATGTTTCTCCTCATACCTATTAATATGGGGAAATACTTAGGATTTCTGCATCAGCATTCATAAATAATATTGGTCTTTTTATGTTCTATTTTTATCAGGTTTATATGTCAGTGTTACACTTGCTTATAAAGTATATTTGGAAGGTTTCCTTCATTTTCTGTGCTCTGAAACAATATATGCAAAATTTGGACTCTTTGTTCTCTAAAAGATTTTGGTAGAATTCTCCTGTGAAATCTAATGGATATCACACTTTCTTTTAGGGTAGTTCCTTGATAAAATTTCTGTTTATTTTTTGGAAATTAGGTGTTTAAGCTTTCTATTTCTACTGAGATCAATTTTAGATAAATTGTGTTTTGCAAGGAAATTACCCATTTCATCTGGGTTTTACAAAGATTTTGCATGTAATTGTACCAAGTAGTCTGTTATGATATTTGTGAATTTCCTCCACAACAATAGTTACTTCAGTACTCTTGTTACTTCTTCTGTATATTTGTGCTTTCTCTCTTTTCTCCTTAATTCAAGTAAACAGTAGTTTGTCTATTTTTTTAACCAGGATTTTTATTTTATTAATTTGGTTTACTGTTTTACTGGTTTCTGCCTCATTAATTTCTGCTTTGTCTTTGTCTTTGCTATTTTCTTCTTTGTGCTTTCTTTTGATTTACTGTAGGTTTTTTTTTTTTTTTTTTTAGCTTTTTGAATGGGTAGTTTGTGTATTTTTATTGATCTGTATATTCAGACTTATAAATGTGTGCTCAAGAAGGAATATTCTCTATTGCCATGGTATCCTGTTCCATATATATAGACAAAAGACCCGACTTATGAATTATGTTCTTCAGATCCCTTATATCCTTGCTTTATTTATCCGTCCACTTGGTCTGTCATAGGAAGTAGAATGTGACTCTTGCATTATTAATGTATTTATACTCTCCCTGCATATCTAGTAGTTTCTGTTTTGTGCAGGTGGTATTTATTGCATAGTTATTCATAATTGTTGTAACTTCGTTATGAAATGTGGCTTTTAGCATTATAAAGGATCCTTATGTGTCCCGTTTAAGCTTTTATAACATTAATTATACTTTTTCAGCATGCCAGAACCATAACCCGTTTTCTTGGTGTTTACATTTTTCTGGTGAATCTTATCCATTCCTGCATTTTTCAGCATTTTAATCACTGAATTTTAGATGTCTGAGTTTTAAAAATTGCATGGAGTTGATTTTACTTTATGAGCCAATTTGAATATATCTTTCTTTTGAAAAGCATGTTTTTAACTCACATGTGTTAACATAACTGATAAATTTGATCTCGGCTCCTTTTATATTATCACACGTTGCAATTATCGCCTGTATTATCACAAGCTGATTCTGTTTCTCTGTGTGTCTGCCTTACTTTTTCATAAATTATTTTGGTATTTAAGGATGTTTATACTTTTTTTTTTTTTTAACTAATGGTTTCCTTTGTATTACTAATCTTGGTTTAATCCCCCTTTTTCTTTCTTGATCCTATTTGGTGTGCCACATGGATTCCTATCTATTAGATGTATAAGTCAGTTTTATACACTACATCTAGTACATACTTACTATGTATACACTGTTTCATTGTCTCTTCCTTTTCCTCCCAGATTTGTATTCTTTCTATTTATTTGTGTTCTCTCTGTTTTTTTGCCGGGACATATGATGTCCGTGTATTATTATTCAGCCATGACTCTCTCCAGGTCTTCGTCTAGTTCTATACCTAAATATATAGAATGTTTACCATCAGTTCTTTTGCCAGAGTTTTTCCAGTCTCCTCATGGTTGGATGAAGCCTATCCTCTAAGCCTTGCTTAGCAAGGGCTCATGTGTACAGTATTTTGTACATGTGTAAAACTGTTTTTCTATCACCTTGATACACGAAGTTCAGCTCGACTGGATATAAAATCCTTGGTTCGTAGTACCTCCTTAAGTTTCTTGAAACTTCTGCTCCACTTTGTATATTGTTTTTGTTAAGTCTGTTGCCTCTGTTATTTCGTCTTTTGCTTGGAGGCCCTAAGGATTTCTTCTCTGTTTTTAAAGTCTAGTAGTTTTACCAGGAAGTGTCTCAGAGTTGATGGCTCCAGGTCAGTTTCCTTGGTGCCCACGTGGGTCCTTTCAGCATGTTAGATTTTATTGTATTTATAGAATTTTTAACATATGCCTTTAAGTATCATTTCTATTGTTTTTCTTTTCTTCCTCAGAGACTTGAGTTCAATGCACGTTGGACCCCCTTTGCCTATCTTCCACTTCAGTGTGGTCACTGTGACGCTATTTCTGTCTTTCTCTCATTTTACTTATCTTAGCTGTTTTCATGCTTTTCATCTATTTCTATCTTTAGTTCAGTCACCTCTTGCCATTTCTTATTTTTATTTTTATCCATTTCTGTTTTTAAGTGATCTTATTACTGATTCAGGTATGTTTTCGTATCCCAAATGTTGAAAATATTTATTTTGGTTGAGAGTTATTTATAGTCTCCTTCAGCTTTATGGTTAGATCTTGGAGGAGACTGTTATAAGCAGAAAAGTTTTTATTCTCATTTTCTGATATCTTTTTCCTCACAGTAGTATTATGTGAGTGTAGTCTGCTTACTTCTATCCCCATGTACTTAGTGGTCAGAGTTCCTAGTTCAAAAATGCCGTCTTCTTTCGGGCTTGTCCTCTTTGAGGCAGTTGCATTTCCAGATACTGCTGTCCTGGGGTATGTGTGTGAGGTAACTTCCATGTCTTGCTTTTCTTTAATTCCTGCAGGGGTCTCTTTCACTTCCCGCTCTTATCTCCTGTACCTTCGTGGTCACGCCACTGCTCTATTTAGCTGAGCCTCCCCAAGACGCGATTCCCTGAGATTGCCACTTCTAACCAGTCACTTCAAAGCCCTTCCTTGTTGCTGTTGCCATGAACTGCCTATTTCTGTCCTGCATTCTCCATTTTGACACCTGATGCTGGACTTTGTTTTCCTGGGGGTAACTGTGTCTGTGCTTCCTTGAAGTCTTCTGTGGCCCCTATTTTTTTTTTTTTTAATGAGGTGAAATCTACATAACAAAATTAATCATTTTAAAGTCAAACAATTCAGTGGCATTTAGCACATAATCCAAGGTCGTAAAGATTTACCTCCGTTTTCTTCTAAGAAACGTGTGGTTTTAGCTCTTATATTTAGGTGGCTGATCCATTTTGAGATAATTTTTATACGGTATGGGGTATGTGTCCAACTTCATTCTTTTTCCTGTGTCCAGCTGTCCAGTTGTCCCAGCACCATTTGTTGAAGAGCCTGTTCTTACATCAGATGGAATTTGTTCCCTTTACTGAGTGTCAGTTGACTATATATGAGGGTTTATTTCTAGGTTCTCTGTTTTATTCCATTGGGCTAAATGTCTGCCCTTATGCCAGTACCACATTATTTTGATTAATATAGGCCTGTGTATGTTTTGAAATTGGGAAGTGTGAGTCTTCTGAGTTTGTTCTTTTTCAGTCACTTTTAAGCTCCTCCATAAACATTTTAGGATCCATTTTTTCATTTCTGCAAAAAAGACCATTAGAATTTTGATAGGGGTTGCATTCAGTCTATGGATCACTGGATAACATTGCCATCTTAACAATATTAAGTCTTCCAGTCCATGAACATAGGATGTTGTTCTATTTATTTACGTCTTTAATTTCTATTAGTTCTGTAGTATTTGGCATAGAAGTCTTTCACCTCTTTGTTAAATTTATTCCTAGGTGCTTTACTCTTCCTGATGCTAATGTAAATGGAATTGTTTAAAAAGTTCCTTCTCGGATTGTTCATTGCTGGTGTATAGATAACACCAGTGATTTCTGTGTGTTGACCACGTCCTGCAAGTTTTCTGAATTTGTTTATTACTTCTAATAGGTTTTTTTTTTTCTTTCTTTCTTTTGTGGATTCTTTGGGATTTTCTATGTAGGATCATATCTGTGAATAAAAATAATTTTACTTCCTCCTTTCCAATTTGGATGCTTTTTATTTATTTATTTTTTGCCTAATTGCTATGGCTAAAACTTCTAGTACACTGTTGAAAAGCAGTGGTAAAAATGGGCATGCTTTTGTTCCTGGTTTTAGGGGAAAAGTTTTTAGTCTTTTCACTATTATTATGTTGGTTATGGGCTTTTCGTAAATATGCTCTTTATCATGTTGAGAAAGATCCCTTCTTTTCCTAATTTTGTGAGAATTTTTATCTTGAAAGGTTGTTGGATTTTGTCAAATGCTTTTTCTGTGTTAACTGAGGTAATTCTGTTACTCTGATGTATTACTTTGATTTTTCTTATGTTGAACCACCCTCCCATTCCTGAGATAAATCCCACTTACTCATGGGATATAGTTCTTCTAATATACTGCTGGATTTGGTTTACTAGTATTTTCCTCCGGGTTTTCCGTTTGTTAGTTTTTGAATCTATAAGGGATATTGGTATCTAGCTTTCTTGTGGTGTATTTGTGTGATTTTGGTATCAGGGTAATATTCATCTCATAGAATATGTTGCAGTGTTCCCTCCCTTCTGTTTTTTTGTTAGAGTTTGAGGGACTGGTGTTAATTCTTCTTTACATGTTTGGTATCATTCACCAGTGAAGCCTTCAGGTCCTAGACTTCTCTTTGCTATGAGATCTTTGATTACTGAGTGATTCATACTTTTTTTTTTTTTTTTTTTTTTTTTTGCGGTACGCAGGCCTCTCACTGCTGTGGCGTCTCCCGTTGCGGAGCACAGGCTCCCGACGCGCAGGCTCAGCGGCCATGGCTCACGGGCCCAGCCGCTCCGTGGCATGTGGGATCTTCCCGGACCGGGGCACGAACCCGTGTCCCCTGCATCGGCAGGCGGACTCTCAACCACCGCGCCACCAGGGAAGCCCAGTGATTCATACTTTTTACTTGTTATAAGTCTGTTCAGAATTTCTGTTTCTTCTTGAGTCAGTTTTGTAGTTCATGTGTTGCTAAGGTTTTGTTCATTTCATCGTGGTTATCTAATTTTTTGGAGTTGTTCATAGTATTCTCTTATAATTCTTTTTATTTCTGTAAGGTCAATTGTAATGTCCCCACTTTCGTTTATGTTTTTATTTGCATCTTCTCGTTTTTTTCTTAGTCATTCGAGCTAAGCATTTGTCAACTTTGTTGATCTTTTCAAAAATAACCAACTTTTTGTTTAGTTGACTCTTGTTTTTCTATTCATTTCTCCACGCTCATATTTATTATTTTCTTCTTTCTGCTAACTTTGGGTTTAGTTTACTTTTCTTTTTATAGTTCCTTAGGCTGTAAAGTTACGTTACTGAAATTCTTTCTTCTTTCTGTATGTAGGGATTCATAGCTATATTTTTCTCCTTGAGCACTGCTTTCACTGCATCCCATAGGCTTTGGTATGTTGTGTTTTCATTTTTGTTCATCTCAAAACATTTTCTAATTTCCCTTGTGATGTCTTCTTTGACTCATTAGTTTTTAACAAGTGTGTTGTTTAATTTTCACATATTTGTTAATATTCTAGTTTTCCTTCTATTATTGATTTCTAGCCTCACTCCATTTTGGTTAGAGAAGATACTTGGTATGATTTTAATTTTTAAAATTTTACCGAGACTGCTTTGAAGCCTAACGTGTGATCTATTCTGGAGAATATTCCATGTGCACTTGAGAAGAATGTATTCTGCTGTCATTGGGTGGAGTGTTCTACATAAGTTTGTTAGGTCTCCTTGGTTCATAGTGTTGTTCAAGTCTTCTGTTTCTTTACTGATCTTCTGTCTGGTTGTTCTGTCTATTATTGAGTGTTAGGTATTGACGTCTCCAGCTATCATTGTAGAACTGTCTGTTTCTCCCTCCAGTTCTGTCACTGTTTGTTTCACGTACTTTGGGGCTCTGTTGTTTGATGCGTACCTGTTTATAATTGTTACGTCTTGATGAACTGACTTTCTTCCTCAGTACAGAAAGTCAACTCCTATACAGTTCCATCCCCCTCACGTTGTTATTGTCATAAATTATACCTTTATTCATTGTATTCCCAATAACATAGATGTATAGATATTGTTTTATGTATTTGTCTTTTAAGTCATGTAGGAAATAAAGAGGAATTATAAACTAAGGATATGATAATACTGGCTTCTACGTTTACCTATGTGGTTACCTTTTCTGGAATTCTTTACTTCTTTGTATGGGTTTGAGTTACTTTCTGGTGTCCTTTCATTTCAGCCTAAAGGACTCTCTTTGCCACTTTTTGTAGGGCAAGTCAGCTAGCAAGGAACTCCCTTAGCATTTGTTTATCTCAGAACATATTGATTTCTCCTTCACTGTTGAAATAATTTTGCTAGATGTAAAATTCTTAACTCGGGACTTCCCTGGCAGTCCAGTGGTTAAGACTTCGCCTTCCAATGCAGGGGGGTGTGGGTTCGATCTCTGGTCGGGGAGCTAAGATTCCACGTGCCTCGTGGCCATAAAACCAAAACAGAAGCAGTATTGTGACAAATTCAGTAAAGACTTTAAAAATGGTCCACATCAAAAAAAAAAAATCTTTAAAAAGAATTCTTAAGTCAGTTTTTGATATTTGTTTTCCTCTTCAAGCACTTTAAAAATTTTATCCCATTCCCTTTGGGCCTCCATGCTTTCTAATGAGAAATCTGCTGTTAATCTTACTGACTACCCCTGTATGTGATGAGGCACTTCTCTCACTCCTTTCACAGTTCTGTCGTTATCTTTCCACAGTTCGATTATGATTTGTTTCTTGGAGTTCACCGAGCTTCTTGGAGGTTTAGATTCATGTCCTCCATCGAATTTGAGAAGTCAGCTATTATTTCTTCAAATATTCTTCCTTCCCCTTCCTGTCTCACCTCTCCTTCTGGGATTCCCATTATGGATATGTTGTTATGCTTGATGATGTGCCACAGGTCCCAGAGGGTCTGTTCATTTTTCCTTCCGCTCCTCAGACTGGATGATATAGATTGACCTATCTTCAAGTTCCCTGATTTTTCTTCAGCTCAAATATGCTAATGAAGCCCCCTAGTAAGTGTTTCACATCAATTGTTATACTTTTCCAGAATTTAATTCCTTTTTATAATTTCTCTCTTTATTGACATTCTCTATTCATTCATACATCATTCCTTTAGTTCTCTGTCTACTAGCTCCTTCAGTTCTTTGAACATATTTAAGAAAGTTGCTTTAAACTCTTTATCTAGTAAGCTCAGTGCCTGTACTTTCTCAGAGATGGTTTCTGTTCATTTCTTCTGTGAATGAGCCATACTTTCTTGTTTCTTCACATACTTCATAATTTTTGGTTGAAAACTGGCTATTTCGGATATTATATATATAACTCTAGACAGTAGATTTTTCCCCTTCTCAGGATTTTTTTTTTTCTTGCTATTAGCTGTAACTGTTTCGTGACTTCTATTTTTTTGACATCTGTATTCTTTGCCATGTGTGGTTTCTAAAGCCACTGTTCCGCTTGTGTTCAGCTGTTGTTTTGACAGAGACTTCCTTGAGTGCCAGGAGTCCGAGAGAGGGAGAGGAAGGGAAGAAGTGAAAGAACTCTCCCAGCCTTTGCAGTTTAGCTATATGTGCTGGGGCAATCCTTCAAGATTTGGCCAGGCTGTTTACAGCTCTGCCTCCGCCTTCACTTCCTGTTGGAGGTGGGCACAGAGATCAGTCAGAAGTGAAAGCTCAGTGTGTTCTCAGGACTTTGCTGAGCATATGCATCCTGCCCTGGGCATGCTCTTGACTTTCCCAAGTTTTCAGTGTTACACGGGTGTCTTAGAATGGCCTGATTTCTCCAAGACACTCTTTACCCAGCTTTTCCTCCCTATTTCCCAAAGTTGTTCTCTCCCCAGCTTTTCCTCCCAGGCTTTCAGTGCTCTATTGTATGCCTTAACTGTAATCTTTTCCCCAGGTGGCTGTGATTTGTTTGACTCCCTTACAGTGTTTTCAAGGGATGTCCACCGTTTTCATTTGGGAGTTCCCTTGTAGAGGAAACAAGGGCAATCACCTTCAGGCAGCCTCCAGACAATACAGAACAGACACATTGTTTGAGCATAACATCTGCTCTGCTCCCGCCAGAACCAGGGATCAGGGTCCCATACTGGGAATGTGGGCAGCCATCTTCAAGACTGCTAGTGAGTGGGGGACGGGGTGTTGCAAAGACAAGTAGAAATGCCACAGAGCTTTCCTATCATTTTTTAATTGCCTGTTTCACGGTTGGGTGTTCACTTGGGTGCCGTAAACCTCTGACTGCTTTCTAGAGTTCTGGCAAAGTTGACTCTGACAGATTTTCCTTCATTTCTCAACGTTTCTGTGAAGGGAAGGCTCCTCAGAGGTACCTACTCCTCCATTTTTGCTGAGGTCACTCGCTTTCCTAATGTGTTTGGACCGGGCATTTTAAGCCTCATCTCCTGACTTTTCATCTGGAGTCTTGCGGTGATGGGCAGGTGGCTATAGCGCTGTTGGACTTTGGTTCATCTCTCCATTCACAGGTAATTCGAAGGCCACGGTACTCTGTTTCCGAGTGCTGCTAAAGGCATGGGTCGTGTGTGGTTTTATTTGCACTCCTTGTTGGTTTTACGCTTTGCGGGGGAGGACAAGTATGGAGATTTGGAACCAGAGGGAAGGGGAGCGACATGCTGTTGTTCCCTAAACTGCCTGGAAACCTTTTTAACTTACGCCTTTTTCTTAGCGCCTATGTCTAATCCATCGGCAGCCCTTGTCAGCTTTCTGGACTTTGCCCGCTCCTTGCCTTCTCTGCAGCCACCTCCCTGGTCAGAGCTGTTTCCACTTCTCTGCCTGGGCCGTTCCCCTCCCCTCCTCACCGATCTGCTTCCGCTCCTGCCTTCTCTCCTCTGTTCTCCACACGGCAGCCCAAGGGAGTTCTTTAGAGGGGACCTTGCTGCTCTCCTACTGAAAGCGCGCCAGCAGCTTCCCGTCGCACGGTCGTGGGTCAGCTTCCCTGGATCTTGAGCCCACCCTGGGAATCCGTGTTGCAAGTCGCTTGTTGAGGGAGAGCTCTATGGTGGGCAGCTGGGAAGCTGCAGAGAACACTCCTCAGAGTTGTTCCACCAGCTGCTCAAGGAGCTTAGGGTGTTTATCTCTCACTGCCGAGAGCTGCCTCTCAGGGGGTTCGTTCTGCGTCACTTCTGGCCTGCCCTGTGTGTGGCTCAGCAGGCCCCCGAGGTCAGAGATAGCGCTCGGGAAAGCATCTGGCAGGATTGCATTAAGAAGCCTTTGGTGCTTACGGAACGTGAGTGCTGAGGGTACATGGGTGGGGCCCCTGTGCTGCCTGTGTGTCCTTGAGAACAGGGATCATGTGTTCTTTACCTCTGTGTCCCTGATGCCTGCCATACGGCAGGGTCTCCGAGATTTGCTAAGCTGTCTGACCCAGCTGGGGTCTCGGGTCTCCCACAGCCAGTTAACACCAGCCATGTGGCCCTCTGCTGTCTGCAAAAGGCTGCTTCCTCAGTAGGCGCCGTCCTCGTTTCCCCGCGTTTTTTCTGATTATTGGAAATTTCCCCATGTTCGACCCCCTAGGAGGCCAGCAGCATATTGGAATGGGGACTCCGGGGCCACACCAGACAGAGGCCACCATGTCTCTTCCTGAAGTGGTGTTTCCGCAAACTCGGTGGGGGTGGTGTCAGAGCTGAGAGTCCCCCGCAGGGCCCCTTGCCCTCTCCTTGCCTCCCGGTGTGCTCCTGCAGCCAGCAGGGACCGGGTGGGGGAGCCAGGCTGAGCTGATTATTTTTGACATCAGTTGTTAACATAATTTTGATGTTAAGCCTCCCCCCGCCCCCAGCTCTGGGGTGGCTCTGACTGTGTCCAGGCTCCGGCTTGGGGAGCCATGGGGAGCCTCTCAGCCCCGGATCTGGCCTGGCTGGGAGGCGGCCTGGGAAGGGACCTGTGTTTCTCAAGCCCGCGCCCTCGGGGCCTGGGGGTGGGGCCCAAGCAGATGTCTGGATTTGGTAGCCAGGGCCTGGAGCCGGATGCTGAGAACGAGGCCTGCAACTCATTTCCCCATTAAACATTCTGAGAACATCTGCACCGGTTTCCAAGGCTTCTCCCTCACTAATTGCTTTGATTATTGTGTGAAGTTAAGAACTGGCACATTTCCGCGGTGTTGTGATGAAGGTGAAAAGATCGCTCTTAATTAGATTAAAAACATTTTTTTCTTCCTCTGTAATTTCGCCTTGAAAATCAAGGCCATTTTTTTGGTTTGTTTTCTTCATCCAGAGACCTCCAGAAACTTTCCTCCCCACCTCTCCAGAGGTTTCTTGGGAATGTCCTGTGAGCTCAACTCTTGGAGAAGACAGTGCTTAACCCAGATTCCATTATATATTAACGTTTCCCGGGGCTGCTCTAGCTGCCGGGAACCGTCCCCTGGAAAACTGTGTCTTAGGAAACCTGGACGGTGACTTCCTGGAGCATGGAGACCCCGGAGGGTCGACCGAGTCGTGTGGGTGGCTGCGTGGCTCCCCTTCCGTTTCCTGTGCTCACTCGGGGTTGACCCTGTCCTGGCTCTGTTGCTGCTTGTCTCCCTCAGCGCCCCCGCTCTCTGGACCCCGCCCTTGGTCCCGCAGAACCATTTCCCTTCCCTCTCAGATTTGTGTGTGCCGAGGCCTGTGAGCCCTGTGCTGAGGGGCAGCGCTGGGGGCAAGGGTCCCCGGTGCCCTCATCCCTGGGAGTGTAGAAAGCCCAGCGTCCTCCCCAGGGTTGGTCAGGATTCCCAGGGTCACCTCTGACTCTGTCCACATCACCGTCGTGCTCGTGTCCAATCCACGCTGCACGCCCTCGACTGGATGTGCGACCCAGCACGTTCCGCAGTTTGCTTTCAGCAACCTTCCAGCAGCGTCACAGCAGTAGAGAGCCAGCCTCCAGCTTTAGGGAGCCACTTTCTGAGAGCTCCCTGGGCCGTTATGGAGGTATCTTCCTCCCACCAGCTTTTGTCTCGTGCCCCACAAGGCACCATGCGGGACGTGCGAGTAACTCAGCTCTTGGGTAACTCTGACTCCTCAGACCCCATCCCCTTGGGCTCGTGCCTCACCCCCAAGTTTGTCACACACATTCTTGAAGATTCTCTTGGTAACAAATGATGGAACCCCAACTCAATCTAGCTGAAGCACAAAAGGGACATTTTTTGGCTCACACAACTGGACCCAGCTGTTTCAGACACAGCTGGACCCCGGGGCTGCGATGATCCCGTTTGCCTGCTCTCACCCTCCCCCTTTTGTGCTCTCCGCCCACCCGCCTTGTTCCCTCTTCTTTCCCCCTCCCGCTCCCCATTGCCCCCTGGGATGGCTGTGTCCTCAGGCAGCCACTTTCTGAAGGGGGCAAGATGGCCACCAGCTTAGCAAACCCAGCAGAAAGAGGCCACCTCTTTCCCCATCATACTTGCCAGAGTCTGGGGCCAGGCTCTCATTGGTCCCAGCAGGGCCATCAGCCATCCTCAGACCTGCCTTTGTGCCTCTGAAGGCCAAGGCCTGGGCCACAGGCCCATCTCTGGGGATGGCCAGTGAGTCCCTGAATCCTGCAGCCTTGGGAGTAGGGAA
>NW_006792775.1:2035131-2046413 GCF_000442215.2 Lipotes vexillifer
AAGGAAGATTCGAGAAGCTGTTCCCAGAAGCCAGGCCTAGCTGCTGGGCAGGCAGAAACAACAGGAGTCCACTCAAGCAAGGGATTTTCCGAAGCGGAACTGGGCGCCAGCTGTGAATGTGCATTTTCACTCCGCTCCTTGCCCTGTTCCTGGCAGCTGTTGTGGGAATGGCTTTTACACTTTCTGTCCGTGTCCCTTACTTCTCGCCTCTGAGTGGAGACACAGGTGGCGACGCGGCAGTGCTGGCTCGTGGTCTGCGAGCCGGGCATGGGCAGCTGGCACAGACCTGGGGCCGAGGCTCAGCAATGTCACGCAGGGTCTGGCTGCAGCTGTCCGGATGCCCTGGGGAGGGGGTTCTCGTTCACAGTGCAGGATCTGCAGGGCTTTGGCAAATCCGCCAAGAGGGGGTGGATTTGGGGGTGGGGGGGGGGGGGGAAGGGGCTTTGACTTGGGAAGGACGGGGGCAGCTTCTGTTCATCCCTGTGGAGAGAGCTGGCTTGGGGAACACGCCTGTGCCAGGCCCCGGAGGGATACGGGGGAGGTGGAAGGCGAGGTCCCCGTGCCAAGGAACATACACAGACCTGCGGTCCAGGCACACATAAGCCCTGCACCCAGCCGGACGAGGGGACAGTCTCTAGAGCCTTGGAAAGCTTTGTGAAGGACTTGGGTTACACCTGGGAGATTAGGCAGGATTTTAATCAGTCACCAGCGGGAGGGCTAGGTGAAGACCCAGACACCAGAGGGGACTCTCCTGGGGGCAGAGGGCAGTGGGCATGGGCTGGGGCCTTACAGCAAGTTTGACTTGGTGCTGAGGAGTCCTGGCCTAGGCTGTGTGACCCAGAGCATGAGCTTTAGCCTTTTTAACCTGTTTGCTCGTCTAGAAATGGGAATCAAAGCTGCCACCCCACAGAGTTGCCGTGACAATGAAATGAGGTCATGACTGAAGCGGAAAATGGGGAAATGGGAATTCCCTCCATGCGTCTTGTGGAAGCCAAGTGTGTCCCAGTGTTGGGGATAAGCTGGACTTGCTGGAATAGGCAGGGGGCAGGGGCTCGATGGAAAGTCGAAAGAAGTGAGACCAGGTGCTCCTGGGAGCAGGTTTTGGGGACGTTCGTGGTCGGAGGGGGCTCTGTTCAGGCACGTGGGCAGTTCCAGGCCAGGTGGAAGGACAAAGGGTGCTCCGACATACTCTGATGTCACTCCAGGACGAGATGTGCAGGACCGTGGGACGGGGCAAGGCACAGATGTGGGGGACTTCCACAAAACATTGCTTCCTGACTTGAGAAAGTACCATCCGAGATAGAACGCAATAAGGAAGGAGATGGAAATCATCCAGTCTCTTCACCTAAAGACAAACAGTTAATATTTTGATCAATTTCCTTCCAGTCTTTTTTCTGTGCCCATATTTTCAAATCACCCTATTAAGCAGGGCCACTGGCTGGAAGGAAAAATGCTGCGCTGTTTGGTTCCTGTTCTCTGGAGAGAGGGTGAGACTTGGCAGCCGGTGTCGCCAGCTGTGGTAGTCGCCACGCCAGAGGCTGCGTTCGCCATCCCAGACCTCCCATTTTCCTAGAAAACAAAATTGTTTTGTTCTGCCCTGAAAACTTAGGCCCAGATTCTGGCCTTGACAAGGCAAAGGCAGCCAAGGAATTAAAGCATTGACAACTGGGATTGTCTTATGAAAGTGTGGCTTCATTGTCGCCAGGATGCAGTGCTCTTTTTCCCAAGGTCTGGCACTCCAGATGGCTCACCTAGCGTAGCTCCGGTGCCCTCCTCGGGGCCTGGGTGTCCAGTTGAGTTGCCCTGATGAGTCCACCGTGGGCCCGGCCCGCTCTGCACTTGCGAGGCCAGGGCTGTGGTTTTTTGCACGTCTTTGTAAAACACCCATCTCAGTCTCCTTGAAGTTGGGGGTGACAAGCCAGGTCTCTTGGGACACAGCACTTAGCACAGAGCTTTGCCCGAAGGGGCAGCGCGCCACTGTGTCTGCCAAGGATTCACATCTACCCCCCAGCCCCTGCCACACTCCCTGTACCTTCTTGCAGGGGCCTGACCAGGCTGTGACTGCAGGTGGGTAACGGGGAGGGTCTGCAGCCTTGATTGCTGCCTGCCTGCGCTGGGGGAGGCATACCCCACAGTCTCTGACACAGAAGCTGTGCAAAGCAGTGCCATCCCTGTTGACTTGGAGAAAGCAACCTGTGGAGCCCCTCTCTTTGCCCCTTGCTGCGGGGACCCTCTGTGCTGTTCTCAGGATTAAACCAAACTTCACACATTCTTTTCTGGCAGGTGCAGGCCCCACCCGCTCCCAGCAGCCGACTGATGTGCACACTTTAATTTCCTAAAACACCAGGGCTGGGCCTTTGTCAGGGGTCAGGTGGCTCACCCTTGGCCCTGGGGCTTTGGAGATGGCACTTGTCATCTCGGATGTTTGGAAAGCAGTCCCACTTTCCAGCCACTGCTCTGCTGTTCCTTCCTTCTGTATACAAGTGATGCAGACGTAGAAATATGTGTTTGTGCTCGTTTTTCCTTTCCTTTTTTTTTTTTTTTTTTTTTTTTTTTTTGGTGAAAGAACATTTGAATCCTGGATGAAGTTCTACCTCTGTCACTTGACGACTGAATAATATAACCCAGGGTACTTGAATCTCAGCCCCGAATCTCTAAAATGGGGGCTGCAAATGTTCCCGCCAGGTCCCAGACCTGAGAGCCTTTGAATGCACACGCATTCTTCAAGACTTACCCGTCACTTTCCTGTGCTCTGCGAGAATGTCACGGGCAAACAGCCCTTCACTCGGAGCCCTTCTCCAGGGTGTGACTAAGTAATGTCTGTGCGGTTTCCTGCTGGAAGTCTGCCCTCGCCCCCATGGGCTGTGAGCTCCCTGAGTTTATTTACATCTCTCTGATTGCTAGTCAGGCACAACACCTTTCCACATGTTCATCGGCCATTTGGATTCCTCTTTTGCGCTGTGCTTGTTTGTCTGTTGCCCCATTTTTCATTAAGTTGCTAACATTTGTCTTATTGATATGTAGGAATTCGTTATATTTTGCGGATACTTTTCTTCTGTGGTTGTCTTTTGACCCTTAAATGTGTTGTTTGATGATTAGGACTCAGTTTTAATTGTAGTTAAATTAATCAGTCTTTTCCCTTACGGTTACTGCTTACATTTTAGAAAATCCTTCCAAACCCTGAGGTCATGAATATATTCTTTTAGGTTCAGTCAGAAAGTCTTTATAGTTTTACTTTTCTTCATTAGTCTTCAATTGCCTGGAATGCCAAGAATGAAATGTTGACGTACGGTGTGAGGTAAGGGTCCAAGTCAGACTTCTTCCCATGTGGACAGCCAGCTATGCCTGGACTTCAGGCCACCTCCTCCCACTATGTGCAGGCCCCACTATGTGCAGGCCACCTCTTATACACAGCAAGCATCCAGATGTGTGGGGGCTATTTCTGGACCGTCAACCCTGTCCCCTTGGGCTGTTTGTCTCTTTCTGCATTAGCACCACACCACCTTAATGACTACTACTTTGTAAGAGGTAACGATGTCTGGTAGAGCAAGTCCTCCTACCTTGTTGCTGTTCAAGAATTTTGTGGATTCTTGGCTTTTTGCACTTCCAGAGCAATTTTAGAATCAGCTTGCCAAGGTTCCAACACAGAAACCGTGGGATTTTTATTAAGATTTGGGGAGAATCTTTTCACTATTGAGTCTTCTAGTCAATGGAACAAAAGCTGTTTCTCCACTATTTATGTCTTCTTGAATGTTGCTTGTTAAGGTTTTATAATTTCTCCTTAGAGTTCTTGTATGTCCTTAATTACGTACTAAAAATTTTTTGTACCACTGTATACAAGCTTGTTTTTTTTTTTTAACAGAAGAGACAAAAATAGTACAGGTTTTTTTGTCCTCTCACCAGCTTCCCCTAATGTTAGCATCTTCTAAAACCACGGTACAGTTAGCAACACTAAGAAATGAACACTCGGCAGCACTAGCAATTAAGCTACAGTTTAGTTAATTTACCTGGATTCTTCCAGTTTAACTACTAATGTCCTTTTTCTGTCCCAGGATCCATCATTGCATTTAGTCAGGTCTGCTTAGTCTCCTCTGATCCATGAAGCCAAATCTTGGTCCCTCCTTGTTCCTCATGACCCTGACACTTTTTTTTTTTTGGCGGTACGCGGGCCTCTCACCGTCGTGGCCTCTCCCGCTGCGGAGCACAGGCTCCGGACGCGCACGCTCAGCGGCCATGGCTCACGGGCCCAGCCGCTCCGTGGCATGTGGGATCTTCCCGGACCGGGGCACGAACCGGTGTCCCCTGCATCGGCAGGCGGACTCCCAACCACTGCGCCACCAGGGAAGCCCCGACCTTGACACTTTTGAGGAATACCAGTCAGGCGTCAGTGTCCCTCGGTTTGGGTTTGTCACTATTTTCTCAGGATTAGACTGGTGTTATGGGTTTGGGGGGAAGAATGCCACAGAAGTGAGGTGCTTTTCTCACTGCACCATATCAGGGAACATGACATCAACATGGTTTGTCACTGGTACTGTTCACCTTGACCCACTTGGTTAAGGTGGTATCAGCCAGCCTTATTTAGTATTCTTCCCTTTCCAGTCTGGTCATGAGAAGTGGGTCACCAGGTCCTGCCCACACCCAAGGGGAGGGGAGTTACGGTCTACCTCCTGCATGAGAGAATATCAAAGCGTTGGTGAACATATGTTAAAACCACCACAGCAATGAATAAATATTTGAGAGGAGATACTTTGAAGTTTCTCCTTAAAGTTTCACCTACTAACTTTAGCATTCATCCCTGGATCTTGCCTGTAGCAAATATCACTGTGGTGTTCTAATGGTGGTTTTTTTCCCCTCAGTCTTTCTACATTTATTATCTGGAATTCTTCCATAAGGAAGATTTATCCCTCTCTTCCAGTTATCTGTTGATTTATATCAGTATGGACTCAGGAATATTTATTTTTTTGAGCTGTAATCTAATACTATTATTTTGTATAATATTTTTTTTCTTTTCCTGTTGAAGTCTTTTTTTTTTATAACATCTTCTTTGGGGTATAATAGCTTCACAGTGGTGTGTTGGGTTCTGCTGTAATAACAAAGTGAATCAGCTAAACATACACATATATCCCCATATCCACTCCCTCTTGCCTCTCCCTCCCACACTCCCTATCCCACCCTTCCAGGTGGACACAAAGCACCGAGCTGATCTCCCTGTGCTAATGTGGCTGCTTCCCACTAGCTATCTATTTTACATTTGGTAGTGTATATATGTCCATGCCACTCTCTCACTGCGTCCCAGTTTACCCTTCCCCCTCCCCGTGTCGTCAAGTCCATTCTCTATGTCTGCGTCTTTATTCCTGTCCTGCCCCTAGGTTCTTCAGAACCTTTTTTTTTTTTTTTTTTTTTTTAGATTCCATATATATGTGTTAGCATACGGTATTTGTTTTTCTTTTTCTGACTTACTTCACTCTGTATGACAGTCTCTAGGTCCATCCACCTCACTACAAATAGCTCAATTTCGTTTCTTTTTGTGGCTGTGTAATATTCCATTGTATATATGTACCACATCTTCTTTATCCATTCATCTGTCGACGGACACTTACATTGCTTCCGTGCCCTGGCTATTACAAATAGAGCTGCAATGAACATTGTGGTACATGACTCTTTTTGAATTGTGGTTTTCTCAGGGTATATGCCCAGGAGTGGGATTGCTGGGTCATATGGTGGCTCTGTTTTTAGTTTTTTAAGGAACCTCCATACCGTTCTCCATAGTGGCTGTATCAATTTACATTCCCACCACCAGTGCAAGAGGGTTCCCTTTTCTCCACACCCTCTCCAGCATTTATCGTTTGTAGATTTTTTGATGATGCCCATTCTGACCGGTGTGAGGTGATACCTCATTGTAGTTTTGATTTGCATTTCTCTAATGATTAATGATGTTGAGCATCCTTTCATGTATTTGTTGGCAATCTGTATATCTTCTTTGGGGAAATGTCTGTTTAGGTCTTCTGCTCATTTTTGGATTGGATTGTTTTTTTGTTTTGATATTGTGCTGCATGAGCTGCTTGTATATTTTGGAGATTAATTCTTTGTCAGTTGCTTTGTTTGCAAATATTTTCTCCCATTCTGAGGGTTGTCTTTTCGTCTTGTTTATGGTTTCCTTTGCTGTGCAAAAGCTTTTAGGTTTCATCAGGTCCCACTTATTTTTGTTTTTATTTCCATTTCTCCAGGAGGTGGGTCAAAAAGGATCTTCCTGTGATTTATGTCATAGAGTGTTCTTCCTATGTTTTCCTCTAAGAATTTTATAGTGTCTGGCCTTACATTTAGGTCTTTAATCCATTTTCAGTTTACTTTTGTGTATGGGGTTAGGGAGTGTTCTAATTTCATTCTTTTACATGTAGCTGTCCAGTTTTCCCAGCACCGCTTACTGAAGAGGCTGTCTTTTCTCCATTGTACATTCTTGCCTCCTTTATCAAAAACAAGGTGACCGTAGGTGCATGGGTTTATCTCTGGGCTTTCTGTCCTGTTCCATTGATCTGTATTTCCGTTTTTGTGCCAGTACCATACTGTCTTGATTACTGTAGCTTTGTAGTATAGTCTGAAGTCAGGCAGCCTGATTCCTCCAGCTCCGTTTTCCTTTCTCAAGATTGCTTTGGCTATTCGGGGTATTTTGTGTTTCCATAAAAATTGTGAAATTTTTTGTTCTAGTTCTGTGGAAAATGCCATTGGTAGTTTGATAGGGATTGCATTGAATCTGTAGATTGCTTTGGGTACTATAGTCATTTTCACAGTGTTGATTCTTCCAATCCAAGAACATGGTATATAGCTCTCCATCTGTTTGTATCATCCTTAATTTCTTTCATCGTCTTAATAGTTTTCTGCGTACAGGTCTTTTGTCTCCTTGGTAGGTTTATTCCTAGGTATTTTATTCTTTCTGTTGCAGTGGTAAATGGGAGTGTTTCCTTAATTTCTCTTTCAGATTTTCCATCATTAGTGTATAGGAATGCCAGAGATTTCTGTGCATTAATTTTGTATCCTGCTGCTTGACCAGATTCATTGATTAGGTCTAGTAGTTTTCTGGTAGCATCTTTAGGAGTCTCTATGTATAGTATCATGTCATCTGCAAACAGTGACAATTTTACTTCTTTTCCGACTTGGATTCCTTTTATTTCTGTTTCTTCTCCGATTACTGTGGCTAAAACTTCCAAAACTATGTTGAATAATAGTGGTGAGAGTGGGCAACCTTGTCTTGTTCCTGATCTTAGTGGAAATGGTTTCAGTTTTTCGCCACTGAGAATGATGTTGGCTGTGGGATTGTCATATGTGGCCTTTATTATGTTGAGGTAAGTTCCCTCTGTGCCTACTTTCTGGAGGGTTTTTGCCATAAAGGGGTGTTGAATTTTGTCGAAAGCTTTTTCATCTTTTGAGATGACCATACGGTTTTTCTCCTTCAATTTGTTAATATGGTGTATCACATTGATTGATTTGCATATATTGAAGAATCCTTGCATTCCTGGGATAAACCCTACTTGATCATGGTGTATGATCCTTTTAATGTGCTGTTGGATTCTGTTTGCTAGTACTTTGTTGAGGATTTTTGCATCTACGTTCACCAGTGATATTGGCCTCTAGTTTTTTTTGTGACATCTTTGTCTGGTTTTGGTATCAGGGTGATGGTGGCCTCGTAGAATGAGTTGGGGAGTGTTCCTCCCTCTGCTGTATTTTGGAAGAGTTTGAGAAGGATGGGTGTTAGCTCTTCTCTAAATGTTTGATAGGATTCTGTATAATATTTTTAATATTATTTATTTTGTTGCTCCAATTGTTCTAGCTTTGGTCACTGGATTGAGAGTTCTTTCGGGTTAGTTCCTGTGTCCATTTGATGTGCCCTCATCCTTTTCATTTATTTATTTTTGAGCATTTCTTTCCTTTCTAACACTAGACAATACTTCAGGCTTATCTTATATTTCCACTGCCCTAGCCCTAGAATCACCATTCTGTCAGAGAGCCCTGGTTCCTTTTACTGGAGAATGGGATTTAGAAACCAGGATCTGGGCACTAGGTGCTCATTGCTCCACAGTTGGTCACTGCTTCGAGGGCCTCTCAGCGGACAGAGCTAGGAAATGTATGTATGTGAATAACCCAAGTGTACACGTACATCTGTATTTATCTGTGTCTACGTTAAACTCAATGTAAGTTCATACTGGTATTTCCGACCACAGGGCTCCGTTCGCCAACCCCCAACTCTGTCGGTTACGTTTTTTTCTGACATTGAGAATCCTGGCTCCCGCTATCTATAGTTATTTACTTATTTAACTCAAGTGTACCTGCAGTACCCCTATGAGAAACAAACTTACCAACTAGAATATACTGTGTTTATGACGGTTTTTTGTTTTGTTTTGTTTTGGTTTTTTTTACTTTAAACATATCCCATCAAAAGATTGTTTCCCAAGACTTCATAGTCCAGCTCCTTCTTTCCCTCTCCGTTTAGTGCTGTGTTATGTATTCGTAATACAGAATTCACTCGTGACAGTATGCTTTCCATCCTGGATCCTCCAAAAGGCTTATTTTGGCGGGGAAGCGGGGGTTGCATGTAGTAAAATTTACTCTTGGAGGTGTACAGTTCTATGGGTTTTGACAAATGCCTGGAGTCATTGTACCTACCACCACAACATCATACAGAGAAGTTCCATAGCCCTAAAAATTCCATTGTGCAACTCTTTTGAAGTCAAGTACTCCCCCTCCTCTAAACACTAGCAGCCATTGATCTGTTTTATGTCCCTGGAGTTTTGCCTTTTCCAGAATGTCATATAAATGGAATCATATAATATGTAGCCTTTTGCATCTGGCTTCTTTCACTGCTTAGCAAAATGCATTTGCGATTCATCTGTGTCGTTGCATGCATGAACCATTAGTTCATCTCTTTGATTGCTGGATGGAATTCCATTGTATGGATGTACCACAGTTTATCCATTCACCTACTGAAGTGCATCTTAGTTGTTTCCTGGTTTTGGCAGCTGTAAGCAAAATTGCTATACACGTTCATGTACAGGTTTTTCTGAACGTAAATTTTCAGTTCACTTGGGTAAATAACTGGGACAGGGACCAATCGGTCACAAGATAAAAATGTATGTTGAACTTTATGAGGGGCCACCAAACCCTCTTCCAACGTGGCTGCACCATTTTGCATTCTCACCAGCAACATGTAAAAGTTCTAGTTGCTGTGCATCTCCATGAGCATATGGTATTGTCAGGCTTCGATTTCTTTTTTCTTTTCTTAATGTAAAGTGAAAAGTAAGGCTCTAACCTTATTCTTTGCCAAATATCCAAAACTGACACCGTTTAAAACTTTTAGTCATTCTAACATGGGTATAATGGTAGCTCATTGTGGATTTAATTTGCATTTCCCTAACAACTACTGGTATTGATTGAATTGAGCATCTTTTCATGAGCTTATTAGTAATCCATTTTTAAAACTGGGTTGTTAGCTTCCCTGTCAGGTTGCCACAGTTCCTTACATATTCTGGATAAAAGTCCTTGACCAGAGAAGTGACATGTAAACATTTTCTCCAAGTCTATGACTTGTCTTTTCATTCCCTTCGCAGTGTCTTTTACAGAGCAAATGCTTTTAATTTTGATAAAGTCCAGTTTTTCAATTTTCTTCTGCTCACAGACTGAGCTTTTGGTATCATACTCCAACACTCATTGCCAAATCCAGAGACATTCTCCTGTGTCTTCTTGAAGAGAATTTATAGTTTGTGTTTCATTTTAGTTTTTTCAGTAAGACTGCATACAATACCTTTACATTTTCATTTTCTGATTGTTGATGATCTCCTACAACGTGAGGTGTAAGTGCTAAATGTATTAAAATTTACACACACTCATACGTTTATACTTAGGAGATGGTTGTACTACTCTGGGGTGGGGAATCCTTTCTTTTTCAAAACGCAAAAGATAGGTATCGCTTCAAAATCATATAAAATTTCCTGTGACGGAACAACCATAATTAAGGTAAAAACACCAGAGGTAGACTGGGGAAGATACTTGTGCCTCACACGCAAAGGGTTAACTATCTCTAGCATAGAAAAAAAAATTCCTACAAATTGACGAACAGAAGTGAGCAAAGGGTATGAACAGATAATTCCACAAGAGGAAAACCAAATAGCCTCCGAGCCACAACGGGCAACCAGCATAGAAGGAAAGGCACCATGCCCGTCTTCATCTACATGTGATGGGCCCAGCTAAGGCTGCCAAAGGCCGGTGCGGGCATGGATGTGGAGAAGGTGGCATGCGCACACACTACTGCTGGAGCCTAATTGATACGACTCCTTGGGAAAACAATCCAGCAACACCTATTAAACTTACCAAGGACGCACCCTCTCACCTGCCTCAGTGTGTCAGGTTTTCATAAAGATGGATGGGTGCATCATTGTCTTAAAGTAGTGGCTTAAAGCTAATGGAACCAAATGTCCGTCACACGTGGAATGGTCGAGTTAATTGTGGTAGATCTAAGCTACGGACTGTTACGCAACTACTAAAATAAGACTTAGGTCCATGTCTAAATACCTGTAGAAAAATGAGATGGGCACATTGCAGTGACAGGAACAGAGCCGTCACGTGTGTATCAATGCAAGTCCCACCAGGTGTCAGCTGCTCTCGTGAGCAGAGGGATGAGCTAGGAATCTAGTTGGTGGTTAACGCTGATGACCTCGGGGGAGGAAGGCCTTCATGAATCTTTGAGTTGTGTCCCTTTTTACAAGTAAATCGTTATTTTACAACAAAAACTTTAAATGGAAAAATAAAAAAGGTCCAGATTGAAAACCAGGGGACTGGTAATTATTCTTAGTCAGCCCTGAACAGTAGCATCTGCTCACTGCGGGTGGGCCCAGGAGTCTGAATGCCAACACCAGCCGTCGGGGTGGTTCCTTTGGCCTCCCTCAGGGTGCGGGTGGCAGACGCAAGGGGCCAGGAGCTCTGCGGCTGCCCCTTCCTCCCCGGCTTGTGACGCTCTGTGAGCAGGAGCCCTACCACCCTGGGTCTTCACGGATGCATCGAAAGCCATCCAGCCACACGACAGTGACAGCGTGGTGATGAGAGTCAGTGTCTTAGCAGACCTGTGCTTGGCAGCTGTGTTCTATTCTTGACCTGAACGTCTGGTGTGAACCTGGGGAGAGGCCCAGACACCTGAGCTCAGCCCAGGCACAGTCCTCACTCTGAGGGGGTGTCATCGGCTCTCAACTGCTCCTTGCCCACTGTGGCCTCAGGCACGTGGGGGCCATCGGGACCCC
>NW_006792775.1:2046574-2056721 GCF_000442215.2 Lipotes vexillifer
GCCCCCCCCCCCCCCGCCAGTCCTCTGTGCCGAGGCTTCATACACCATCTCCACTCCTCATCCAGCCCTGCGAGTAGATATCTTACCCGTCTGTGGGAAGGCTCCAGGGGCACAGGTCCGCCCCACAGCCAGGGTAGCAGCTTGGGGTGAGCATCTCAGCTCTGAGCAACCCTGGGCCCCCTCTGCCATCAAGCCTTCCACGGAAGCCTAACGTGCTGTCCCGCATCTTTCCCCACAGTGAAAAAGAGCCCCACGCTGCTGGAAGTGAGCACGGCCCATTTCATGAGAACCAACAGCTTTGCCGAGGACCTGGACCTGGAAGGGGAGACTCTGCTGGCGCCCATCACCCACGTGTCGCAGTGAGTGTCCGCTCGCCCAGGGGTGATGAGCTAGAAGGGCGTGGGGCTCAGTGCTGGACCAGGGCTCAGGTCTCCTCACTCAGTGCCCACCGCTCGCTGCCTGCCCTCAGCAACCTGGGGCCGCCGACCACCAGGGGCTGTGGCCTCAGTGCCCGGGCACCAGGCGGGGAGGAGAGAGCAAGGGCATTTCCCGCCGAGTCTGGGAACATGATCCTCTTGTTTTGACTTACGGAAAACCAGACTGATCATTTTCCACTTGTTTTCGTGCTTTGAGCGTCTGAGAAGATTGTTTTTCTCTCCCCTAGCCCCCTCCCCTGCCCCCCAAAAAAGAGACGACTTTGTTTTTCGCATTTCCCCGGTGGAACCCTGGCCAAAGCCACGGGGCAGATGCCGACTGCTGTCTGCCAGTTGCCGCTGCTGTCCTCAGGGGCTCCTTCAGGTGGAGGAAATGGCTGATTTTCCACGCCTTCCAGTTGGCCTGCCCCCGAGGCACAGCTGGCCTGGGACGCATGCCCGTCCTCCCCCACCGTCGCGGTATCGCCGGGCCAATCCCTGGGGCCCGGCCGTGGTGTGATTCCCCTCCGACGTGACTCAGTGCTCCCGGCTAGGGCACCCAGTGGTGACAGCCTGTGGCGCGGTCAGTGGGACACTCAGGCCCATTCTGGCCACTGCCCCACTGGGGATTCCCCTAGAGAAGTCTTTCTGTGCTGGGATGTGTGAGCGGCGCTCTCAGCCCTTCTGAGAGTCACTTGCTGGCCTTCTTTCCTTCTCTCTGCGGAGTCACTAAAGCGTGTTTCGGCTCTCCGGACTCTCTAAGGGTCTCGAGGTTGTCCCGAACCATGTGCATCTCTCCGGAAGTGAGGCCCCAGGCTGGCTGCCTTTGCTGCCGGCCAGGTGTGGCCTTTGCCTTGCAGATGACTGAGGAATCGGGACCCGAACTGCAGGGCCTCCTGGCTGCTCTGTAACCAGAGGACTGACCGAGTCGGGGAGCCAGAGTGAGAGGAGGGTAGGACTGTCTCAAGGTGGTACCATGATCAGACAGGATGGCCTACCATCCTTCCAGGCCCCCGGGCTCACAGGGAGGTTGACAGCACCCCATCGATAGCAGGGTGTGCACAGCAAGCATTCTCAGGTTCGGTGGGAGCCACCCAGGTCACTGCGAAGCAGGGTTATTCATCCTCGCGGACTCGGCACCGGAGCAAGCTTCCAGGCCACCCCTGGGAATGTGGCTCTGACCTCTGGGCCCATCCCGGAGATGACCCGATAGGCTCACTTGATAAATGGGCAAGGGCAGAGGCGTGAGCAGTGGCGGGTGCCAGGTGGGATGGGCAGGTGCAGGTCAGCGTCCCAAGGCAGAATGCCAGCTTACCACTCTGGCTGAGGCCTGTACCGAATCTGGGGCACAAAGGACGCCAAAGTGGTAAAAGTTGCAGTTTTGTGGCTGGTGTCTGCAACCCAGGTGGCAGTGCCTGATCAGAGCGAGGACGGCCAAGAGCCTGCTGGGAACCATGACCCTCACGTGGGTGGATAGCACCCAGGCCTCACTGTGCCGCTCAGCCTGCCCCTTCCTGTCCTCCTGGCCGCTCTCTTCCTGTCAGAGCTCACTCTCCTTTGTTCTCTCAGCTGTGGGCTGGCCCCCAGAATGCACATGCAAGGAGTTGCCCCCCTGGGTGGACAGGGCCATCACCCACCATCCATCCAGCGGGGCAGTCAGTCTTCACCAGCTCCCCGGGCCCTGCAAGGCCCCTGCAGAGAGGCCCAGGGTGAGGGTGGTGAGGCTGGGGACCGAGGTGGCCCAAAGCCAAGCTCACAGCTGCCTTTCACAGTCCCCCCTTTTGAAGCGAGGTCCATGTGTGTTGGCATCTGCGTGCACCACGTTTCCCAAGGCTAGAGGCCGCCCACCTGCCCAGGGAGCCCCAGGAGGGAACTCAAGCCAGTGTAGCTGCATCGTCAGAGGAGCCTGGCTGTTTCTTGTCTTCGCTCCTCCAAGACAGAGGCCCCAAGCTCTCTCTGCTTCCTGTGGGCCTGGGGCATCACCAACCAGAGAGCCTGTGGCGGGCCTTCTCGGTCCAGCAGTCCCATGGCGTGGCCCGCTGGTTGTAGCAGGAGTGGTCCCCTCCAGCGCCGGTTGGGCCTAGGCAGTCCTCACCCAGTAGAGTCCTCGCCCCAGAACCTGTGAACCAGTACAGACCCTGGAGATGAGCCAGCTGGGAAGGTGGGAAGGAGCCTAGGCGTGGTGCTAGGAGGAGGGGTCTGCAGTGAAGGCTGGGAGTGAAAAGACGGAGGCTGCCGTCGAAAGGACACCTCCAGGCACCGTGGTCTGGTCAAGACAGAGTCAAGGTTGAGACGGCAAGGGGTCTGCGTGCCCACGTCCTCAGTAGTCAGAGTACTGCTCGGGGTAGCCCAGGTGGGGAAGGGGGGATGCAGGCGCAGTGAAGGAGACGGTGGGGGCCTCAGACCTAGGCGCCCCCAGGGCTGCAGGCTGGGTAGAGGCCCCACCCCACCATGGCTGGGGAAGGAGGTGGCACCGACGGGCACCATGCTTACTTAGGGCTCTGACTGCCGGCAGGGCAGGGCGGGGAGGGGGATGGCCAGGCCTCGGTGCCCATGCTGGGGCCACATTCCCTCGCCTCCCGCACGGCCCGCCTGGTGATTGATGCCCCTAATTAAACTCGGCTCCAGCCGCTCGGGGACCCGTCTCGGCTCCTGCGGGCAGCTCAACCCCACGGACTCCATGCGGGGAAGAGAGGGGCGCACGCCCTGGTGTCTGTAAGGGATGGGGGGTGTGCGCGGGGGTGTCACAGCGGGCAGAGTGGGTGGGAGGCAGTTACTGAAAAACAGATCCATTTTTCTTCAGCATTTTACTGATGTTATGTGTATTACTGTGTTGGGCCAGTTCCAGGATTCAAATTAAAAGCATAAATAAAGACACATTTTGTTTCCATCTCAAGCTCTCCCCGCCCGCCGGGCCCCAGGGAGGTGAGGTCACTGCAGCCTTGATTACGGGAAGGTCCCTGGGGCTGGGCGAAGCTCCTTTCCGGGGCCTGTTGGCCATCGGAGCGAGGGGTCAGGGGACTGGGGGTCAGCACGCCAGCCTGGTGCAACCGAGGGGGTTGCCAGCGAGCAGGGCCCAGGGCGCAGTGGGCTGGGGGGACACAGTAGCTTTGGGCACTCCAGCCCCACAGGCAAGCCCCTGGGCAGCTCCAGGGCCCTCACACGAATCCGGGTGGCCGGGCCGGAGTGTCACGCACACCTTTCAGGAAGACAGTCTTCCAGGTCCAGCAGGGCCAGAAGGCGGCTCGTCTGCATTTGTGCCCACCCCCCATCCCCCACCCCCACCCCGCCCAGTCTTGCCACAGGGGGCTTCCAAGGAGCAAGTGAGGCAGGAGACAAGGCATCTGGGGGAGTGGGGCATAGCGGAGCCCTGCTCCCCAGGAGCTGGGGTGAGTTCCTAGGCTCCTGCCCCCTGAGGGGAAGGCCACCCCTGTGCCTTGCACACGGTGTCCCATCTGGAACAGCCTTGGCACTCCCCTGCAGCCATGAGATTCCTACTCATCTTTCCAAGGTCCTCTCAAGTCATCCCCTCTCAAGGAGGCGCAGGATGTCCACAGGCCAGGCAGCCGCGTCCTCCTCCAGCCCTTGAGGCCCTCTGTACCAGCTCCCTGAGCCCTAGTATGGGGCCTGGGACTCCTTTTTGGGTACCTGTCTCCCAGGATCCTCGGCTCCTGGGGAGCGGGCGATGTGCGGCTCCCCTGGGCCTCTCCCTATCTGGCACCCCCTCAAGCCCCAGGCCGGAGGGAGCTCCAGGACTGTGGCTCCCACCCCAAGGCAGACAGGGGCCCCCAGCCAGCACCACCCGAGGAGTAGATGAAGCGAGGGCTGTGGGCGCCTCGGCATGGGTGGCTGGCCTGCAGGGCCAGGGGCGGCTGGGTCAGAACTGGCCTCAGCATCAGGACCTGTGGCTCTGAGCTCCAGGGCTGTGTGTGGGCGTGGCCTGGGTACCCTTTCTCTCAGCAGCCTTGGGAGACTGTGGCCATTCCTATGGAGTCCTCCCCACAGCTGCAGTCAGCCAGGACTGGCCTGGCATCCACATCTGCCCCGCTGGTTGCATGTGGACACCCAAGACAGGTGGTTCGAGTGACCAGACCCTCTGTGAGCATAGCAGCCTGTGGTTTCCCTGAAGGGTCCCTCCAGGAGAGTTGGTCCCTGGCCCCCTCCATCTTTTTCATCACGGCATCTCGGATGGGCGAGATTCAGCTCTTTTTAACTAGCCACCGCTCTGTCCTGCTCTGCGGGGGTTAGAGTTCGGTCAGCACCCTGTACCCCAAGACAGGCACAGGGAAGGCCAGGGGCCTTCTAGGAAAGGAAGGCAGAGGGAAGGCAAGGCCAAGGCTGGGGCGCTACAGGTCACCCACCAGGTGACCATGAGCGAGCACGCTCACACACACGCACACACACCCAGCGAGCGTATACTTGCAGGCCTCCTGCGACATGACAGCCTGGAGATCCTTGAGCAAAACCAGCCGTGTGCACGTTAATTAGAATTTCCATGTCCTCAACTTTCTCCTGGACCCTGCAGAATCTCACGCCAAAACGTTCAAGTTTCTCTTTTGCAGCAAGGCCGCTGTGGCCTGGCTTTCATCCACGTCACTACTAGTGTCTCCTGAAATCTGCATTTGTCAGCGAGGCCAGGGCCAGCCCCAGTGCCTTCTGGAAACGGGGGCAAATGTCACAAGGCTTGGTCCTGCGCTCAGCTCCGTGGACCAGGGCCACTAGCTCTATTGATGGGACTAGGTTCGCTTGGGACATTTCAGGGACACCCAGGGCCCACTGTGGCCCACACCCATGGACCCTGGAGGCGCCAGGCACTGCACCTCTGCGAACACCCAAGCCCCTCGCTCTGTTTCTCACCCTGCAAACTTCGGTGGGAAAGGACGGAGAGGCCTTTCTGGGGCCAGTGTCCAGGGGGCTAAAGGAGGGGGCTTGCCAGGAACAGATGAGGCTAGTTTGTCTTTCCAGACCACTGTCCTGTCTTCTTCGGAGCTCCAGACCACCTCTGTCTGCACAAGGTGCCCAGGAAGCCCCGTGGGAGCCCGCCCGGGAGGGCTGCGCGAAGCTACATGAGTCACAGGCTCCCCGTCAGAGCCTCACAGCTCCGGCCAGGCGCAAACCCGTCTCTGAAATGCACGGGGGGATTAAATGTCCTCCTAATTAAATTAAAAGCGAGGCGGAGTGGCTCAGTGGGAAAGAGACGGGACTGGGAATCGGATGCCCTCAATCTGGCTCCCAGCCTGCACCAGCCCAGCTGCGGGCTGCCCCCGGAGGCCCCCTAACCTCTGGGAGCCTCGCTTCCTCCATCTGAGCATGAGAGGAGGACGCAGCCAGTCTCCCGGGGCTGCTGCTCTGGGGAGTGGGCCCGCCGTCTGGGTGGGAGGCCCAGAGGAAAGCGGGGAGGCTCCTTACTTCCTCAGAAGCCATCCATAAGCCCCGGCCCAGGCGCTCTCAGGCCCCGCTCAGCAGTCTCCGTGGTGCAGGTCCTCAGCAAGGCTAGCGTGGACCGGGCTAGGGTTAGGGTTAGGGTTAGGGTAGCGCTGGAGGACAGACTGTCCGAACCCTAGAAGTGGCCGGGGAAAATGACTGCACAGACCGCACGGGTGTTGACGGGGAGACATTCTCGCCGTCGGGGAGTACCGCACAGCTCCCCCTTGGGCTCTGCTTGAACCTAGAAGGGGAGACTGAGTCCCAAGGCAGCCTGATCAGGAAGCCTGAGGGGTGTGTCCCCTGAGGTGAGGGTGGAGGGTGCTTGTGGGCAGACCCAGCCCCTCTGCAGGCCTGGGTTGTCCATCTCTCAAGTCAAGTTTAGAAAGGATTGTCCTTGCATACAGGACACTGTTTTCGACTGGAAGGATGAAATACACGCCGATGAGTACGCAGATCTCAAGTGGACTCTGCTTTATGCATTCTCACCCCCCGGCGCTCACGTAACCAGCCCCCCGCTGAGGCGGCAGAACCTCCCGGGAAGCCCCTAGGCTCCCGCTCCCTGTCACTGACGCCCACGGGCAGCCAGCGTCCTGGCTTCTAGCAACAGGACTCAGCCTTGTCCATTCTTGAACTTTCTATCGAGAGACTCACACGGCGCACGCGCCCGTTCGTCTGAGTCCCTGGGAGCCCCGCCGTCTGGCTGGAGAGAGCAGTGCCTCCCTCTTTCCTTGCCGGCTGGCACCCCGCTGTGTGAATGGCCTACACTTTGTTTATCCACTCTCCTTGGATGGCCACTTGGACAGTTTCCAAGGCAGGGTTGTTATCATTATTGCTAAGAATATTGTCTAGTCCCTGATGAACATCTGGGCTGCTTTCTGGTGAGTGTATATGCCTAGGTGCGGAGTTGCCAGGTCACTGGAGGAGCTTGTTGACTTTTAGTAAACATTGACTAACAGTTTCCCAAAGCAGGCATACCATTTCCACTCCCACCAGTGGCATCGGGACATTCTGGCCGCTCTATATCCTAACACTTGGCATCCTCCATCACTTCCCTTTTAGCCATAGTGGTGTCTGGTGGCATCAAATTGTGATTTTAATTTGCAGTAAGCCAATGGCTAATACAGTTGAGCCCCTTTCTACAGGATTATTTCTTAGTTGGATATCGTCCTTTGTAAAATGCCCACGGTGGCTGCCCATTTTCTATTGGGTTATCTTCTCTTCTGATTTGTAGGAGTTCTGTCTTTACCCTGGACATGAGTCACTGGTCAGATTATTTGGAATATGTATATACACACACAACACCTCTCCCTCTGCAGGTTGCCCTTTTCCTCTCTTAAGGTGTCTTTTGATGAACAGAAGGTCTTAATTTTAAGGTGATCCAGTTAATCAAACATTTCCTTCCTGGAGAGTGCTGTCTGTGTCCTATTTAAGAAACTTTGACTACTCCAAGGTCATAAAGGTATTCTGTTTTTTTCTAAAGCTTTAATAGTTCACCTTTCACACGGAGATCTACAGTCCGCCTGGAATCAATTTTTGCGTGCAGTGCGAGGCTGAGGTCAGGGTACAGTTTTCCCCCACTTGGATATCCAGCTTGACTCAGCACCCTTTACTGAAAAGACCGTCCTTTCTCCACTGCCCTACCGTATCAGCATCGTTATAAACCAGCTCACTGTCTACACTTGGCTCTGTTTGTGGAACCTATTCGTTTCCATGAGTCAGATTTCAGTTTTTCTTTTTTGCCAGGGCCATGTTTCATCATCACTATAGTTTGATACCAGCCCTGGACAGCTGATCAGGCAGGCTCCAGCCAGTTCTCCTGCCTTGCTTGGCTGTCTTTGTGTGGCACCTGTCTCTCCATCCATGTGCCAGTTTCCACAGAAAACTTCTAATAGGTACGGCGGCTCTCTAGATGATTATGGGGAGAATAAACATCTTTACTATGTTGAGTCTTTGGAACTGTGGTCTCGACGTGTCCCTCATTTATTGAGGTCTTCTTTCATTTCTCCTACCGTGTCCTGTAGTTTTCAGTGCAGTGATCATGCACCCCTTGTCTGAGACTTATTATTCCTTGTTAGCTGGTGTTGGTTATGGGTTCACCAAGCCTGGGAACACTGCCTACCAGCGGACTCTGGCCAGCCTGGCTCATTTTATCCTGCCCACGGGTGCCAGGGCAGCCACCTCACCTCTCTGAGCCTCAGTGCCCTCTTGTAGACATGAGGGATGTGTCTCATGGTGCTGGTGTTAGCTTTTGAGAAGATGGGGTCAGGCATCCAGCTGTGTACCTGATTCAGGAAGGTGCCTGCTCAACAGCAGACAGTGTAAAATGTCACCTTATGATGAGAGGCCCCATGGGGACATCCCTTACTTGGCCTGAGAGCTTCTGAAACCACCAGGCCACAAGCTTCCGTGGGACACAGATGAGGTCACAGTGCGCCGCCGTTAGGTGTCGTCCTTATTTAACAAGATATACCTGGAGGCCCAAAAGCCCCGGGCCCCAGGATGGGCTAGCGGCAGAGGAAAGATGCAGATCCACAATCCACAGCCTCTCTCGTCCCTGGGAGAGGGGCTCACGAGCTGTTCTGGCCCCTGTGGAGGTGCAGGGAGAAACCTGGCGCCCACTGTTCTACTCTTGGGGGGAATGCAGAGGACCGTGCCCCGCCATGCCTCTGCCCTCTATTCTCATCACAGTCGGGCTCACCTGCCAAGGATGGCACCCATCTTCAAGCAGAGTGAGGACCAGGGCAGGCCACAAACCCTGCCTTCCCCTGGTGCTGTGCTTGGCACGGAAGGGAAGCGCACGGTACCTCTAGGGTTCTGAGCGACTCGCAGGCTGCACAGCCCGAATGTGGCAGCAGCGTTCATAGACCTGGGGGCTTTCAGGTGCTTAGGAGAGGGTGAGCCTCTGGCAGAATGGACTGAGCCCGTGCCGTGTGTACGTCCCGTGTCAGGGGTGGGAGGGGCGCTGCTGCTGCCGGGTCTTCGGTGGGGCCCTGCGAGCGCTTAGTCAGTCGGTCCCCCGATCCACAGGACTGGGTCTTGCCGGCGTCACCCGTGAGGCGGCGGCAGAGCCAGGGCTTGTTCCCAGACACACTGTCTTTAGGGGAGCCCCAGTCTGTGATGGGGAAGCTGGACTGGCACCCCGAGGGCTGGTAAGCAGGGGGTGGGGAGGTAACTAGCCAGCAGAGGCAAAGAAGCCTGGCCTCTGGTTTGGGTCTGTGCCCCCAAAGTGTTTCCGTGGCCCTCCGGGCAGGAGAGAACAGGCCGTGCAGAGACAGCCTGTGCGCTGCTTGGGTGACTCTCTGGCCATCTGCTCCAGTGAGAATTCTTTGCGTTCAGTCTCTTCGCACACCACGGACCTGGCACCGCCGTGTGAGGAGGGCGAGGGGCGGCGCGCAGGGCTGCAGACGACTCCAGGGCAGCGCTGACCTGGCCCCCCAGGGTACAGTGGCAGACCCAGCTCTGTGGCTTCTCATGCTGCCCCAGAGCGCCCCCTCTAGCGTTCATTCTTTAAGATTGACCAGCCCTCTTGGGACAATGCAGGTGTCCTGGGCAGGGGCCACACCTTAGATGCACATCCTTAGCAATGAGTGGCTAGCGGTCCGAGGTCTGGCTAGAAGTCTGTCAGGTTTGGTTTGGCCCGTGGGAATGCCGGGTGCCACCTTAGAGTCCTCGTGGAGGCAAGAGGAAGAGAAAGAAAAGCTGGAGGCAGAGGGGGCTAGGAGGCCAGGTCCAGCCTCAGAGACTGGCATCCCTGGTGTCCGCGTCATCCTCACACCTCCAGCCGTGACCCTACTGTTGCTTTGATCCTCTCAGTAAGTAACCTCCTGACCTGGCAGTGGCCCCAGAGGCTCACGTTGAAGGTGGCACCGGCAGTGCCTGAAGAGCAGGTGGACCCCAGGGCTTCACACACGAGTTCGCCCATTTCAGGTGGCACAGGAGCAGCTTAGGAGGGGATACATAAAGCTCTGAGAAAGGAATTTCTTTTAGGGGAAATTCAAGGAATTTTCAAAGGTAATTTTGACTCTACCTGATTTGTCTTCCAAGACCTTGGAACTGAGCCATCACAGAAGATCAGACTACACTGCACCCAAAGTAGAATCCTTGCTGTGCCCTATGGTGCCTTGCTGGGGAAACTGAGGCAGAGAGCAGGGTGACTTCATAAAGCAGCAGAAGATATTTGGGAGACTGTGGGGGGGCGGGTAGGTAAGGCTGTTCGGAGCACAGAGCTACACACACACACACACACACACACACACACACACACACACACACACACACACACACACACACACACACACACACACACA
>NW_006792775.1:2056814-2057547 GCF_000442215.2 Lipotes vexillifer
TATATATATATATATATGTATGTATGTATGTATTCAGCATCCTTCCCCGCAGCCTCACTTGTGGTTCTGGGCCGAACACTGCTGCCCTCCAAGAGCCAGGCCCCTGAGGGGGAGGTGGGCGGCACCAGGCAGCCAGCCGCTGGTCCTCTGCTTAACTCCTCCGTTAGCTGATCTCTGTATCTGGGGTACAAAGTTCAGGGTAAGGTCACATTGGGACCTTTAGCTGAGAGTCCTTGAGCACCTTCTGGGCGAGTCCTCCTGGCCCCGCCCGGTCTGCACCGGGGCCCAGTGTCTCCCACTCCCTGGCCGGGATGCGCCGCTGTCCTCAGGCCCAAGGGGACCTTTCTTTTCCTGCTTGATGTCCTCTCTCGGGCCTTCTGTGGGCTTGTTTTGCAGCGGTCTCTTTACATCATATCCAGATTTGTTCAATTAAATTGAATCTCTTCCAGTTTGAAACACTTGAGTGCTTTTTTTCCTGCTCTTCTTTTGGAACTGCCGCATGAACCCCCCAGCTGGGTGTGTGGGCTCCAGGTGGGAGCTCGTGGGGGCCTGGCTGCAAGGCCAGGGTCATAAGACGGGGCAGCCTTGGGTGGAGCAATGCTCAGGAAAACTGGCTCCCAGCCTGACTGAGCTCGGGCTGGTGTGTGTGCAGCGGCAGGGGGTGGGACCATCCCCAGGGGCTCCAAGGGCCTCATTTGAGATGCTCTCCCAGTGACCCCCCCCCCCCCCCCTC
>NW_006792775.1:2057575-2068350 GCF_000442215.2 Lipotes vexillifer
CTGCGGCTGTGCCTGAAAAAGCTCTGTGCTCACGGGCCCCCCACCCCCACCCCCCCGCCTGTCTCATGTACTGGGAAATGGACTCTTCAGACCACATGGCCTGGGTTCGGGGGTGGGGGTGGGAAGTGTCCCTTTAGATGCCAGGAGATGGAAAGACCGGGAAACCAAAGACCTGAGACCAAAGACGAGAGGACCTTGCTCAGCTGCTGGCAGAGCCGGGGCTAGGCCCTCAGCTCTGAACTCTGAACCCTGAGCTCTTCTGCTGTCCCAGAGGGGCCTGTCTGCTCTAGTGGGGCCTGTGCTCCGCCCCACGCCAGGCCCAGCCAGTCCCCTTCATCACCTGGGCCAAGTGACCCCAGTCCCGGGGGTGGCTGGCGCACTTTCCTGAGCACTGAGTGCCGGGGGGCAGCACATGGCCGTCAGCTTGGCCGGGCCCTTCTTAGCGTGCTCCCCCTCCCACACGCAGGGGACGGGAGACAGCGCCCCCCAGTTAATTCTGCGGCAGCCCACGCCTGCAAGGAGAGGCTGGTGGAGCTGAGGCACTACAGAAACCCTGAGACGTGGGGTCAGAAAGGACAGGGAAGCTGGTCTCGGGCTAGCTCAGAGTACTTATCCAGGAGACCCAAGTGGGCAAGACCAAGACAAGGGTGCCACCTTCCCCAACCCAGGCAGGAGGATCCAAGTAGCCCTGAGCAAGGCCAGAAGGCCGACGTGCGCCTCAAGGCCCAGGCTGCAGGGCTGCAGCCTTCTCCCCAGGCAGAAATGCAGGCCACGCGGAGCCTGGGGCTTATGAAAACAGTTCCATGAGCAAACAAAGGGCGCTGTCTGAGGAGAGTGGAGCTTGGCCTTTGTTTAGCAGTGGACACTCCGCCGGGGCACCAGGCCCCCCTCTACGCTGAGCCCCTAAAATGCCACAAAAGCTTCTGCCCATCACCATCCTCGCTGGCTATGATGACCTGCAGAAATATCACTCTCTCCGCCTGTTGCCACCTGGCCACACAGGTGCAAGGTCCCAATGACTCAGGCCAGAGAGAAGCTGAGCGTGACCAGCCAGCCCACCATGCGAGGCTGATCACGGACTTGTCTCATTTACTGGGGTTGGTGTTGGGCTCTGCCTGTAAATGTTTAACTCCTGAGGATGCTGACCTCAGGGCCTGTGAGGCTCAGACTGGATGGGGGAGAGGGGTTCCTTCTTGCTGGTATGTACGCAGGGACCCTGTGGTGGGAAAGGGCGGCATCAGCCTTTGCAGCAGGCCCACCAGCTCCGCAGCCCGCAGAGCAAGGGCTGGATGGGAAGAGGGCCGGCCCCGCAGTGTGCTGAAGCCGGAAGCAGTGGCGTCCTCCCCCGCGCAGGTGAGCGCGGGCCCCAGCCGGAGGCCCAGCCCCGAGGGCCCCTCAGTGGTTTCCCACCGCTTCAGGCCCGGGGTGCGGGCGCCTCATTTGGAATTGCTGGTTGCCCCACAAGGGCCCGGCCTAGGTCTCCCCGCTGGCGGGGAGGAAGCTGTGGAGGCTGCTTTGCTGGGGCCACCCAGTGTGGGCTCAGGAAGGGAAGGAATGTGACCGAGGCCGGGTGTGGCTGAGGAGGGTGCAGCCAGTTGTGGGTTTTTCTTGGGGCCGAGATAGGCGTGAGCAGAGATGGAGGCCCCTCTCTCTCAGTCCCCACCACACACACTAGGACCTTTCTTCAGCGTGTGGCTGTGCAGCTGGAGGCCAAGGACACCCTCTGGAAACCTGAATCCCATTCGCTAGGCAAAGAGCAGCTTCCTGCTCGGGGAAGGTGCGCGCGTGTGCACACGGCCACGGGGGCTGGCGGAGGGAGAGGCACGTGGGTGGAGCAATGTTTGATGAGACGTGTCAGGTGACCCCAGGATTTCCCGGCACTGGATGGCACTTGCAAAGCTCGTCCAGAGGAGTTAAGACAAATACCTGGAGTGAATGAATCAGAGACGTGCGGGCTGCACTGCCTTTGAAACAGGCTCTGGCTTAAAACAGTCACGGCAAAACATGCCTTTGAATTTGAAAGCCAGAACTTTTTGCAAAATAATTCAAAAAGTTTGTTGAACCTTAAACCTTTCCTGATGATTCCTTCCTTCTGAAGTTAACTCGTTAAAGTTGCTCCAATCCCAGCCTGGTGCCAGACCAGCTTCCTGGAAACCCTCGCCAACTGCTGGCCTTTGGGAAGGATTGTCGCCCTAATAGCTGTTTAAAAAAAAAAAAAAAAGCTCACTGGGCACCTTGGCTGCAGGGTCTGAAAAGTCCTTTGTGCTAGCTCCAGCTGCAGTTTTTCCAGGCCTCGCTTCTGGGGCTGACTGGAGCTGTCTCTCTTCATTTCCTCTTACAGTGGCGGGCGCTGGGCCGGCTTCTTCCCGCCCAGCTTCTCTGCCAACGGTGTATCCAGGCCTCCCCACGCCCAGGTGGATGTCCAGGGCAGAGCCCTTGGAGAGGGTGGGTGTGGGCGTGTCCCAAGAGGGTCGCCAGCCTCAACTTCCTCTCTGTTCCTTCTCCCCATGGGGAGAGATCAGGACCCCCTCCTAGGTCAGACACACTGTGTCACTTCCCCAGAACACCCGGGACCCGACTAGTCCCCAAGCAGTGCCATTTCAGAAGGGAAGACAATTTGCTCCCCCCCAAAGCAGAGTCTCGGCGATATGAAGCATGAATGTAAAATGGGGTCTAAGTTATAGTTTAAAAGAGTTTAAAATGTGAAGACGCACTGGAAAATATTTAAATGAACATAGACATTAGGCAAATCAACAGAAAAATGTATTAACTGTTGTCACTGTTGCATTAATCAAAATCAAGAGATTACCTGAAAATGGAAAAAACTTACATAAAAACTTGATATAGTGAGACACAGCAGTCAGAACATGCCGTACACGGTTCACTTCTTTAAAAATCACTCCTCTCAAAATTCTGTAATGACAAAACATATGTAACATTTCATTTCCTAGGAGAGCCTTGCTGATCTGCAGATGGGTGGAGGGCACCCCTTCCCATCGAGGGGGGCGGGGGCGGGGGGCTCGCTGGGAGCCCGCCCAGGGCCTGCTCTCACTCCAGCTCTGCCTCTCCCTGTCAAAACCCTCTTTGTGCCGGAGCAGCCCCCGCCCCTTGGAGTGACATGAACCAGAGCCCACACCGCTGTGCCGCAGGAGCTGCCCCTCGCCGGCCACCCCAGCCCTGCAGCGGAGGGCTGCTCATTCACGGCCTGGCAGAACATCTGCATGAGCTGCGGTACACTGTCCTTTCCCTATTAAAATGTTGTGCTTAAAAAATAATAATAATAAAGTAGTTTTATACGCACATGGTAAAACACATTCAGTGTACAAAGGGAATATGGAGAAAAATCAGGCTGTCCCCACCCCAGCCCTGAATTCCTAAGTTTCCTTCCCCAAAGGTTACCCCTTTTAACAGTTTCCTATCGTATTTTTTCAGTGTGTTACAGGGGCAAACATGTATCTGTGATAACACCTCCTTTTTACACAAGTGGTAACATATATATTTATCTGCAGTTTGCCTTTTTGACTTAATATATAGGTATGCCAGACTTTCTGAGCTGCCCAGACAAGACTGGTTCATCATAGGGCAGTACACGTCAGGGGCATTTTTATTTTGCAGTGATATGTGTGTACACACACGTGAACAGGTGACAGCTCAGTGGACTGCAGCTGAAGTGCTGCTTTCTTGTGGTTAGCTTCCAGGATCCTTGAGAGAGCGTGGCCTCTGCTCTCGGTCTACTGGGCCGGGCTTTCCCCAAATGGGGCTGTGCTCACGGCGGCTCTAGTCATTCTGGCATGGGTCCTGTTCCTGGTGAACACGAGGACCCAGCTGCCTGGAAAAGGCACGTAGGTGGTGGGGTGGGAGGCCTGTAAGAAGGCTAAAGGATATCATGCTGGCTGTTAATCAGAGAGCCTTCCATCAAAGGATGCAGAGATGGGCTGCTCATTAAAGCCTGATTAAGCCATGAGCATTTTCAAGGGCAACACTGACTTGACCGCAGCTGGCAGGAGGTGGCCAACAGTTACTTGCTTGATGGTCTGGGCAGGAAGCAACCCCAAGGCACCTGAAGAGAACGGAGCCCTGGCCAGTGCACTGTGCGGGGACCCGTCTCCGCAGGCATCATGCTGTAAGGAAACCTTTCAGCTTTCCGTAAGCAAGCCGTCTCATTTCTTGGTAAGCACAGGGCGGCCCCCGTGTGCGCTGTTCCAAGGGGAGATGCCTGTTGTGTTCTGGAGGTGGATCTATATTACGACACCTAGCGCTTCTCCTTTTGATTAACAGCTGCAGAGCATTTCACTGCGCCATAATGTATGGAACAAGTCCCCTATTGATGGACGTATAGGGCAGCTAAAGACAGCCATTAACCATTCAAATATTCACTAATGGACTGCCCGATTATGAAATTAGTCCCTCTGAAACATCCCTCCCCACGGAACACTACTGTTTCTCCCCACCCATCGTCTCCCTGCTCTATCTCTGTTGACTGAGTCTCCTTCCAGGCTGTCTCTTATCAAATAAGGACAATGTGAAGTAAATCACTTATGAGGAAGAACTGTCAATCTTGTCAAGATAAGAGATTTCATGAAGTTAAGGGAAGTGAAATTGAAGAATCTCTAACACAGATTAGGAGGTTAGGCAGAGTTAAACCAGTTATCAACTGAAGAGAAAATCAAGGCTGATACCTAGATAAGCGGTTCAAAAAAGAAATAATAAAAGCAGATGAAATAATGAAAGATGAAGGGTAGGCCCTTAGTGAAGCCATGAAGCCCTGCCTTCTACAGAAGTGGTCCTCTGTGTGGGAGTGCTGCCAAAGTCCATTATGAAGTGAAAGATGCCCTACTGTGGCCTCACAGCATGTCTTATAAACAGGACACCAGAGCCTCTCTCTCGGTTCACTCTTTTTCTAAGATGAGTAGGTATCTACGATCATAACAACTTGCATTTATATAGAATAATCTTGTCTTCAAAACTGTTATCACTAGTTCTCAAGGTAACTTCCCCATCAAGTCTACTTTTCATGAAATTTTAAGTGCCTTCACTTCAAGAGGCCCATTTTCCCCCCATTTCCAGCAAGGTTAAGATATTTGTACCTGTTTTGATAGATACTACCAAATCATAGAGGCTGGTACCCGTTTATGCTACTACGAAAATTGCACAAACATGCCCGTTTCCCCACACCTTCACCAACAAGTGAGTAGTCACACTTTTTATCTTTATTAATTTGATTGAGGAAGAAATGGTAGACTGGAGTGTTAATTCACATTTCTTTTATTGTAAATGAGGCTTTTATCTCTTCAAATAAGTAAACACCTTTGTTTTTTCATTTTTTGTGAACCATTTCTCCATACCCTTAATTTTTTTAATACCTTTTCTTACTGATTTATAGGAACTCTGTCTTAGATGCTGAAAATATTTTATCCCAATTTTTCTTCAGTCTTTGAGCTTCTGTAGTTTTCTGCTGGCAGGATTTTTAAATTTGAGTGTTTGGGGGGTTTTTGTTTTCGTTTTTTGTTCTGCATTTCTTATATTTTATTAAAAGTTGAGCTTGTTTCTGTGTTTCAGAAGCCAGTTGTATTTTCTTTTCATAAACTGTTCAAATTTGGGGTCCATTTTTTCCTGTTGGACTTCAGAATTTTTAAATTTTGACAGTCAGCTCTGGCAGTCTTCTGTGATTTGAGGTCCTTGTCTTACATTTTGGAAAATTTTTGGAAAAAAGCCTCATTCTGAGATTGTTTTAATAAATTCTCCCATGTTTTCTTCTGTCATCTTTTATTTTTCACATTAAAAAATATTTTTAATTGAAGTATGGTTAATTTACACGTTGTATTAGTTTCCAGTGTAAAGAAAAGTGATTCAGTTACACACACATCTCCACACACACACCCCTACACACACATCTGCACGCACACATCTACACACATCTACACACACACACCTACACACACACCCCTACACACACATCTACACACACACATCTACACGCACATCTACCCGTTTGTTGTTTTTGTTTTTATTTCCATTACTCTATGAGACAGATCCAAAGTAATATTGCCGTTATTTATGTCAAAGAGTGTTCTGCCTATGTTTTCCTCTAGGAGTTTTATAGTACCCGGTCTTACATTTATATGTTTAATCCACTTTGAGTTTATTTTTGTATATGGTGTTCAAGAATGTTCTAATTTCATTCTTTTGCATGTAGCTGTCCAGTTTTCCCAGCACCATTTATTGAAGAGACTGTCTTTTCTTCATTGTATATTCTTGCCTCCTTTGTTGTAGATTAATTGACCATAAGTGCGGGGGTTTATTTCTGCACCTTCTATCCTGTTCCATTGATCTATATGTCTGTTTCTGTGCCCGTGCTGTGCTGTTTTGATTACTGTAGCTTTGTAGTATAGTCCGAAGTCGGGGAGCGTCATTCCTCCAGCTCCGCTCTTCTTTCTCGAGATGGTTTTGTCTTTTCAGGGTCTTTTGTGTTTCCATACAAATTTTAAAATTCTTTGTTCTAGTTCTGTGAAAAACGTCATCGGTAATGTGAATGGGATTGCACTGAATCTGTAAATTGCCTTAGGTAGTACAGTCATTTTTAACACTATTGATTCTTCCAATCCAAGAACACAGTGTATCTTTCCATCTGTTTGGGTCATCTTCAGTTTCTTTCAACAGCATCTTACAGTTTTTGGAGTAAAGGCCTTTTGTCTCCTTAGGTAGGTTTATCCCTAAGTATTTTATTCTTTTCAACGTGATGGTACATGGGATTGTTTCCTTAATTTCTCTTTCTGATATTTTGTTGTTAGTGTATAGAGATGCAACAGATTTCTGTACGTTAATTTTGTATCCAGCGACCTTACTGAATTCACTGATGAGCTCTAGTAGTTTTCTGGCAGCATCTTTAGGATTTTCTATATATAGCATCATGTCATCTGCAAACAGTGAGAGTTCTACTTCTTTTACAATTTGGATTCCTTTTATTTCTTTTTCTTCTCTGATTGCTGTGGCTAGGAATTCCAAAACTATGTGGGCATCCTTCATCTTTTTACATTTTTACATTTAAATAGTGCTCCCTCTAGATTTGGACATAAGGAGTCATTAAATTCAATTTATTTTCTATGTGTCTAACTAGTTATCCCAACACTATTTATTTGAATACATCATCTTCTTTCCACTGACTTAAGTTGTTACCTTTATCATATTTCAAACTCTCATTTAATGTGTCCATTTCTAGACTGTCTTATGGATGGCTGATGGGCCTGGTGACAGGCCAGCCTCAGTTATTTGACTTTTGAACTTTATGATGTGCTTGTGAGTATAGCAGGTTTCCCCCACCTCTCTTACTCATAAGAGGAAGCTGCATTTCACACAGTACAGTCAACCAGGGAATCCATGGCATGGCCTCAGACCAAAACACTCTAGTCACAGGATTAGCTCTTGAGTTGGGACGGGAAGCCTGAGTGTTTGGGGCTGAGTCCTCGCCTTGGTGGCTAATGCTGTCAGGGAACAGGAGCACTTGTCTCTTCCGGGCTCACCCACATGGCAGAGTCCAGACATGGGGTCTCTTCCGGGCTCACTCACACGGCAGAGTCCAGACAAGGGGTCTCTTCCGGGCTCACTCGCACGGCAGAAACCAGACAAGGGGTCTCTTCCGGGCTCACTCACACGGCAGAGTCCAGACAAGGGGTCTCTTCCGGGCTCACTCACACGGCAGAGTCCAGACAAGGGGTTTCTTCCGGGCTCACTCACACGGCAGAGTCCAGACAAGGGACGCACCTGGGTCTCGGGTCTGACCCCGGGGGCCACTTCCTACTCATGTATGATCACAGTTTCAGGGCATCTTATGAAAACTGAATTCAGTAACTCAAGAAAGTAAATAAGCCTAATTCAAAAAGGAAAAGAATGGCAATAAGAAAAATCTGTAACATGTAGCCAGTCCCTCCCCTCCCCAGGCCAACCACCGGAAAGGAAAATAACTGACACGGTAAAGTGTTATAGCTGGAGTGCTGTTATAACCAGCGCAGGTCAAAATGGTTTCACATCATGACTTGGACAGCAGTGGCTCAGTTTCCTTATCTAATCTAGACCACCTGTACCAACGTGGCTCTTCCAGCCTCATCCTTGTGAAACTAGCCCAGAGGAATGCTGCCCCTGTCCCCAGACCTCCTGCTTGGTGCTCTCCTTTACTGACTTGTAAACAAAAAAGTAGTGGTTAAGAGCAGATTCTAGAGCTGTAGTGCAAGTTCAGATCCTAACTGCACCCCTCCTACCTGCTGGACCTTGAATGAGTCATTTAACCTCAGTTTCAGTTTCCCCATCTGTAAAATGGGGATAATAAGAGAGAGTGCCTTCCGCAGAGGGTTACTGGGAGGATTAAACGAATGACTAATGTGAAGTACACAGAATGGTGCTGACATATAGTAAGGTTATATAGTATTGGTTAAATGCGTGTCCCAACCTCAAGGTGAGTCATTCAGTTCATGTTATCGTGGCAGGTGCCTGACAACGTCGACGGAGAGGGGAGTTTGAATGAGTAGAATCACCTTCAGAAAAAAGTGAAGTTGCACCCTCATTAGACTATTTAGGACAATGGGTAATCTTTAAAACCTGGTGCTTTTCTGGAACACAGAGGGAGAGGCTGCACCAAAGAGCCCCAGACGCTTTTTCAGAATTGTACAGGACTTGCATTACATGCTGATTTTTTTTTTTTTTCTTAAAGATGATGTTGGGGGTAGGAGTTTATTAATTAATTTATTTATTTTTGCTGTGTGGGGGTCTTCGTTTCTGTGCGAGCGCTTTCTCTAGTTCTGGCAAGCGGGGGCCACTCTTCATCGCGGTGCGCGGGCCTCTCACTATCGCGGCCTCTCTTGTTGCGGAGCAACAAGGCTCCAGACGCGCAGGCTCAGTAGTTGTGGCTCACGGGCCTAGTTGCTCCGCGGCATGTGGGATCCTCCCAGACCAGGGCTCGTACCCGTGTCCCCTGCATTAGCAGGCAGATTCTCAACCACTGAGCCACCAGGGAAGCCCAACATGCTGATTTTTTTTTCACATAAATTTTAGAATCAGCTTGCCTGATTTAAAAAAAAAAAAGTGTGTGTGTGTGTATGTGTGTGTGTGTGTGTGTGTGTGTGTGTGTGTCCCTCCATATTCTGCCAGTAGTTTCTATTGAAACGGCAATAAATTTAGATTGACTTAGAATTATCTTTCTTACAATATTTTTGACTTTCTAGCCAAAAACAGGAGAGATTTATCCATGTGTTCAAATCAGTTGTAATGTCCCTCAGTATTTTTTAGCCCTCTGTTCGTATAGATTTTCTGTATCTTAAAATTCATTATTGGGTAGTTTTAGGAAGACTACTGTTTTTTTTAATTTGGTGATCGTGATTTTTTTCATGAATTTTTCATTCTGAGATAATTATAGATTCACATGTAGCAGCTATAGCCGTGAGAAATAATACAGAGACCCCACGTAGCCTTCACCCAGTCTGCACCAGTGGTAACGTTTTGCAAACTGTAGGACCAGATCACTGCCAGGACACAGACACTGACACAGGGGAGCTTCTGTCACCCCAGGGTCCCTCATGTAGCCCCCTTTCATAGCCACACTCCCTTCTCTCCCATTTCACCTTGTCCTTAGCCCCTGGCAACCACGCATCAGTTCTGCATTGCTTTAATTTTGTCTTTACAAGAATGCTCTATAAATGGAACTGTACAGTATGGGACCTTTGGAAACTGGCTCTTTTCACTCAACACAGTTCTCTGAAGATTCATCCAGGTTGCTGCATGTATCTTTGCATTCTTGGTGTGACCCTGTTTACATTGGTTATTTTTACAGCTGATGGACCCTGGTTACTAATAGCTTCCCTTTTTTTGCGCTGACTATCATAGATGAAATCAGTATGTGTTCTTTTATTATGCCAGCCTTGTCAGATCAGTGGAATTTTGGCTCCACAGAGAGAGTGTGGAAGGTTTCATTAAGGATGTGACTATTTTAAAATATATGCTCAAAGAAAACAAAAAGCTCCTGTGAAAGAAAATTTTGTTCTTAATTTTCTTTTTTTCAACCACTTTATTGAGTCACGATTGACATACAAAATCTGTACATAATTAATGTATACAATGTGATGAATTTGGAGATAAGTATATACCTATGAGACCATCACCAAAATCTAGGCCATAAACATACCCATCACCTCCAAAAGTTTCTTCACGCCCTCTTTGATCCTGTATATTGTTATTTCCTAAGAACACTTAGCATCATCAGATCTACCCTCTGAGCGACTTCTGAAGCACACAATGCAGTGTTGTTGACTACAGGCACTGCGCTGGACAGTAGCTCTCTAGGACTCATTCACCCTGCAGAGCTGAAACTTTGTGCCCTTTGACAAATTCCTCCAAGCTGCCTCCTCCCCCTGCCCCTGGCAACCACCATTCAACTCTCTGCTTCTCTGCGCTTGGCTATTTTAGATTCTTCATATAAGTGATATCATACAGTATTTGTCCTTCTGTGTCTGGCTTATTTCACTGTCCTCCACATTCATCCGTGTTGTCACAAATGGCAGGATTTCCTTCTTGTGAAAGAATTCTTGTACAACAACTCTATTTCTGAATGCTAACAGGATTCAGGGGGAAAAAAGTCCTTTTTACATCATTTATGTTTGATAGGGAGTGGGATAGAAGGAAGCAAGTTTGCTCCCTATGGGATAGATGCAAGAGTTCAGGGAGCCCCAAAGGAGGGGCTTGGGAGCCCTGGGGCCATCCTGTGAGGCCGGGAGGAGGGCATTCCTGTC
>NW_006792775.1:2068360-2071815 GCF_000442215.2 Lipotes vexillifer
TGAATGCTCCCCCGAGAGAGGGCCTCACTTTCTCCCAGTATCTTCTTGTCTCCCACCAGCCCACCCAGCTCTGTCTCTCTTATCTCTGTCTCTCTCCCCAGCTCTGTGACTCCTAGTCATCTTGAAGCTCCCTGCTCACCCCCATATACAGCACTGCTCTCAGGGCTGGGGTGAATGCAGACAAAGAACGGGAATCTTTGCGAGAGCTCTGGGGGAGGGTGGGATAAGTTGACCTTCACGGCCTCAGGCTCCCTTGATGGGAAGTGGGGTTTGTTAAAGCCCCCACCCAGTCTAGACTGGGCCAGCCCATACACACACACACACACACCTACACACCTACACACACACACACACACACACACCGCTGAGCTAAGAAGGGCAAAGGGCAGCCCCAGTCTGAAACTCCCGTGGGTTCCCCCAGCGTGGATGTGTGTAGGGTCTAGGCTCTAGGAGCTGAAGGGACCTGTAAGATCCAGTGCGGTGCCCCGCAGGCAGGCAGAGGAGAGGGTGCCCCCTTGCCCTGTGTGTCCATTCTTCCAGGCAGGAGGTGTGAGTGCGCACACCAGGCACCGTGCAAGCCCTAGGAGACCAGGAGGATCTGGGCAGGGACCACCCCTGCTCTCTCAGAGGTCCTGATCTCACGGGCAGCACTCCCTGGGCACTGCGTTCCAAAGGAGCCCCGGCGCTACTCTTTCGGTGAGGAGAAAGCTCGCTACCCTGCACACATCTTGGGACTGAAGAATACTCTTAAAATCATAATAGTCCTCGCCCTTAGCCAGGCACTGTGCTAAGTGCTTTATAAACATCACTGCACTAATCCTTACATCACGGCAGCTTTTGACATAAGAATATTATCACTCCTGTTTTATATATAATCAACCTGAGGCTTAGAGGTTAAGTCGGGCCCAGGGTCACAAAGCTAGTATTGACCCTGAGCAGTGGCTCTGATGAAGTCACTGTCGCTCCTCAAATACTCCCTTGGTGTCATTTTAAACAAGTCAAGCTCTCTCCTGACCCTCTCCCCTTCCCCAGGCTGGGACCGACTTACGTCCCTCCTTAAGAGTGGCCAATTTCTAACCCTCAGACTGGTCCACAGAGAACCCATCTCCCCTCTTGTTCTTAATGTATAACTGGGTGTTTGTCTGTGGTGAAGGGTTACGAGCCGTCTCCTTCGATCCCAAGGCCGGTGCAGGCAGAAGTAGGTCTTTTTGTTCAGCATTATCTTCAGTGTTTAATCCACACAGAGCCCATCATGGCCGCTCTGTGAATGTTTGATGAATAAATAAGTGAATGAATAAGCAAGGGGGGATCGCACCAGGGCCTGTCAGGTGCAGGACCCTGGCTGCGGTCCATCCTCCTCACAAGGGCCTGCCCAGCCTGCAGCGGGTCTCGAAGCAGCAGTGAGGCCTTAATGCTCTTTCTGGAGCTCCTTCACCCCTGCTCTTCCTCCAGGGCTCATGTCCCCACTCACACAGTCCATGGCAGTTGGAGTCCAGAGTCTACCAAAGGTCTCTGATCAAAAGCTCTGCCCCTCTGGAGCCCACTCCCTTCTGTTGCCGTGCTAGAAATACAGGGAAATCAAATGCAGTCACTCTGATGATCTACCAGGGCCTTGTTACGTCGGACTGTTTCAGTTTTCGTAGATCAAGGGACCAAGGTTTGGGGATGGCAGATGTTCCCGGGTAGAAAACAGAGGTACCTGGGGAGGAACTCAAGTCCGTGCATGCGGAGACCAAGAGCTTCTCCGCGACCAGGCTGTGTTCACACACCTTCCTTGCTTGGTTGGTCGCCCTAGTTATGCCCTCCCCAGAGAGGAAGTCTGCTCCCGCTTCCTAATGGCAAGTCTCCTGTTAGCCTGAGAACCAGGGGCCTTTAGATCTTCTTGTTCCCGGGATAATTCTCACCAGCTCAGGAGGCATGGGGATGGGCCAGTGTTAGGAATGGGGCCAGCACCTGATTAAAGGCTCCAAATGAGGGCTCTCGCACTGGGTGACGGAGCTGGAGGTGAGGGACAGAGCAAAGGTCCTGGCCCTCTGCAGCCTGCTGGCCTGAGTGCGGACAATGGTTTGCAAGACCAGTCATGTGGAGGCCAGGTTTTCTGTGCCAAGGGCTAGGCCCCTCTTCCTGTCACTACTGCCTACAAAGGCTGGACCTGGGGCTCTGGCTGATCAGGAAAAAGTAAGAATTGCATATGATTCCATCAAAGATGGTTTTCCTATTAAAACATGACTCGTGCTAAAACACAGGGCTTAGTTCAGAGTAAACATTTCGAACTGCTGAGGAGAAGCAGAGATTTATAACACGGAGCAAGACTTAAAGAAGTAAAAGCCCCTGTACACTGACTGAGGCCGTGAGCGCTGCCCCGCGATGCCAGCTCAGTTCAGACCCAACTTGATCCAACCTTCTCCATCTCTGCTTCCAGGAGGCCCCCCTCACTTCTCACCTCAGTACTCCCCAGGTTGGGAGGTCTCGCGGTCCAGCCTGGGCCTTAGGCCCTCCTCACTCCCTCCTGGCTTGAGCTCCAGGGCAGCCGCCCTTGCTCTGTGCCCCCAAATCTTGGCCTCCACCAGCTTTGTTAGCTTCCTCTCCCTGGCCGCACACTCGCTGCTGCCTCTCTCTTCCAAATCATAAACACAAAAGATGGCCAAAGGTACACTCGCCACGACATTTTTCCTAGTCAGACAAAACCTAATGACTGCCTTTTGTTTCCTTCCATTTAGAAGCATTTCCCTGGCAACCCTGTCTCTCCTTAGTCAACAGCAGCTAACTTCATCCTTCCCCTTTATCAAGATATTGTTTAGAGCAAATAACTCATTAACTGGTACAGCAACTTGGGAACCCTTTCACACCGGCTCTCAAGAGGACCTTTCCCCTGAGAACGGGGCACCCCACAGAGCTTAGGAAGAGAAGTGCCTTCGGGGGCTTTGGTAGGGCTCTGCCAGCAGACAGGCAGCTGTCTGTTAACGACTGTGCCTGGTACCTTCTCTGATTGGATTAAGCAATTTAACAAAAGGGAAGCCGATGTGGCTGGAGTGACCTGCCACATTCGTATTCCTGTGGCATCTCCTCCTAGGTGGCCCAGGTGTATGTATGAAGGCCTGAGGCCTGCTGCCAGCACCGCGTAAGCTCCAGGGGGCCATGTGGGCTCAGTCCCCACTGATTCCTCAGCTCCCCAGCAGCATTCTCTTTCATGTGAAAATATACTCATTTGATAAACAGACTGTGTTCCAGAACTTGCTAGGTGACCTCCCTTCTCTTCCTCCTTTTCCACTGTTAGGGGTTGGAAAAGCAATAGATTTGCTTTCTCAGTGTCTCTGGAGTGACTTTCGGGGCAAGAAGAATGCCCCTTGTCTATGGCGCCAGAGTTGTGGCCAACTGAGAACTTGCTTTGGCGGAAGGACCTGGGAGGAGCCCCTCAGTTAGGCCTGCTCATGTAGCAGGAATGAGGGCAGCTT
>NW_006792775.1:2072049-2082857 GCF_000442215.2 Lipotes vexillifer
GCAGGAATGAGGGAAGCTTCTGCCTCTCACTCTCCCTCACAGACTGCTCCAGCCACAGGCAGGGGCTAGGAATCTCCCTACCAGGGCAAGTGCCGGACCAACCTCCTTCAGAGAGCAGCCCGAGACACAGGCGATGCTTTGCCAAGGTTTTGTCTCTATCAGAAAGTAGGTCTGTGCTCCTAACCCACATAGTACAGTAGATGGATGCTGGTGTACTGTGTGTACGGCAGGTGACCGGGTAAGAAGTGAAATGGCTTTTCCAGCGTTAGAGCTCTGCGGCTTTGCATTTACAACTTCCTCCATTCCCTGCCTCACTCGTCTTTCCTGGATTTGACATGTGTGCCTCTGGGGACAACCTGTGAGAATTACAGATTGCCGGGGGCGGGGGCGGGGGAGGTGGCGCAGCCGTGTCCGACTGGCACAGAGCGTCTAATGTTCAGACCTGCACAGACAGGGAAGGGGTTGCCTGGAGAGGGTCCCCATCTGGACAGAATGTTCCCCTACGTGGGGCAGCCGGCACAGCTCACGAGAGCATGTTTTCAGTCCTCAGATCCCATAGTGTGCACGCCATGGCATGTCACACCCATAACCACGTGTCTCACACTTCAGGGGCCCAGCCAGGTCACGTAGAGGGCCACCCACATCACTGGTTCTAGACAGGTGTCGACGGGTCCCTTTTCACGTGGAACTGCACCCTGAATGGGAAGCCCAGCGTGCCTTCAATCTGATGGGCCACGCCAGAGGGTTGCTCACACCCAGGCGTGCGACCCTGGCCCCACTGCTCAGTGGCAGCACCCACACAGATATCGAGCCTTGCAGCTGCGAGGTGAGTTGCTGTCATTCCGTGTGGGGTGGGAGGATGAGCCCACGCAGGCAGTAGAGGCCACAGGCCGCCACAGCCTCTTCTCGCTCAGGCACTGTCATTCCAGAGGTCCCATGCAGGCTTTGGGCCTTTGGGTCTGGGGCTTATGGAGGCGGGCCCCTGCCCACCCCGGTGCTCTGACTCCGTCTGCCCAAAGGCGCTTGCAGCGTCGGCCATCCTCTGGAATAGGACTCCCGGGCGGGGTGGGCCAGGTTGTCTCCTAGTCACCTCCTGACTCACCAGGGTCTAGGCCATCACCTGAGCTAAGCCGAATGTTCTCTCTATGGACAAGCCTGCCCGAGTCCTGGCCCACTCACCGTCAGCCTGTGCGCTCTGGGCCTCAGCCCAGTTCCAGGAGAGTCATGATGGGGCTTGTTCTAGGCCCCTCTGGCTCTCACCCATCCAGGGGATGGGAGAATAGAGAAAGGTGCTGGGCCTGCCTCTAGCAAGCCTGAGTCAATGGCAGATCGTCGCCCTTCGCCCTGTCTCGCTCGCTCGCCCTGGGCTTTTCTCTGCCTTCCTGAGAGCACAGCTGTGCCCGCCCGTCCTGCTCCTCGACCACCAGCTCCAGCCTGGCTGTGTGACCCTAAGGCCCTGTGATGCAGGGGACAGACATGCCTATCCCAATGATGACACTGGCCTGGGAGGCCAGACCCCAGACCACACCACACTGTGCCTGGCCAGGGGAGGAACACCCTCAGCGGCAGGGTGTGGGCACCCCGTGCAGAGACCTGGACCCTTACGGGCAGAGCCCCTGCCTGCCAAGTTTCTGTGATTATTTTGAATCAGTTCCCAGCAACAGACACCCCCACCCCTGCCCCCAGCACTGAGTCTCATTCGCAGCCCCGGAACAACAGCTCCCGGCCCTGGGCAGCACGTTCCTGCGGGACAGCTGCTGTAACCGGATCGTGAGCCCGGCTGCCAGCACTCTCCACATGAGCACGTCTGCTCTTAGGCCAAGCTCTGGGCTGTGCAGAGCGTGGCTGCTCGACCAAACACGGGTCCCCCCCACTTGGATGGCAAACCCCTGTTCAAGGCTGGGATGTCCTACTCGGCCCCATTTTCAGACTGGGACCACTGGCTTCCAGCTGCAAAACTGCATTCCCTCCGGAGCAAGAGCTCCTCTGCCCACCCCCACAGAACAAACAAAGGGACTCAGGTGCACTTCCCTCCGGCCAGAGGGCCCTGGTGTGTGTCAGTCCAGTCAGCAGCCTAGAGGCCAACCCAGGTCCATGAGGGCCCTCATGATGCAGAGCATGCCTGGTTCATCCTCCTGGTGAGTGAAGGCGAGTACAGGGCCAGGTCTGGCTTGCTGAGGCAGGAGCAACAGCTTGGGGTGAAGGCATGGCAGTCGCAGATCTAGGGGGACAGGATGCCAGGCAGTGACACAGATACCCTGAACGGGGTGTACCAAGTAGACCTTAGCCCACCCACAAACTGCAGTGGAGAGATCTGGGTCGGGGCTTGTCCGCCAAGTACAGGGGCGGTTGAGAGTGCTGGACTCCCAGGCCTGACGGCCTTGGGTTGAGGGCTGGGACAGCCTGGCCTGCTTGTGGCTGCCCTCAGTGCTACACTCCGCAGAAGGCTCTGGTAGGTGGATACACGCCCACGAGCCCAGCTGTCCACACAGTGCCCCTGACTGCACTGGGGCTGCTGCATAGTGTTCAAGAGGGCCGTCCTGGGATCCTGGGACTTGGGACTGTTTATACAGTCCTCTCCCTGACACAGCCTATTCGGTGGCTTTGACCCCCTGACCCCTATCAAGGAGGTGTGGCTGGCGGGGGAGGGACAGGTTCCCCTCTCCATTCTTCTCAGGTCCCCTGCTCAATCTGTGGCCTTCCCTCCCCAGCCAGGTCCCAGAGCCCAGGGTACAGTGTTCTGATGCGCCTGGGCCAGCAGTCAGCCAGTCACGGAGACACTGAGGACAGGGGCCTCCAGCCCAGACCCTGGTTCCCAAGGAGCCTCAAAGGCCGGAGTCGGGGTGTCCTGCGGAAATCCTGGTGGGATGGAAAATCCCCAGCAGTTGGGCCCCAGGCTGAGCTGTGACACTGCACTTTTCCCGCCTGCTGGGGGTCAGCCGGCACGCTGCTTCCGGCTTCCCTTTGATGTCCCTGTGTGAGGGAGGGGTCAGCACCCCTGTGGGCTCGGGCACACACACACACGCGCGCGCGCGCGCGCGCGCACGCGTGCTCTCGGCTGCAACAAGGAGTCTGTGCTCTGGGGCCGGGGTACTGGGTACGCTGGGGTCAGGCAGGGGACCTGGTGGGCTGGGGAGGGAGGCCAGGTGGAAAAACCCCAGCCTCGGCAGAGAGTTCCTGAGAGAGAGGGAAGGAAGGGTCTGCCCTGAAGCCCACCGAGGGCATGTCCGCTCTCCCTCCTGGGCTGTCTGATCTGCGCGGGAGACACCATGATGAGCCTCTGTCTAGACTAGGAAACTGAGGCCTGTGGACAGTCCAAGCACCGCCACTCAAATGGCCTCCTTGGGGCCTTCCTCTCACATCTGGAGAACTTCCCCAAAAGTCTCAATAGCTGCTGCCGTTTGCCAGCCCTCCCTGCAGCGCTGGGCCCCAGTCTCTGCGTGCGCCCTCCGCAGTTCACTGCCCGACGCCGGGCGTGGCCTCCAGCTCCCGGTGGCAGAGGGCAGAGCCCGTGCAGCCAGGCCTTGTGGCCCTAGTGCCACCATTCTACATGCTCACTGCTGACAGGGCAGGTGCCCCCCCCCAAACACTGGGAATGAGCTGGCCCTCTGACCAGCCCAATAACCCCAGGAGGTACCCTGCTGGTTTTAATTTGGGTTCACAGATGAGGAAAATGAGGCACAGAGAGATCAGGTGACCTGCCCAGTGACACGTACCTCATCTGTACTAGAACTGGGATCCAAACTGAGTGGCCTGGAGCTGCTGTTTGGCACTGCTGTGCTGTGCCGCCATATCACACCTACATATTCCACTGTTCCCCAAGAGCCCCCTGGGCCCAGCCCTCCTGGAGAGGTGCCCGAGGGGGAGAGCACAGGCCGAAGGTCATACAGCAAGGTCTGGAGCTGAGCTGGGGGGGGGAAGAGGGAGCTCTGCTCTCTGCTCCTTCCACATGTGGGGTTGGGGAACAGGTCAACCCTCTAGAAGAACCCAGAGAAAATGGCAGGGGATGACCAGGAAAGCCGGGACTGCAGGGCCCAGGCTGGGAAACTGGAGGCACGTGTACCGCCTGCAGGACTCTGAGGGGCCGTTAGCCCGCCCTGTAGTACTGGCTCCTCCGCCTGGCAGTTGGGTGGTCTGGCCCCCACCCACCTGTGCAAGAAGGCCTTTGAGATCCTGAGGAGAGAAGCTGTGGAGATGCAGGTGGCTGGGGAGGTGACTCCCCCCACTCTTTTAATGTTCAAACAGCTCAGCTTGCTGACTTTGATGCAGGGGGTTAGGCGGAGTGGCTTTGAAGTCAGCCCTTGGGGGACGCTCCTATCAGCCCCTGCGTAGATAATCTCCCACCCGGCCCTGGGACTCAATGCCACTCTTGGGATGCCCCCCCCCCTTACAGCTTGGGGCCTTTTGGGTGGCCTTGGGAAGAGGGGGCCTTAGGTGGGGAAGAAGCAGCCTCTCCTTGGGAAATGGGGAGCATAGGGGAGGGGCAGCCCAGGACACATGCCCCCAGAAACCCCTGCCCTCTGCTCCGCCTACCCCCAGGCACTGGTGTTCCTCCAAGAGCCCTAGAGGTAGAAGGTGTCTGGAGGACCACCCTCCCTCCTTTGGCTCAGAAGGAGCCTGGCCGCAGCCAGTGTGTCCCCGACATCTTCCACCTCATAGCCCGTGATTTGCTCCCTTGCCTTGTCTGCCAGCCTGGGAGCTCACAGAGGGGCACCCCATCTGATGGCCCCCGCGTCCCAGCACTGGGCCTGCACAGGAGGGCCAGAATGAATGATGAATCAATGAATGATGTAGAAATCTGTTAGCAGGGGTACCTTCTGGATTCGCAGACATCCAGACATTTCAGGAACAAAAGAAGCCAGCAAGGGGCCTGCAGCCCTGGCAGCACGAGTGGGAGGGGCAGTGGGATGAGCGGCTGGCCAAGGAGGCCAGGGTCAGGTGAGTGGCTGCTGGGGGCAGCGCCCTTTGCACTGGGGCGGGGCACAGTCCCATTGGGAAGCTAGTTGAGGGGGTGGCGTTTGGCTCCCGAGTGGCCTATGCAGGGAGGGAAGCGATGATACCTTGTCAGGGTGGCACTTGGCCCTCCTAGGTGCCTAGCCGTGGCCTCGGGCATCCCTCTGGGCTCCCACCCCTGCATGTGCAGGGAAGGCCTCTTGGACTCCAAGGCTGCCTTCCCCCACAATGATGACAGTGGCGGGCCTCAGCGTGGCCCAGGGCTCTGCTGCTTGGGAGACCTTTGCCCGAGCACAAGCTGAGAAGGCATGTGAGCCTCTGAGGGCCGGCCCTGCCTCTCCTACCCTCTCTCAGCCTGGTTCTCCGATGAGCTGAAGGTTCGAGAGTGACTCTCTGTCTTCCGAGGTTGGACAGGGTGCCTGACAAAGGCCTGCAGCCCTCCCCGCCATGAGAGGACAGGGAGGGCTGGCCGCCTCAGAGACCGAGCTAACTTCTGCTGTGTCAGTGCCCAGTGGCCTCAGGCAAGTCACTCTGTGTGGCCAGGCTGCTCTTTGCTGCATCTGCACGTGCGCGCAGTGCCTCCGGCCCTGGGCCCTGGGCGGCGGGGGATTAGATCAAGTCGAGCATGATGAAGTTAAGGCGCTGCACGGTTACTTTAGAGGGCTGGTGCCGCTGGCGTGACCGTTCTGCGGGTGACATGTGCCTATACTAGAAGGCTGTCTCCCTCCCTGAGAAGAGCAGGGGTCCTAGGGGCTGCGAATGAGGCAACGTGAGAGCAGAGGCCGGGTCCTGGGACCTTGCGAACAGCCCGTGGGCCTGGTAGGGTCTCAGCTTCCACCATGACGAAGGTGCCACAGGGGCCAGGGGCTGGGCGAGAAGCAACACAAAGAGGGGACAGAACCGCAGGCCTCGTCAAGGAGCGGGTCGCAGGCTAAGCACGCGCGCGTTTCAGTGCACGAGTGAGTGGGTGTGTGTTAGGGCAGATGGGGGCGAGGGGCATCTGTTAAGAGTTTCTGAGCAGTTTTCATCCCATTCCTAGAGCCTTCAGGTGGGTTCGGCCTGGCAGGGAAGTCAGAGGGAGACTGTGGACTTCAGGCTGTGGGAGCGCTCTCCCCACTTGCCCTGGATCCCGGGCTGCTGCTTTCCCGCTGCTGGGAACTGGTCTCTGGGGGCACAGGAGTCCAAGCCCTCTATTCCCACCCAGGTTTCACCTGGGTTGAGGTCCCATCTCCTTTAAGCCAATCTCAAAGGTTCATTTGGAAGTCACGGCCATGTGTTCACGTCTACCAGGCTTGGATGGAGGGCAGCGGCTTTGGGGTGAAGTCTTGTCTTAGGCATCAGAACAAGCTGGAAGAGGGAGGGCATGGGGAGCCTTTGTTCTAGATGCACACAGATTCCTGGCGACACCAGGGGGTGGGGGCTGAGCAGAGTCCCTCTCAGGGCCTTCTGGGAGGGGCACTCAGAGCTCAGCTGCGTTTAAAAATTAGCAGGCGGAGGAGTTCGAGGCTCTGCAGTTAACCCCTTTTGAGCCTTTGAAGCCTGTTTGAACTGTTAATCAGGAAGGCTGGGCTGAAGGGCTGCCGCCACCCCCCTGAACGCCTGTCCCTGGCTGGGTCTCTGAGTCGGGGCGTTAAAGCCGAGAAACTGCTGTCTGCGTGGGGTCTACTGAAGCCCCCCACCCCCTCCAAGACTGTGATGTTGACGGCCTCTTTGTTTTCTCATCTCAGCCTATTCAAGGCCATTTTTCAGCTTTGCTGGCTTTGCGTTAAGATTGGGGGGATTTTCCACCCTTCCGAGGTTATGAAATAGCTCAGCAAGGACGAGGCCTCCCCGCGGGAGTCAACCCAGCCTCCGCACGTGCTGCAGGGAAAGGCTCTTTATTGCCACAATACCAAGGGCAAAATGAGAGAGGAGGAAGGACTGTGGGGAAAGGGTCTCTCCCTGTCTGTCCTGGGGAACGGTGGCCAGCAGAGAGCCACGCTGGCTGGAGGCACACCCCAGCAGGGCCATTTTTAGGGCGGCGGTCATCCACTGCCAATGGTCAGAGGCCCAGGAACACTGCTTGCAGTATGGCCTCTGCAGGGGCCATGACCCTTACTTAGGCAGGTGACTTGCCCTCCTTCCTGGTCTCCTGGCTTTCCCGCACCTGTCCGGGTCTGTCCTCGATCTTCTTTGCAGGCTCTCCCTCGCGGCCTGGCTGTTAACGCCTGAGCGCCTCAGGACCTGTCCAGGGCTGGCTTCCCTCTTCTCTGCAAACTGCTTCCCTGAGCTGCGCCTGCAGCTTCCAGCTCCGTCTGTGGGTCCCTGATTCCCAAACATGTCTTCAGCCTGGCCCTCCACACTGCAGACCCACGTTCCAGTCACCAGCCCCACGGCTTCCTTCTGCAGTCTCTCATGCCATACTCCACCCCACCAAGGCACCTTTTCTCCAACAACAAAGGTCCCTGCCATGCAAGCCAGAAACCCCAGAATCATGCCCAGCACTCCCCCTTCCTAGCTGCCCGAGTCAGTCCAACACCACACCAGGTTGATTTCACCCTGACATCTGCAGAAGATTTCTGCTTCCCTCTGTTCCCGTCACCACTGCCCAGGCAGGCCACCGTCTCTGGGCACTGCATTGCCTCTGTCCCCTTCCAGTACCTTCTCCACTCAGAGGAGGGGGATCATTTCACAACACGAATCCAACTGGGTCACTCCCCGTGTGGGACCTTTCAGAGGCTCTCGGCACTCTCAGAACAAGGCCAAAGTCCTTAGCAGCAGCGTGGCCTGCTCTTCGCTTCAGGTGCCTGGCCTCTTTCCGGCCCTTTGGCTCATGGGCTCCCTCCACCAGGGGGCCCTTCGCCTGCAGCTCCTGTCCTGCCTCCCCCACCTTCCCCAAGGGAACTTCTAGGACCCCAGACTAATTCCTGGCGCAGACCCTGTTGCAGGTGGTTCCTGTTATATGAGTCTCTTCTGTGTCCCCACCTGCAGAGCATTCCCCTTGGGGTGCAGTAAGACACACATGCACGCACCGGGTAGTCTCTCCCCTCGGACCACAAGCCCCAACGAGGGCAGGGGCTGCTCAGTTCCTGTTCCTACCGAGTTCCTACTGCCTGCTGAGTTTTCGACAAAGATTTGTTCGGTGACCAAATCTGTAAAACGGCAACGATCGCTGCCCTGCCTCTCAGACAGAATTCACTGCCTGGGCAAGTGCTTTGTAGATGGCAGAATGCTGCCTCAAAGTCAGCTGTACGTGGCCTGTCTCACTAGCAGGCCTGGAGGGCGAGCGAGCTCTGTGAGGGCCTGCTACAATCTCCCAGAACAGCACAGGCGCAAGAATGAAGGAACGGGAGCTCCCTTGTTGGAGGGAGGGGAGAGAAGGGATTCCACTGGGCCACACTGGGAAAGGGCTCCCCACCCTGTAACAGCAACCTGCTCCAAGACAACTTCCTGTCACACCCTCAGATGTTCCTCACTTCTGCCCTCCTGAACACACTCACACTCAGGCGGACATGATCTGGCTTTCTGCTGCGGTCAGGCCCTCTTCACAGCCCAGGGTCACCTGTGTGGCTGCTGGACTGAACTGCTCTGATGCACACCTGCCACAACTCGCCTGGGCACCCGATGGCCCTGGCCCTCTCTCCCACCCCCATCCCCACCCTGAAGCCCAGCCAGAGCCCTGGTGGGGGCCCAGTCTGCCTGGGCAGTGGCCGGAGGAGCTGGGGCCTGGGCCCAAGCTGGGGACAGGCTTGTGTGCTAGGCACTGGCCCCCCAGGGAGTCCCCATTCTGTGACACTAATTGCTACAATTAGCAGGAGAAAGGGCTATTAGATCAGTTTCTTCTCTGGCTGAGGCCTGGCTGCTGGGGAGGGTGAGCCCAAGCCCAAAGCTTTTCGAGAAGCAGCAAGGATTCTTCCATAAATGAGGCCACATTTAAATTGCAAACAAGGGCCTCGCCCAGCCCAAGGAAGGGCTCCCAGAGAAAGGCTTTAGTTCCGCAGATGGAGCGGCTGGGGGAGCGGGTACAAGCTCCGGTTTTGGTTTCGTGGGCCTTCCCTATCTGATCAAGCCTTGGGTCATCCAGGCTCCCATCAGTGACCCAGTCCTGCTGGGGCCGGCCAGCAAGGAGGAACACGGCAATGGCTGGGGAAGGAAGGACAGTGCTAGAGGCCACTCCCTCCCCTCCCCCTCCCCCCGCACCAGGCCTGCTCCGAGGCCCGCTAGGATGCCTCCTCCTCCCGGAGCGCATGGCAAACCTTCTGGATCTGCTGTCCATCGAGAGCCACTCACTCGTCAGTCTGCACTAACTGGGAAAGGTGAGAGGGCCCCCTCGGCCTCTACCCAGGCCACCTCTAATTCAGACAAGCCATAGGCGCCTATGCCGGAAACGGCTCAGGGAATGCAGCTGCAAGACAATTCTAACTAAAGCCCCAGGTGGCAGCCTATGGCCTTGGGATGGAGGCACCTGCCAACCCTGAGTTATATCGCTAGCCAAGGAAGGGGGTGCTTCCACTGGCCACGCCTGGGTCAGGGTCTCTCACTCAGAGGGAGAGCGGTGGGTGCTGGGTGTGGCAGGATGCAGGTCAGGGCTTGCTTCACTTAAAGGGCCAGAGCAGAGATCACCCCAGTCCCCGGAGCAGGTCTCAGATAGGGGCCCTCACGTGGGGTGCCCCCCAGGGGATATGTGGCAATGTCTGGAGACGTTTTTTGATTATTACCACTGTGGAGGTGCTACTGGTGTCTACTGGGTAGAGGCCAGGCAAGCTGCTAAACATCCTAAGACACAAAGGACAACGCCCCCACAGCAAAGAATGCTCAGACCGCAAACGGCACCAGTGTGGCAGTTGAGAACCCTTGGTCTGAGGGGCTGAGATCCTGACATGCTGTGTACTTTCTCATTGCGTCCTGAAAATGGATGCACCCTTTCCTGGCCTGGCCTCTTCCTTCATTCAACAAATCAATGAAGCCATTCAACAGCAATGCATGACGTACCCCCGCCGTGTGCAGACCCTGTGGAGAAGACAGACACGCTCTCAAGGGGCCTCCCTTCTGGTAGAGGAGACAGGCGGGCAACAAATAAGTAGGTGCCTAAGGAACTAGAAAATGCTGTGGCATAGTCTGTGCACGTGGAAGCCTGAAACACAGTGCTGACCTAGCGAGTGACTGAAAGGGCGGGTCAGGGAAGGTCTCTTTCACAGGCAGGCGCTTCAGGTGAGACCTTGAAGGATGAGAAGGAACTGCCGTGGGAACAGCCAGGCAGGAGCAGCGGGTGCAGAGGCCGCGAGGCACTTGCCGTGGCTGGTCGAGATGCAGGCAGGGGCCGGCGTGACAGGAGCTCGTGGGGGACAAGGACGGCAGGCGGGGCAGGGGGAGGACACTCATTCATTCACTCCTGGCTCTGGGGGCTCTGCTGCATAGGACATGGGGCTATTCACAGCCCTAAGTTCACGAAGCACTGAGGGCTACCCCACAAGCGTCTGTGGGAGGCACCCCTGAAAAGGCATCTTTCTGCTTTTCCATTTAATCCCTGTTCTCCAGCCCACCTCTCCTCTCGCCGTAGCCAGCAGCTCCAGTGTAATTTATTTATATCATTGTGTGCATGCGGCCTGGTAATGCATGGAGTATCTTCTAGCATGTCTGGGTGGTGTGTAATTTTAATTTAAATACAGAGCCGTGTACCGAGGCCCTCATTTTGTTTGGCGTTTGTGTCACTCGGCGCCGTGTCTGCACACGTCTCCATTTTGGGAAGTGTACATCTAGTCCTTACTCCTAACCGCAGTGCCAGGTTCCAGCTCCCCTCCCTCACGGGCAGGCTGCACTGAGCATATGCACACACACAGCCCCTCGTTGTTCTGGTGAGAACCGCTCCAGCCGTT
>NW_006792775.1:2082867-2086530 GCF_000442215.2 Lipotes vexillifer
AACCGCTCTAGCTGTTTACCCAGGAGGGACACTGGTAGGTTGCCGGTATTAAATATTTTACTTGAGGAGGAGGTACGGGATGGCCCTCCAGTGTGTCTTTGCCTGTGTGTCTTTGCCTGCCTACGTTCCCACCTGCAGCACACAGGGAGGCTTGTTTCCTGCATTTCTGCCAACATTTGGCGTTATCCTACTTTCTACTTCTTCTCAAATGAAGAATATCTATTGCTTTCATTTGCATTTCTCTGATTACTGATGAGCTTGAGCATCTTTTCACATGGTTGTTAACCCTCCTGCAAATTGCCAATTAATATCTTTTGCCCACTTTTCTCTCGGGCTTCCTATCTTTTTCTTATCGATTTGCAAGACTTTCTAGTGTATTTTAGCTGTTGTTCCCTTATCAGGTTTAGTGTCTCACATATCTTGGAATTTGTCATCTGTAACCTGGGCAGAGCAACACGAGTAAGAGTGAAAAAAGGCAGAAGTCACGATTATGAAAATAGTTCTGACCTTTGCCGTGACGGATTTATTTAACAGAGATACTTAATTAGCATGTATTCAAGTTCATAAATTTTAGTCTTGCGGTTTGTGCTTGTGCTGACCCCAAGGCCACCCTGGGCCACAAAATTCTTCATAGTTTTCTCCTACTGAACAAATGTCAAGTAACTTTTACGCGTAGGTCTTTAAGTCCTTTTGGAGCCTGCTTTTCTAGGGGGGTCACATGGGAATCAACATTCATGTTTCTCCATTTAGGGCTAAGTTTCCCAATACCATCTTCTAAACAGTCCCCTTAGACATGTGGGGCCACCTTTATCTCATGCCACCTTCCTCTAGTGCAGGGCTGCCTCTGAAGTGTCTCCCGGGCCTCTGTTTCCCACCATTCCAGTCACTGAGGCTTGGAGTAGGCCCCAGGATCTGCTGGTACAAGGCCTTCTCTGTTCTCCTTTTCCAAAGTTCACTTGGTGTTTGTAGATTTTTTTTTTTTTTTTCACATACACTTTAGAATATGTTTGTCAAGTTCCTCAAAAGCTGCAACTGGAAGTTTAACCAGAGTGGTATTCAATTTACAGATTTGGAAAAACCTGACATCCCTCTAGTACTGAGCTGTCCCATCCAAGAGAATAGAATGTCTCTCCGTATCAAAAGACCTTCCTTTATATCCTTTGATAAAATTTTAAAATTTTCTTCATAAAAGTCTTCTTTGTTAATTCCAAGACCTGACATAAACTTCGCTGCTACACTGATTTCTACCTTAACTTCTACTACGCTTTTAAAGTATTCACTACTGGCATGTAAAAAAAATGCTTTGGTCGGGGGGTGGGGTACATTGATCTTATATCCAAACACTTTGCTGAAGTCTCTTTTCAGTTCTAAAAGTTGATTTTTTTTTTCCACGTAGCTCAGTAGTTTTCAGAGTGTGACCCCAGAGAGCCCCTGAAACTCTTTCTCAGGGTCCAAACTATTTTGGTATTTTCGTGATAAGACTCGCAGACAACATTTGCCTCTTCTGTTCCCACTCTCCCAAAGTTAAAGAGTCTTCCAGAGGCAGCATGACCCCCCACCGGAATATGTGCTTTTGTACTGTCCTATGTTTTAAGCATTTCTCAGTTTTAACTTCTAAGAAGGTAACTATCAATCAAAAAAGATATAACCCATATTAACAAAAGCTCTTTGGGGACCTCAGCACGTTTTAAGAGGACAAGGGTCCTAAGACTAAAACGTTTAAGAACCCTGATACAAACAATCTATCTTACAATCAGCAGCTTTCTCTTTCTCTTGGGCCCTCTCCATACACTGCGTTCCCTCTCCCTCCTTGTGCTGGGGGAAGGCCAGGGTGGCATCCTAAGGGTATTCCTTATCTTAAAGGGACAGATACACTTTTGGTTTCTCCCTTAAGTTTGCTGAAAAGTAAAGTTTTTCTATATGACTTGTATCAGTTTAAAGAAGTTCCCTTCTAGTCCTAGCTGGCTAAGTGGTGCCCTCCCCCAACTCATACAAAGGCATTAAACTTTATCATACAATTGTTCTGCTTCTACTGAGAGACCCATATGGTTTTTCTCCTTTAGTCTCTTAATGTGGTGAATTACATGGATAGAATTTCTGATACTGGATCATCTTTGCATTCCTAGTGGAAATCCCACTTGTTTAAGAATTGTTTAATATACTGTTGGATTCAGTTTAGCTAACGCTGTACATAGGACTTCTGCATCTATGTTCATAAGGGAAATACTTCATAATTTTCTTTTCTTTTGGCTCTCCTTATTTGAATTTGGACATGCTCTGATTCACAATTTAAAAAAGATCCCTCCAGCCGGAGCATAAATCCTGAAACAGGCCCACTTTTCTCTTCAGCATGTTTGGAAATACATTAAAATAGAACCGTAATCAAGCAACCCAATCCTTAGATTTTTCTCCTAGTGAGTATCTGGAAAACAGGTGCAGAAACGGATCATTTGAGACACCATAGAAATCTGGTTAATCCTGCCTGCCTGCTTTCCTTCAACAAGCACTGCCTGAGCAAGGTTGTGTATCAGGCTCCTGGCTAGGTGCGGGGCAGGCAGCAGAGGACAAACTGCACGAGTCCCTTCCGGGAGCTCTCCGCAGGCGCAGGCACGGCAACAAGGAAAGGGACTGGGAAACACACCTCAAATGTAGATTTTACCGTTGTTAGCAACATTCTTGTACTTTGTGACACTCAATCTAGGTCAGGACTGTTCTGTGCAGATGGATGAACCCCTCTCGTGCCCGGAACAGTCCTCTGGGAAGGCACTCATCCCCGTGTCGCAGAAAAGGTGCCAGAGGAACAGTGGGGGCTGGCGGTGAGTTTGCCCCCGGCTCCTGCCCACACTGAGCCCCCTGACTCCAATCCTCAACTCCCAGCGCCTGCTGTGACCACGATTTCTAGGCCCTCCTCCCATCCCCCACCCGGGCCGGTGATTCCGACCCCCAAATGGAGACCAACCTTTGACTCAGAACCTCCACTGCGACTAGAAACCTCGACTTCCAATTCCTGCCTCTGATCCCCAGCTCGGACCTCTAACCGCCAACTCCGATCTCCAACTCGCAACCCCAATCCCCAACCCGGACCCTGACTCAGAACCGCGACTCGGGCTCCAATCCCCGGCTGGGACGCCCGACCTGGAGCCCCTCCTCGGAAATCTGATCCCGACCTGGCTTCCAGACGCCCCACACCGGCAGCCCCGACCCTGGACTCGGAACCACAGGGCGGACACCAGACCCCCACTCTGATCCCCGACCCCGGACTCGGAACCCAGCTCTCTCCCAGGACCTCTGACCCTCAGCTGTCCGACTCAGACCCCGAGGCGGGCCCCAGCCGCGGATTGCAACCCCCTGACTCGGACCCCAGACGCAGCACCGCGAGGCGGACTCGGCTCCCCGACTCAGAATTCGGATCTTAACTCGGACGGACCCTGACTTGATCGCCGACTCAGAGCCCCGACCCGCACTGGGATCCCGGACTCGGACACGGATCCCCGACGCAGAAGGGCGAGGCGGACTCGAGACGCGGATCCGACCCCGGACTCGGAACGCGACCCTCGGATCCTCCATCCTCCATCCGCAGACTCGGAAGCGCGACGCGGAGGCGGACCTCGGTTCCGACCCTGGTCCGGCTCCCACGAGGCGCAGAGGGAGCGCCAGCCAGGC
>NW_006792775.1:2086679-2087073 GCF_000442215.2 Lipotes vexillifer
CAGGCCGGGCCGAGCGGCTGAGCAGCCGACCGCGGCGACCCCCACCGCCCCCCGCCCGCCGACGCGGAGCTCACCTCGGCTCGCCGGCGATCGCCCGTCCCCGCTCCTCCCGGCGGACCGCGCCCAGAGCGCTGAGCGGCGTGAGGCGAGCGCGGCCTTGAGCAACGCGGCACTGAGGCGGCTGCGGCCGTGAAGAGCGCGGCCCGAGGAGCATCTCGGTGGAGAGAGCGCGGCACTGAGGAGAAACGCGGCCTGAGGAGAACGCGGCCCGAGGAGCGCGGCACTGAGGTGAGCGCGGCACTGAGGCGACTGCGGCCACAAGGAGAGCGCAGCGCGAGCCACCGCCGCGTGCCAGGGACAGCGACCGTCTGCTGAGTGGCCGCAGTGGCGGCCG
>NW_006792775.1:2087113-2103966 GCF_000442215.2 Lipotes vexillifer
GCTGATTGGATGGCCCGCAGGGGCGGGCGTGCCACGTGCCGCAGCGTGGATTGGCCGGGCGCAGAAAGCGGTGTGCCGCGCTCTGCCATTGGCCGAGACGGCTGGTGCCGATGCCACCCGGGCTCGCATTGGCCGAGCGAGCCCAGCGCCACGTGCCGCACCCCGCCCTGTCCGTCCCGGCTCAGGGGCTGTGCCACCCCCACCCCCACCGCCACCGCCACCTCGGCGGTCCGAACGTCCACCCTCGCGATCGGGTCCTGTTTCGAGTCCAGCGCTCGCTCCGCGCCCGGGTCGCCCCTCGATGCGGCGCCGTGCACCCCAGGGTGACCCCGCGGAACATCTGCGGCACTCTACACGTGGCCAGCCCTCTGCACACCCTTCCCCGGGGATCCACAGGCTCCCGCGTGGCTGGACGGGCGCACCTCCCTCAGGGACTCTGCTGCTCCGTCTTCAGGAGACCTTGTGAGGAAGGTGCCACGATTTAACCAGGTCACCCTGTGGGAGTTGGCAGGGCTCATGACCCAAGTGGCCTGTCTTCCGCTGGACCCTGAAAACTCTGTGTGCGATCTCCCCCTCCTCCTCCTAACCTGCCCCCCCCGCCCCCACCCCCCTTGCCTGGAGGCCGGGTCCTGTCTCTGCCTCTTGACTGTTTTCCCTACCAGCCATCCATCCACCCGCCACCTATCCACCCAGCCATCTCTTCACCTACCCATTCGCTCATCCATCCATCCATCCATCCATCCATCCATCCTTCCATCCTTCCATCCTTCCGTCCTTCCATCCTTCCTTCCTCCCTCCCTCCCTCCCTCCCTCCCTCCCTTCCTTCCTTCCTTCCATTACACCTATGGAGCTCCTCCTGGCTGCCAGGCAGTGCCTTAAACAGCAGTGAGGAATCCTGTACTCACAGAGCTCTCACTGCACTGAGATTTTACCAGCACTCCTGGACCTCCCACTCGAATTACAGAAACAGTCTGGGAACATGGAACTCTCAGGGTGTTCTCCAAAGTTGCCACCCCTGGCCCCCCACCCAGGGTTGAGCTGGCAGCCATCCCCGCACCCAATGGGCTCAACAAGGCCATTCATCTCAACTGGTTTGCCTGAAATATATGTCTACGAAAAGACCCAGGAATCTGTCCAAGGGTGACTGAGTCCAGTTTTATCTTGTGGTTCAGCCTAGAGGACAAAGGGGAAATGGCGTCCTCTTTTCCAGTGTCAAAGGCTTGCTCTCTGACCTTCAGAAACTGCCCAGATTGGCCGTCTCCCTGGCCCCCGCCCAGCCCATCAAAAGGCCAGGCAGCAAGCCTGGGTTGGAGCACTTGATTCAGGGGGTCATCTGCCCTTGCACACCGGGCTGGGAGGGTTTTGGCATCTGCCTATCCTGGAGGAACTTGTAACCAGGACCAACCAGGTGGGGCCCTTCGCTCAGAGGGCCCCATGCTTAGGGGTTAGTGCTCTTTTGTCGCCATCTTGAAATTCTTAATAATTTTATCAATATCTTTGAACTTGTGTTTTATGAGTGAAGTCTGATGGGACAACGGAGCAGGCTCTGGGGGCTTGGAGCCTAGGCTCACAGGTGGTGCCAGCCCCTCTCTGCCCCCACAGGACAGGTTCTCAGCTGCCCTCTCTCCTGCCTCTTCTGACTGCCTAGCCTCCCACTCCCACAGGGTGACCCTCTGGCCCTGGCCAAGAATGGCGGGGAGGGACTGGGGTCCTGGCCCACAGTCCGCAACGCTGAGGCCCCTACTTGAAAGATGGAGGTGACGCTGCCCGCCTCACAAAGCTGCTGAGACAAGAACGAGAGAGAATACACGGGAAAGCAGTGCAAGCAGTGCGGAGCCTGCAGGTCCAACATGGCCTCAGGCACTACCCTGGTTCTAACTGCTTTGAGCAAGTGGGATCCGGTTCAGACCTCTGCCTCCTGTGGCCTCCCACATCTCTCTGTGGGAGGTGGGGCCCCTTCCCTGGACACCCTGGGGCATGTCCGTTCCCACCGCCCCCCGCCCCACCCCACCCTGCCCAGGGATGTCAGGGGAAGCAGGAGGCCCAGGACTTCAGAGCAGTTTCAGAGATTTCAATGGCACAAAAATCCCTGCTTGTGTGGGGTTTACATTCCAGTAGGGAAGACAGACAAGATTCTCCGAGTGTTCTGGACATTCTCCTTTGTCAGAACCGACAATCCCTAGGTTGCTTTCGTTAGCTGCATCGTAGGAAGGACCACGGTTGACCCCTCTAGTCCTCATTCAGGAACGCCAGCTTTTTCCCAACCTTTTGATCTTGGTCTGGGGTTTGCTTTTAATCCAAGGATGTTGAGCATGGGATGAAAAGCCATCTGAAGCAAATCCACTTAAAATGGTGACCACCTCCGAGTAAAGAGTGACAAAGGGTGTTGATTAGAATTCCATCTTGAAAACTGATTTTTTTTTAATTGAAAAAAACCTGATTTCTTTAACTGGATTTTTTTTTTTTTTTTTAGTTAATTTACAATGTTATGTTAGTTCCTGGTGTACAGCAAAGTGATTCAGATCGTGTGTGTGTGTGTGTGTGTGTGTGTGTGTGTGTGTGTAATCTTCAGATTCTTTTCCATTATAGGTTATTACAAGATATTGAATATAGTTCTCTGTGCTATACAGTAGGTCCTTGTTGGTTACCTATTTTATATACAGTAGTGTGTATCTGCTAATCCCAAAAACTCCTAATTTATCCCTCCCCCCTCCCCCCTTTGGTAACCATAAGTTTTGAAAACTGATTTTTAAAAATCCTTAAAACTGAGTTGACTTTGGTCTGGTAGCTAACAAAATGGGGGTTCTGACTGTGTACCCGGAAGGGGCGCATCACAAGAGTGGCCGAATTCAAGCGTGCGTGGTCTCCCGTGACGGTGCTCGCTCGCTCCAGCATGCCCTCTAACCTCAGGCCCTGAGATCCCAGACCCTCACATCCTGACTCGCTCCTGGCGGAACACTGCGGGCACCGCGGGCACCGCATCTTGGTGTGCTTGTGTGACCGTCTCCTTGGGGCCGTGCTTTGAGCCAGGCGCCGGGGGCCTGCCGCTGGCCGTTCTGACGCAGTGGTGGGAAGGGTGGTTCCGAGCCACACGCGGGCCGAGTCCTCAGCCCTCACCCCCTCACCGCGCATGGGGCGCCGTCAATCAGCCAGTACTGCCCGCCAGCCCAGCGCACCTGTTGTGCGCCGCCCAGCCCCGCCTCCTCCCTAGGCCTTTAGGGGAGACAGACTGAGAGGGGTTTCTTGTCTCGTCGGGAGACAAGAGACACGTGGGAATTGGCTGAAGAAGCATGTGAGGCTGGGCGGACTCCAGGCCAGCCCGGGACAGACTGGGGGCCGCCAGGCGGGCAGGGGGGAGGGGAGCCTGGAGCTGGCCTTGGGCACGTGGGCAGAATTCAGGGACGGGGTGGCAGGCGCGGCCAGCTCCTCTCTGGGTTGTACTGGGCTCCCTCCCCAGCCTGGGCCAGCACAGGGGCTGGTCCTGGAGGCCCTGCGGTGTGGCCTCTAGCCCCTGTCACCTTCTGGGGCTCGGGACTGTAGGGCGGGTGTGCGGCAGAGAGCCCGGGCACCTGGCGGCCTTGACTCCGGCTCCCCGTGTGACAGAGGGCATCTGGTTTATCTCATCCGTACGCGATGGGGGCCGCTCCCTCCAGCACTGATATTCGGGGTTCAAAAGGTTTCCTCGCAGGCCCCTGCCCCCGAGTGCACGCACGCACACACGCACACACAGCTGAAGAGAATTAGGCTCAAAACGTCCACTCGGCTTGTCTCTTGATTCCGAGGTATTTCGAATGGGGGTGGGGGATTAAGGGAGGAAGTTGCTGAGTTAATTCTCCTGCCTTTGCCAGCACAGAAGTGCAGATGGGGCCCAGAGCCCCGCCGTGTCCCAGAGGAAACACCAGCCCTCCTTCACGCGGGGCCGGGCGGGAGGAAGGGACAGGGTGGGAGCCCTTCACCCAAGCGACTGGACGTGGCGGGACCCGGCCGAGGGGTCCTGCCGGCCGCAGTTCGCCCTCCACCACTCCCCTCCCCGAGAGTCTTAAGGGCGGAACCAGCTTCAGGCTCAGCCAGGTCCCCGGAAAGCTCCTTCCCTCCAAAGCAGGGAGGCCCAGGGCCACGTGGCTGCCTCAGCCCCATCTTCCCAGGAAGGGCCCTTGCCCCACGCTGCTCTCTGAGGTGGCCAGGAACACAGAGCGGGACGAAGAGCCCGAGGTCTCCCCGTGTGGCTGACACAGTTGCCGAGAAGCCCCCTCTTCAGGTCAGCCCTGGCCGTCGGCGCCCACTGTCTCCGTGTCCCCGGCAGCCGGCGGCCTCTCCTTGGTCCTTCTCAGCGCTGCACTCACGCTGCAAACGACACACAGCACCGCAGCTGTCCCTGCTGAGGCCTCTGTGACCCTCACGGTGCCTCCCCCAGCTCTGGCCCCCCAGGCTCCCTGCCTTGTGTTCTCCACTTTAGAGCTTGGCACCCCTGGTGAGAGCGGGTGGGCTCAGGTCCTGGGCCTTGCAGGCCGTGGTGGGGATGAAGTGCAATGCAGGGGCGCCCCTGGGAGGCCTGGGGGACAGAGGTGGTGAGCATCAGATCTCCCTTCTGGAGAGATCACTCTGGCTGCCAAATGGAGAGAGAACTGCTGGAGGGGGCAGGGAGGCAAGGGGGCCCGGGGGGGCCGTGGGGAGCCTCGCCCTTGCCCAGTGAGAGAGGCAGGAGCCTTGGCAGCCTTGGTAGTCGTGGAGGTGAAAGAAACAGCCAGGCCCGGGCCCCCACGGGACGCAGCTCTGGGAGGACTCCTTGGCAAGGCCAAGGACGAGCTTCGGGTAACCCTAGGATGGGTTTGGAGGGAAGGTTAGGGGTCCACTGGACAATGTTAAGAAACCTGTGTATGTGTGTCAGTCCCGCCCCTCCCCAGCTGCGGAGAGATCCCACGGCCCTGGGACATTGTCACTCCACGGGTACCCAGCTGTCTGTGGTACCCGTCCGCATCCTAGCTAGCCGAGGCCTGGGCGGGGCACAAGTGTGACTGGCGTGGGTCCTGCGCCTCCCGATCCCAGGACGTTCCTGGGCCCCCATAGCACCCCTTCTCCGAGAAGGAGACAGGAATGGAATCACGGGGGGAGTGCCCTTAGACAACTATGCTGCGTTGGGGTCAGTCCCGGCCTTCCCTCACCAGCAGATTTGCTTTCCTGAATTGGCGTCAGCAAGAACGTGATGCCGGATGGGTGGGGGGTCTCGAGTCCAGGAGGTCCCGATGAGTGGCAGCGTGGGGTGTGGGCCACTTCCCATCAAGAGGGCAGCTGTGCTGTGTGTGTATATGTTTGGGCATTGCACGGCCAAGCCTTGATTAGCCAACCCCGATTCTCCCAGAGCCCCTGCTTCGATGCGGGTTAACTCAGCAGCTGTCTCCTGAGCACCTGCTTGAGGCCTGGTTGCATGCCAGGCATGGGGGGTGGGAAAGCAAAGTGAGCCAGGCTCTGCCAGACCCATCGCCTACAGAGCCTTTTTTATCGCTACCTTCCAGAGGCAGTTTCTTCCCACGGTGCATCCGTCCCAGAGCGTGTCTGCCCCCACTTCCTGCCCCGGCCTGCCATTTCCAACAGCCATCACTCAAGCCTAATCTCCGAGCCCTTCGGGTTGGGTGGGCCCAGGGCTTTTGAGGACATTGGCAGTGCCAGGGCCACCCCGGAAAGTGTTTCCAATTATCTCTCAAGTTCTGGGAAATGTGCTTTCTAACAGGAAGTCCCATCCCCATAGCTCTGGTGGTTATAGATTGTTTTTTAAACATTGCAGGGGCCTCCACTGATATTTGTGGTGAGGACAGATATTTGCAGAGAGTCCACTGTATCCTCAGCTCTGTGCTGGTGAAGAGCGAGGCAGCTGCAGTGAAACCCACCAGGCCTCTGGTGAGCAGTGGGTACAAGGCGATTGGCTGTGAGGGGGCTGTGGATGGAATTTGGACAAGAAAGACAGGAATAAGAAGAAAGGGCCGTCTGACTTGGGTACCATGCGGCTGTTTGGTTTGAAGACCTGTCCATGAGGTCTTTGAGACTCCTCCCTTCGAGAGGTGGAGCTTATTTCCTTCCCCTTGATTTTGGTCTGGACTTAGTGGTCTGCTTCTGACAAATAGAATTGGCGGAAGGTACACGGTATGACTTTCAAGGCCAGTCACGCAGCTTCCTCCTCACTTTCTCTCCCTGGGATCAACGACTCTGAAGGAAACTGGCCCCCACGTTGTAAGGACACTCAAGCAGCCCTGTGGAGGGGTCCACTCAATGGGGAACTGAGGCCTCCAGCCAACAGCCTCATGAGTGCACCATCTTGGAAGTGGATCCTCCAGTCCCAGTCAAGCCATCAGAGGACTGTAGCCCTGGCCAACATCTTGACTCCAGCCTCCCAAGGGGCCCTTGCCAGGTTCAGCCTGACCTTTGACAGGGGTAGCAAGGAGGGCTCAGCCTGCCTGCCAGCTTTGCCGGTGGTTGATGGCTTCCAGGAATGTGGTATCTGGGCCCGGGGAGAAAGGGTGCTGTGACCAGACAGCAGTATCTACCCCAGGCATGTGAGTCATATTTCTGCTCTCTCTCGGAATTTGAATTCTGCCTCCAGGCCAGTGGCTCTTAGTTAGCCTGGGGTGCCCGTGAGAACCACACCCTGTGCAGGTCCCACTCACAGAGGTGAGCGATCTCAACTCAGTGGCTAGTCTCCAGGCAGCAGAAAGCTGTCAGAGTCTGAGCAGGGGGGTGACTTTGTGACACTGTGCTTGCGGTGGGGAGAAGCCAACAGCTGGAGTGTAATCCAGCAACTGTAACCAGTGACTTTTCTCCCCCAGAGGACATCCAAGTCCAGGTCTTTAGGACGCAGGTAGGATGAAGGGCGGTGCTGGCCTCTCCTGAGGCTGGCGACCAGGGACCCTACCTCTCCAGGCAGCCTCCAGGGCACCCGGACATCAGGGGGCCGGGTCGCTATGGTGCCTTCTCACCTGAGCAGGTCTGACCCCAGCCTGCCTTGTGGGGCATAAGCCTGGGGCTGGCAGGGACCCCACGCTCTTGTGGCCATTCTCCCTTCCCTCCTTCTTTCCTGGTGCCCCGCCCGCGGGGGCCAGCCGTGGACCTGCACATCGGTCCTTTCGCTTCCCATGGGTATAGCTTCCTGTTCCTTGGTTGTGGCCTATGGGCCAGAGGACGGACCCCGAACTCTCACGGGACCAAGGCCCGGGAGAAGGCTCGACAGCCAGCTCTGTCCCAATTGTGCTTTCTGTGCCCATAGACAACGATGGCCATCTCATCGGTCAGCCACAGAGAAAGGGGAGCAGGCACATTGGGGGAATGGCGGGATGCCCTGTGTGGGTGGGCAGTGGCACCGAAGCCCCCTCCCATTTTTCTGCTCTCCCTGGGTCTTTGGGAAAGGCCAGCACTTTCTGGCAGGATCGTTGCTGCTCTGTGATCATCCACTTGGAACAAAAGGCAGAAGTGGTGGGAATGGCCCAGATTTCGTTAGACCCCCTGGAAGCCAGGCACGTGCCTGCCTAGACACAGACCACACCCGGGGACCAAGCCTCCACCTCAGCGGGCAGCCCCTGCCTCCGAGGCCTCACCCGCTGGCTGGTGCTGTGGGCCGTCCAACTGCGTGTCCACCTGGGAGCCCCAGTGAGGCTCTCAGAGCAGCCTGAACCCAGCAGGGTGATGGATGGGTGTGGCCAGGGCCCCTCCACGTAGGAAGTTCTGTATTAACCAGACCAGCAGCTTGCGGTGGTCACTCTATTAGACCCAGTTCTAAAGGCTTTAGGACCATAGCACATTTAATCCTATCACAGCCCACCGCGGAGACGGGAAACTGAGACACAGTGAGGCCAAGGGACTTGCCAGGTGTCACACAGGTAACAGGTGCTGGAGCCTGGCTTTGGACCCCGGCATCATGGGCTCTGTCTGTCTGTCCTTCCCTATCCACCACTCGGCCTCAGGACACGGCCCTGCTTGCACGGCAGCCGCACGGCTCGGGTGGGCAGTCCAGTCATGGACACAGCACTTCCTGGACAAGAGGGGGAGGCATTGCCGGGCCCCTGGAGCCAGGCTCCCCCAACAGATGACCAGGACTGGGGACCCCAGCACCCCTGCTCATTGACCGTTCCATTTGACCATGGCATTCTTTTTTACGTAGTTGGGGAGGCCTCAGAGGACCCCTCCTCAGCAGGGGGAGGACCCCCAGCCCCTCGGCCCAAACTGGCTTCAGAGCAGGCACTGAGCAGACTCGCCGTGGACAGGTTCTCGGCAGAATCCTTTCCTTTCCGGGGTCTGCGGCCCGATGCCAACCACCAGGGCGGCAGAGCAGAACCAGGCCAGGCGATGCATCGGGGTCTCATGTGGGCGATGGGTCTTTGCTGGCATTTCTGCCTAGCTCCGTGTTCCTCTTTTTCCTTTGTAACTTCCCTTCAGTGTACCCCGGATCTCTGGGGAGGGTGGGGCGGTGGAAAATGGAGTCAGCCCAGGCACAGGCAGCATCCCCCCAAGGGGGTCGGCGCAGGGGCCTCTGAAGGGCGCAGGGTGGCCGGCGGCCTCCAGTTTCAGCCCCAGACCCAGGTCTGAAGGCAGGAGGTGAAGGCTCACGCAGCCTCAGTTCCGAGGAAGCAGAGGACCCAGTCTGAGATGGGGGCTCCATCTCCTTCACCCCCGTTCTCCGCCACCAGGCCCACGGCCAGGGCCAAAGCCCTTCTCGAGACATGTCGATGGCAGCAAACATTTTACAGATGTGACATGCTCGGAGCCTGGCAACAGGGGCAGTCCAGCTGCTGGAGAACATGGTTGGATTTACGTCCACGGCGAAAAGCACCCGGTCACCTTTCTCTGCTTGGAGTGTAATCTTTTTTTGGAAGCCTTGCTGGAAAATCTGAATCTTGTGAGCCATCAGCTGTTTATAATCAGAGAAGCATATGTTTAAAAGAGCTGAGGGGCCTTATAAACTCCGTGTGCAAATTACCTTTGGGGCTGCCTGCTCCCCCGCCCCTCCCCACGGCTGCCATCGCTGGCGAGGGGCTCAGCGTGCTGCACAGAATTACTGTAACCCCGTTGTGGCATGGGGTCTGTTTAGCTTTAGTCACGTCAGCTTGGCCCTGGGGCGTGGGAGCCTCTGTCTCTGCTGCACGGCTTCCAGGCCCCCCCCCCCCTCAGCTGCTGAGGACTTCTGGCTCCCTGTTCTTGGGCCCTTACCATGAGAAATATCCAACCTGGGAGCCGTGTAGCATGACGCGGGTAGGAGGGCTTCCTGGGCCCCGCCACACTCAGGGGCAGCCTGGAGTTGGGGTGCCGCTCTCGGGGCCTGCTCGGGCGCCAGCATCCTGCAGGGTTATTTGTTTGGTGTTTTCTTGGTTGTGATTTTTGTTTTTCTAATAGCTGTATTGAGATTGAATTCACATGTCGGACAATTCACACATTTAAAATGTACGACTCAATGGTTTTTAGTAGGTTCCAAGTTGTGCAACCATCGCCACCAGTTCCAGGACATGTTCAGCACCCCGAAAAGAAACCCTGCCTCCTCTGGCTGCCACTCCCTATTCCCCTCCCACTCCCCAAGCCTGGGCAGCCACACATCTACTTTGCGTCTGTAGGGATTTGCCTGTTCTGGATGTTTTATACGAAGGGAATCCTACTATATTTGGTCTTTTGTAACTGGCTTCTTTCACTGAGCATTATGTGTTCAAGATTCATCCATGTTGTAGCCTGTGTCGGTGCTTTAATTCCTTTTTATGGGCAAATAATATTCCATTTTATGGCTGGACCACACTTTATTTATTTATTCATCCACTGATGGACATGTGGGCTTTTTCCACTTTTCAGCTATTATGAATAATGTTGTCGTGGACATTTGGGTACAAGCTTTTTTATGGACATGTATTTTCGTTTATCTCAGGTATCCATGGAGGAGTGGAATTGCTGGGTCATAAGGTCGCCCGATGTTTAACCTTGTGAGACTGTTTTCCAAAGTGACTGCGCCATGCTATGTTCCCAGTAGCGTCGCACGAGGGCTCTGATTTCTCCGCACGCTGCTCGACACTTCTTACTGACTCTGTTTCATCTTAGCCATCCTAGAGGGTATGAAGTGACATCTCATTGTGGTTTCGATTTGCCTTTCCCTGTTGGCTAATGATATCGAGCATCTTTGCATGTGTTTATTGGCCATTTGTATATCTTCTTTTACGAAATGCCTAGTTAGATCTTTTGCCCATTTTTTTGGTTGGGTTATTTATCTTTTTATTATGGAGTAATTCGAGTTCTTAAAGTAGTCTAGATGCAAGTCCCTTGTCAGATACATTTTCTCTCATCTTTGGGTTGTCTTTTCACTTTCTCGATGGTGTCTTTTGGCTCTCAAAACTTTACAATTTTGATGAAGTCCAATTTACCTACTTTTTTCTTTTGTTGCTTGTGGTTTTAGTCTTATATCTGTAGGTAACGGTATGCAAATCCAAGGTCACAAAGATTTACCCCTGTGTTTTCATCTAAGGGTTTGATAGTTTTTGCTCTTACATACAGGTTTGGGATCCATCTGAGTTCATTTTTGTATATGGTGTGAGGTAGGAGTCTAGCTTCATTCCTTGGCATGTAGATGTCTAGTTATCTCAGCACCGTTTGTTAAAAAGGCTATTCTTTCCCCATCGAGCGGTCTTGGGCACCCTTAACAAAAATTAATTGACCATCAGTGTATGGGTTTATTTCTGGACTCTCTGTTCTGTTCCATCGATCTGTATGTCTGTTTTTACGCCAGTACCACAGTGCCTTGATCGCCGTAACTTTGTAGTAAGTTTTGAAATCGAGAAGTGTGAGTCCTCCAACTTTGTTCTTCTTTTTCAGGATTGTTTAGCGGCTCTGGGTCCCTTGAATTTCCCTGTGAATTTTAGGATTGGCCTGTCAATTTTTGCAGATAAGCCAGCTGGGATTCTGAGAGGGATTGCACTGAAGCTGTAGGTCAATTTGGGGAGTGCTGGTATCTCAACAGTGTTAGGTCTTCCAGTCCATGATCTGGGGATGTCTTTCCATTTATTTAGATCTTCTCTCATTTCTTTCAAGAAGGTCTCGTAGTTTGCAGAGTGTAACTTTTACACTTCTTTGGTTGATCCTGCTGGATTTTGTGTGACCGTGACTGGCAACCATGCTTCCTTCCCACCCACTGGTTCTGCCTAGCTCCCAGGCCCATCCTCCCTGGAGCCGCCCCACTGCTCCAGGCCTCGAGGCCCCTGTCTCTGGGCTCCAGCGATGTTTCTTCGTGGTGTCATCTGGTGGCAGTGCCCAAAGTGTTGCCCTGGTGCAAGTCTGCACACCCTGCATCCCTGCCTGGGGCAGGCGCCCTCCTCCCCTCTCTGAGAGCTTCCTCATGTCCTGGCCGGTTCCCTGAGTCACCCCTCATGCTCCCATGCCCTCGTAGGGCCCCTTTACGTGCCTCAATCATCCTCTGCCAAGTGTGAATGCCACCCCCAGACTGCGGCTCCCTGAGGCCCGGGTGGCTCCACCATCTTACCCACAGTGCACCCCAAGGCTGGGCACAGGGTGTGGAAACCCCAGGAAGGTGTGCAGGAATCACTGAACTGTTTCCCAGGCAAGTCATTTTATCGCAAGTCCCCACGACTGATAAACAGTCCTAAATACCAAGTGAGGCATCTTGGGGCCTCACCGCCAGGGAAACAGGACTTTGGCAGCTTATAAAAGGAATTTAATTTTTCATATTTCCTTTCAACTCAAGGGTCTCAAATCCAGTCTGCAGCCCTAGAGGGGAGGGTCCTGGCACTGCTTCTGAGGAGGGTGCCTTTGAGGGGAGGTCCAGAGTCAGCTCATGGCGAGTTCGCCTGGAGCTGGTGGTAGGGAGCTGGGGCTGCTCACCTGCTCACCTGTGTCTGTCCCCTTGGATGGGGCTGGGCCAAGCTGTGTGGACCAAACTGGATTACTGCCAGCTGTATGCCTGGCCTCACCGAGTCTCTCTCTCCATCTGTAAAAGGGGGGGGGGGGGGAGGGGGGGAACACTCCCTGGATTCCCTGACCGCCAGAAAGTAAGGAAGGGGACCACATCCGAGGAAGTGATGGTTTATGATTCCTTTGGGAACTGGGGAGGGGCTTTGTGCCCGTGCCTTATTTAAGCCGTGAATATCACTCACTGCCCTCATTTGTCTGTTCATTCTGCACTTATTGAGCGCCTTCTGTGTACCTCGCCCTCTGCTAAGCCTGGGGACCGCAGTGTGGAGTGGACGGACACCACTGCTCCCTGCCTGCTCCCAGCTGGGCTGCCCGGCCTCAAGGAGGTCATTACAGGATGGCGGGGGCCGGGGCCAGAGTGGGACACTGTGCTCGCCAGCAGCCCCCCAAGGCTGTGAGGAGGCTCAGAGCAGGGCTCCCTGTAATCACAGTGAAGGGTTGAGGGGCAGAGAGCGCCCAGGGCACCAGGCCAGACAAAAGTGTGTGGACTGGAGTTCCGAGGCCCGCACGCCAGACTCAGAGCCTCACCCGCACCTCGCGAGACAGGGGTGGGTGGAGGAGCTCTGGGGGCTTCCGTTCAAATGTGCAGATGGGGTCGGGGGGGGGGCCTCCCCGTGACTACCCCCGCCTCAGGCCTGCCCTGCTCGTCCACAGCCTTGATCGCCGTAACTTTGTAGTAAGTTTTGAAATCGAGAAGTGTGAGTCCTCCAACTTTGTTCTTCTTTTTCAGGATTGTTTAGCGGCTCTGGGTCCCTTGAATTTCCCTGTGAATTTTAGGATTGGCCTGTCAATTTTTGCAGATAAGCCAGCTGGGATTCTGAGAGGGATTGCACTGAAGCTGTAGGTCAATTTGGGGAGTGCTGGTATCTCAACAGTGTTAGGTCTTCCAGTCCATGATCTGGGGATGTCTTTCCATTTATTTAGATCTTCTCTCATTTCTTTCAAGAAGGTCTCGTAGTTTGCAGAGTGTAACTTTTACACTTCTTTGGTTGATCCTGCTGGATTTTGTGTGACCGTGACTGGCAACCATGCTTCCTTCCCACCCACTGGTTCTGCCTAGCTCCCAGGCCCATCCTCCCTGGAGCCGCCCCACTGCTCCAGGCCTCGAGGCCCCTGTCTCTGGGCTCCAGCGATGTTTCTTCGTGGTGTCATCTGGTGGCAGTGCCCAAAGTGTTGCCCTGGTGCAAGTCTGCACACCCTGCATCCCTGCCTGGGGCAGGCGCCCTCCTCCCCTCTCTGAGAGCTTCCTCATGTCCTGGCCGGTTCCCTGAGTCACCCCTCATGCTCCCATGCCCTCGTAGGGCCCCTTTACGTGCCTCAATCATCCTCTGCCAAGTGTGAATGCCACCCCCAGACTGCGGCTCCCTGAGGCCCGGGTGGCTCCACCATCTTACCCACAGTGCACCCCAAGGCTGGGCACAGGGTGTGGAAACCCCAGGAAGGTGTGCAGGAATCACTGAACTGTTTCCCAGGCAAGTCATTTTATCGCAAGTCCCCACGACTGATAAACAGTCCTAAATACCAAGTGAGGCATCTTGGGGCCTCACCGCCAGGGAAACAGGACTTTGGCAGCTTATAAAAGGAATTTAATTTTTCATATTTCCTTTCAACTCAAGGGTCTCAAATCCAGTCTGCAGCCCTAGAGGGGAGGGTCCTGGCACTGCTTCTGAGGAGGGTGCCTTTGAGGGGAGGTCCAGAGTCAGCTCATGGCGAGTTCGCCTGGAGCTGGTGGTAGGGAGCTGGGGCTGCTCACCTGCTCACCTGTGTCTGTCCCCTTGGATGGGGCTGGGCCAAGCTGTGTGGACCAAACTGGATTACTGCCAGCTGTATGCCTGGCCTCACCGAGTCTCTCTCTCCATCTGTAAAAGGGGGGGGGGGGGGAGGGGGGGAACACTCCCTGGATTCCCTGACCGCCAGAAAGTAAGGAAGGGGACCACATCCGAGGAAGTGATGGTTTATGATTCCTTTGGGAACTGGGGAGGGGCTTTGTGCCCGTGCCTTATTTAAGCCGTGAATATCACTCACTGCCCTCATTTGTCTGTTCATTCTGCACTTATTGAGCGCCTTCTGTGTACCTCGCCCTCTGCTAAGCCTGGGGACCGCAGTGTGGAGTGGACGGACACCACTGCTCCCTGCCTGCTCCCAGCTGGGCTGCCCGGCCTCAAGGAGGTCATTACAGGATGGCGGGGGCCGGGGCCAGAGTGGGACACTGTGCTCGCCAGCAGCCCCCCAAGGCTGTGAGGAGGCTCAGAGCAGGGCTCCCTGTAATCACAGTGAAGGGTTGAGGGGCAGAGAGCGCCCAGGGCACCAGGCCAGACAAAAGTGTGTGGACTGGAGTTCCGAGGCCCGCACGCCAGACTCAGAGCCTCACCCGCACCTCGCGAGACAGGGGTGGGTGGAGGAGCTCTGGGGGCTTCCGTTCAAATGTGCAGATGGGGTCGGGGGGGGGGCCTCCCCGTGACTACCCCCGCCTCAGGCCTGCCCTGCTCGTCCACAGCCACACCCCGTGGCGGGGAAGCGGAGCCGCGGGGCTCCCGAGCCTTTCCCACATGTGACTTTCTTGCAGGCTCCTGGCAGGGGGCTTGCACATTGGCTCCTTGAGAGTCTTGGGCGGGACACGGGAAGGAGGCTACGGGGAGAACGGAGGGACTCCCACCCCTGACTCCCTGTGAGGCCACTGTCAGAGCAAGGGCAGCTCCCCAGACGACACCCACCTGTAAGGAGGGTGGGGAGGACGGTCCTGCTGCGGATTGGGACTCAGAGGCCTCGCCGTGCGGGCCCACCGCTTGGCACCGGGCACCCAGGAGGCGGCTGGCAAAAGACTCCCTGTGATGTGAACCGCTGCACGAAGCATTTGGTGTTTGGGAATTTTTCGTTCGGGAGGGATTAATGAGCCTCTGAACGAGATCCCAGAGAGCAGCCAGGACCCTGCCTGAGATTCGGCTTCCGTGGACTGAGTGTGGGGAGCCCCCGCTCCTCCTGGCGCCCCGGGCCAGCCGGACCTGCATTCCGCTCCGCCTCCTGCCTGCTGGAGACCTTCCCTGAATCACATTGCTCGCGCTCTCCATCGGCCCTTCTGGGCTCTTCCCTGCCGCTCGCCATAAAAACGCTCCAGTCATCTTTTCCGCTGTGGTTTTTATTGTTTTATTTTATTATTCCAGCTCGATTCAGTTGGGAAGGGCTAGAGAAATGATTTCTTCTCCCCCAGACTCCAGAACAAGTCGTAGCCATTGGAGATTTTAATCAATCACCACTCCCCCACTTCTGTTTTACTTTCTTCAACGTTTCTTTCCTCCCCGTAAACGGGGTTTCAAGGACAGGAACCCATGTTGCTCCCGGAGCGGGTCTCCGTTTCCCCCCCACCCGCCGCTCCCGCCCGATGGGAGAAAAAAGTGAGCCCAGATCGTGGGTCAGCTCTGTTTCTGGAGGCCATGGCCACAGGCGCTGCTGGCCCCTGGCTGGGCCGGGCTGTGGCGGAGCCAAGTGCAGGATGAAGGCCCAGGGAGGAATCCGGGCTCTTTTGGCTGCCGGTAAGATTATCCATTAAATCCATATTCCTCACTGTAGAGTTCACGTATTCAGAGAATATCCCGTACTCTGGCCGTCTTACATTACTGCAATATTGCTTCCAGATGAGCAAACACCCACTCAGAGCCCGGCCCTGCAGACGCGACGGCCCAGCGTGCTGCTCACCACCGCGCCTTTGTTCTCTGGGTCCCACTGGGTCCCCACTCACTTGGGGAGCTCTCGGGGGTGTATTGGGGGCGCCCCCGGCCCCACAGTAGTCTCTGCAGAGAGAGAGCGGCCTGGATGCCGGAGCGTCTCTGGGCCGGAGCCACGGGCAGAGGCCTCCTTCCTGAGCTTTCCCCGTGGTCGGGGCCGTGACAGGCGTGGTCTCACTGGTGCCCCGGGCTGGAGAGGTCCTGCTTCACCACCGGGGATAAGGCAGATGGAACATTCTAGCATTCTGCCCCTGACCGGGTCAGGCCCACTCCCCTCACGCAGCCGGGGCACCGAGGTCAGGCCCTGCCCGGCCCCTGCCCACCCCACCCCCCCGGCTCCTGAGAGGCAAGGCATGTGTCCCGAGCTCCTGCCTGCCGGGGCCGTGGTCTCGAGCCTTCCTCACGTGGCTCCACTGCTGGGTCTGAGCGTTCTGGTGGAGTCGGGGCAGTGGGACGGCCATTCTGTCATCGGTGGGGATGAAGCCTGCTCTCTGCCCCTCCCCGTCTCTGTGTCCCTGGGCTCTGACGTCGTGCAGGCTCTGTGTGGATGGAGGAGCTTGTGGGAGCCGCAAGTTTAGGCGGACAGGTTGGGGGAGGAGGGTCACTCGAGGCTTCACAGAGATGGTTTCTTTTTTTAAGGAGGAGACGGCACAGCGCAGGCCAAGGTGTGGCAGGTGAAGGGGCCGACCCAGCCGGTGTGCCCGGGCTCTGGATGCCCTGGGGATCTCGAGGCCGGGGCAGTGCCAGGTGGGAGAGGGTCTCGAAGCCCAGCTGAGGAGTCCCGCCATCAGCTTTCAAGCGGTGGCATTTCTTCCTCGGGCAAGGCAGCGATGTGGCCAGACGTGCCTATCCCAAAGAGTCCCAGTCCTGGGACCTGAGGCCTGGTCCCCTCAGGACACGTGTTCTCTGGCTTGTCAGCATCTTGACGCTCTGAGTGGGGGCCCCAGGGCTGGGTCCCTGAGGAGGGGGCGGCGGGCGGGGCAGGCGCTGCACACACAGGGCCCTGGGTGCAGGTCGGAGCAGCGCGACGGGCGGGCCAGCAGTCAGTCACAGCACTGAGTGACACGTGGGCCTGCCGGGCCCTCGCATCCCAGCAAGCTCTCGGCACCAGCCCGGACCTACGGACCAGGACCCCCGGCACAGAGATGTTTGCCCGCCCCCCCCCCCCCGAAGCACCGCCGCCCAAGC
>NW_006792775.1:2103984-2105628 GCF_000442215.2 Lipotes vexillifer
GCCCTGCAGCCGAAGAGGGGCCAGTGGGGTTCAGTCCCGCGCCTCTCCCAGGGGTCAGGGCTCTCTGGAGAGCTCAGGGGAGCCCACGCCTTAAAGGCCTTATCCTGGGTGAGCGGGGAGGTGGGGCAGGGCCGGCTTTGCAGGTTAGCAGACCCCTCCGGTGGCCAGTGGGGGGCTGGAGGGGAGACCAGGGAGCACCCTCCCACAGCCGCCCAGGCAGAAAGCGCTGCAGCCAGGCCGAGGCAGGGCTTACAGGAGGGAAAGCGGGGAGGGTGAGGCAGGTGCTCTGGGACCTACCGGCACCTGCTGTGCGTGAGGCCCAGGGAGAGGAAGACGGCCGGGGGCCGTGGTCCCAGCTGTGGGTGTGGGATGGGGGCCACCGCGCCCCGAGAAAGACCCAGACCCGAGCCTGCCTCCTCTGTCCCACCCCTCCTGGGGTCTCGTGCAGGAGACTCCCATCCCTCCCTGGACCCTGCCAGCCTTCGGAGCTCATGACCACGCCAGCAGTCAGATCCAGAGAGACCTCTCTTGTGTGGAGTGGGTGCTGGCTCGGGTGCCAGGGAGCCCTCCCGGGGCACCCCCATATCACACTCTGTCCCTCTGGCCACATTCCGGACAGACCTACCCGTGGGGGCTGACCGGCTAGGGTGGCCCCACGCTTTCCTGAAGCCTCACGTCCACCTGAAAGGCACCAGCCTCCTGGGCTGGGGGAGTCGCCGTGGGGGCCCAAGCTCCAGTGATTGAGTGGGCAGGGGGCAGCCGGGTCAGAAACCAGGCTGATGCAAAGCATTAAACAGTCCCAGAGTCGCCTGGAAATCCCTCTGGCTGTAACGGACGGTGGGGGAGAGGCTGCCCTTTTACCCAAGGGACAAATTTGGGGCTTGATTACCTGAGATAAAACAGGGCTTCCCTGACAACCTCAGGCCTGCAGCTTTGGGATTAATTCCCTCCCGTAAAAGCAAATTTCAGAGGGTTTAAGCCACCCGGGGGCCGCGCCCTGCCTTTGACCTCCCTTATGCTGGGAGTGACAGGACCAGCTCTGTCGTCAAGGGCTGACCCTGCCCGCGGAGGTCAGACCCCCTATTTCTCACCCACCTCGTTTGTCTTGGTTGCTAGGCCCACATTAATTACTATTTGTATCACTTACAATTTTTCACATTTGGGGTGGTCGTAAATAACCCCAAAGCGATCTGTGCCCCCTCTCGGGGCCAGGCTCGGGCGGGTCTCCTGCTGGGGTAGAAGCAGGAGATAGGTGTGAAGCTGAGGGCCCCCTCGACTTCCTCAGACGCATCATAGCTCATCTGGGTCCGCCCCCCCTGGGGGGGGATGGTTTGGGGTGGTGGAGCTACGTGGCTGGCCCGCTGAATGAGCCACGGTGGTCAAAGGCAGCCCAGTGGTCGGCAGTGCCACGTGCGTGGTGGCCATCCAGGAACCTCTGAGTGTCTCTTCTCCACAGACAGCCTTGTCTTTGGTCCCAGGGCCAAGTAGCGTCAGCGCAAACAGCCTCAGTTCCACAGGGCCTGCTGGCTTTCCGCTCCCTGCCCTCTCAGAGCATCTTAGCTGAGGGCTTCCCAGCGACCACCAGTCCCCGACTGGCCCAAGACGTGGGGTTCTCGCTAATTGGTGGTGGGGGGGGGGGGGGGG
>NW_006792775.1:2105652-2115400 GCF_000442215.2 Lipotes vexillifer
GGGGCGGGGCTGCGGATGGCACAGGTGGTGTGGCCCTTCTCCTGGAACCGGGCAGCCCACGGTGAATGGAGCAGGCACTGGTGTTCTGGCTCCAGGGCGATATTTCTATTCCCACGTTCAGAGGGAGCCACAGGCAGCCCAGAGCCGGAGGTAACGAAGTCCTGGATAGCAAGCAACTTCCAGGGATCACACCCGGCCTAAGGCCAGACGCACTGTAGGAGCTCAACATACAGCTACCGAATGAGTTCACAGGTCTTGACATCAGATGCAGAATGGGCAACGGGCCCTGGAGTAGCCAGGATGGGCAGCATGGGTTTCATTCCCTTGTGTGCTGCTTTGTTTTACGCGGAGCGGCTGGGGGGCCTGCACAGGAGGCCAGGCTGCTCTCACAAGCAGCCCTGGTCACTGTGCCAACAGCAAAGAGAGCCTGGGGGGATGGGGTGAGGCATTTGGGGTCCCTCCCCCCAACGAGGGAGGAGACCATCGGAGTTTGGGGATCAGGAAGCCACACACGTGGGTTTCTGCTTTAACGGCCCCTTGTTGGGACCTAGGCTGGCTTTCTGGAAGGGCTCCGGCCTTGCCCCTCAAGGTGGTGGCGCGGAGCCCCATACATGCAGCGCGCTGTGCAGGGCCCGAGTTCACGTCCTCTGCTCCACCGCCTACGAGGCACGTGTTCTCAGGCTTGACATTTACTTTCTCTAAGGGTCAACCCGGGGAGCACAAGCCCTCCCTTGCAGGGCCATGTATGAGCTTAAATGAGTTTCGTGCCCATGAGGTGCGAACACAGTTCCCAGCACGGAGTAGGCAATCACCGGGGGGTTGTACTATTATCGACAGGCCAAGCCGTCTGGGCCTTCTGTGGGGCCTCCCACACCCTGCAGGCCTGCAGACTCCAGCACCGTGTCCTGGAAGAGTTAATGATCAGCCAGAGCCCCTGCCCCCAGCCGCAGAAAGGGTCTTGCTAGCTGGCGACCATGGCCCCCTGGAAACCACGCTGCCCTGAGGTCTAGGAGAAATGGACCAGGGGTGGGAGGAGAGAGGGGTGCCTGAGCAGAACACCCCCTTTTCCTTCTCACTCCCAGTAGGGCAGACAGACAGAGCAACCCCTGCAGGGGCTCCTCCCAGCACTGTGTCCCTCGGGCTGCTGCCGGGCTCTGGGTCACCTCGGCGATAGTCAAGGCTGTCTGGGGGGGGAGGGTGTTGGAAGTCAGCTCATGGCGCACCCTAAAATGAGAGCAGTAACAGCTGGCCCACCAGGCACATCTGATTGCAGCCTGGCCTTCCATTTGCAGGTTACTCAATTCCTCCAAAAAGCTCAGTATCAGAAAGTCAGCAGAAAGGAGACCGAGGTGGCCACGGTAGAGTTCCTCGCTCCCTCCCCTACTCCCTCCCTCCTGACTTTCCGCCCTTCTCCCAGAGCATTACCTGCCCCCACCCCCCCGGCCCCCCCAGGCCCCCCCCAGGCCCCGGGCTAGGAGGAGCCCTGGTGTTGGGGGAGGGGCGTTCCCGGAAGTCACAGTCCCCCTCCCCCACCTCCCGTATTCAGGAAAGTTCCTCGGGCCCTACTGGCGGGCTTCTTATTTTGTTCTGAACACAGGCCCTCAGAGGAGCAGAGTGTGGGGATGTAGGGGCCTCCCTCGGGATGCCATGTGGGTGTTGGAGGGAGACAGGAAACCTGCTCCGAGGGTGAGGGAACGTGAGGGGCAGCCTGTCGGTGGTCTGGGGCCAGAGGACCCCTCCCCACACCTGCTGGCCCAGGACCTCGAGGTCAGAGCACCCGGGGGAGTAACTCAGCATCAGGGTGCGTCGGGGGTCCTGGAGAAAGGACTAAACTTTGCCCTCTGGCTGGGGAGGGCACGTCTGCTGCAGAAGCACTTCCTCTGGCTTTGCTTTGTTGAAAGGGTGTAGCCTCGGGGCCGCGGCAGCGCCTTGTCTGTGGGGTTGAGCCCCGGTGGACAGGCCATCCTGCCCAGCCTGGCTTAGACCCTCGAGGACTCCGCGGCACGCAGGGTGGGGCTCAGAGCGGCGCTTCAGCCCCGCCCCTCCGGAGCCCCGCCTTCCTCTCCCTGCTGTCACCTGCCGTCACCTGCTGTCACCTGCCGTCACCGCCACCCGCTCTCTTCCCACTGGGCACCAGCCGCCAGAGCCCCCGCGGGGTCCCAGGCCGGCCTGGCCTCCGTGCTGCCTGGTTAAGCGCCCTCCTCATCTGTTTCCACACCGTCCTTTTGGCTCGTGGAGGCCTCCCCGACCCGTGACCTCCCCCTGTGAGCCTTATGGGGAGCAGCCCCCCGGGACATGCGTGGCCAGACGGAGGAAGGGCAGGGATCGGCCGGCTGCGGGAGTTGGCTTCCAATGACTGTTCACCGTTGAGGAAAGCGGGACCGTCCGGAGCCATGGCTCCGAGAGCACATGCGCGGCCTGGGCCGTCTGGGACCCTCCGAGCCGCTTTGTGTAGGCGCGTGACCCGGCCAGTGCCACCTGTGTGTCAGGGGAAGGGAAGCTGCTGTTAGGACACCCTGAGTGTTGGTGTCCACCTGGGGCTGACCAAGCTCCAGCCCCCTTGGAGGTGTCGACTGCGCTGTCGGCCGGCCTTGAGTGCATGCGGGGGCGGGAGGCCCGTGGCGCCCAGCCCCGCCAACCACCTCGGAGCTGTGGGCTTAGGATACAGGACTGACCTCCCCCATCTGGACTTGCGTGTCTCCTAATCGGGGTTGCTAGCAGGCCTGTGCCTCTTGACCGTGGACGTGAGGTGACAGATGCGCGAGTCTAGCCGTCGCCAAGAGGTGGTGGTGGTTAATGCCGTCGTCACTCCTGGCACATGCGTCCCCAGAAGCTGGGGAACACAAACCGAAATAAGAAGTCAGGAAAATTGTCTCTGCCTGAGAACCCTCGTGGTTTTGCCACCCCTGATCAAGATGCTGCCTGGTGGGTGGCAGCCTTGTCTGGTGGCCACAGTGCCCGAAGCCGGGTGGTAGCAACCAAAGCTGGGGCTGCCAGGCACAGAGCCTCGGGCCATAGGCTGTGTGGTTTCAGAGAAACAAACAGCCCCAGCTTGGCTGTGACCTCTGGAGGCATCCTAATTGTCCATAATCTTCAGTTACGGAAAGAAGGAAATGAACTCAGATCAAGCTCTCATCACAGATCTATGACCAGGCCATGCACGTCATGTCCCATCCCCATCGTGTACCCCTTGCGGGGTACACCGAGTCTCAGTCTCCCACAGCTGGCTCCCGACTACCCGTTTCCCTGCAGGCTGGAGCAACGAAAAGAGTGGTGTTCGGTCCCCGAACTCGCTGAGGCCTGCAAGGAGACACTCCTGCTGCGGGAGACGGCGTGGGAGCTGACCTTCCAAGTCGATCGGACACGCGAGGTTTAGACACTCGAGACAAGGCGTCTCCGTCGTTCATTATCTGTAGAGAGCATTGGCGGGCTCGCGAAGGCTTGCGTGTCGGCAGCTCTCCCGTCCGGCAGCTTTGCACACGCAGGCATGTGCTCCCTGGCTCGGCTGCCTTCCGGGGCCAGGCTGAGGTCAGGCCTCCTTCGGGCCAAGCCCACGCTGGCCTTGGGAGGGGACAGCTGAAGGCCAGGAGGAGGCCACTGGCCTTGGGAGAGCCTCCCAAAGCAGAGGCAGCCCCCTCGAAGGTCACCTGGCTGCTCTCTGTGAGGGGAGTGGGACCCAGGGCTGGCCCACACCAGCAGTGTGTCATTAACCCCTGCCTGCCCGGAGCTCCGAGCTCCTGCCGGCGCCTTCCCTGAGCGTCCTTCACTGGGGCGCCCTCCCTGGGCACCGGGGACCTAAGAGTGACCACTGAAAATGGGAGCTGAAGCGTCAGCAGCCTCTGCCGACCCCCACCCCTTGGCAGGCCTGGCTTCCAGAGCCCAAGGCCCCCACGCCTTCTGCAGAATTCGTAGCACCGCTCTTGCGGCCTGTAGGAAGTTATGCCCCTGGAGCATTTGGGGCGATCGTCCCGCCTTTGTCTCATTAAATTGGGTTAGTTTGGGGAGCAGGCCTTGCTGGGAGTCGGAGACTGGCATAGACCCCAAGGCCACTGGGGCTTGGCCCTGAGGGGTTTGACTTTGTTCCCCTGGGTCTCCCCATCCCGGAGGTCAAGCCAGCACCCCACCCGCCCCAGCCCACCTCCACAGCTTTCCAGGGACGAGGGCAGTGTGGGCAGCCACAGCTTTCCAGCTCAGAACCCCGGCACCTGCAGAGGCCAGGCTCAGATGCAAGAAAGGGGATTTGTCTTTTGAAGCCTGTAAAGAGTTAAAAAGGCGGGGAGGGGGCCCGGCGGGGGCCTGCCTCGGGTTATCCATTCTGAATGTCAAGGGGACAAGCTGCCAGGGCCAGACCAGCTCCGGGGAGACAACACGACAAGTTACAAAACATCCAGCAGCGTCCACAACTAATTTCTTCCCCTGTTTGTCCTGCCGAGGAGGCCAAGTTAAAAGGCAGCGCTTTGGGGGTTGAAAGGCTCCCCGCGGGGTCTCCGCGCAAGGGGACCCCGAGCCTTCGCGGCCTTTGTGGAAGGCCGTTAATAAGCCGGCTCCCGCTGGGCGCTTTGAGGGCCGAGGCCGCAACTCCAGCCCCGGCACGGCAACCCTCCGTCTCCTGCGCCTGCCGCCCGAGGGTGTGCCCAGCGCTTCCCAGCCGAGGTGGGAGTGGAATTAGCAGATTGTATCAAGAAATATTTCTAGGGATTTACATTCCGGTGGTCAAGAGTCCTCTCGAGGCTTTTCTCCTTCGTGTCGGGGTGGGAGCCACCCTGCAGAGTGGGCCAGGGGGCGGGGCAGGCCTTGGGGGTCACGTCCCCATCCCCACAGCTGAGGCCCCTCGCCACTCTGCTACTTGAGATGTGACAAACAGTGCAGGGTGGTGGTTCTCCGGGGCTGGCTGTCGTCCCCACAGCTGCCAGACCGGCCTCCCCAGCCTGGCCAGATGCTGGCCGAACCTCCGAAGGCACCGAGCTCACCCAGACTCAACTGTCTGTCTCTCCATCTGTCCCCCAGTCGCTTCTGAGGCCCCTCCTCCAGCCAAGGGGGGACCCGGGGTGGGCTTGTCTCGGGTGGCCCATGAGACCGGGCTCCACGGCCCCGCACAGGCCCAGCCCTCTGGGGACACCCTCACTATCAGCCCCAGAGGCCGGGCTCCATCCACGTCACCCGGGAGACATGCACCGAGGGCTTCCTGTCCCCCTTTCCGCAGCTACCTCGGCACCCCCCTGGGTCTCGCGGCCCGGCCTCTTGCGTGAGCGGCCCCCACATGCAGGGAGCCCACACAGCCTCCCGGGGTCCTGCCGGCACCGAGTGTGGGAAGCCCCACACCCCCTGAGAGCAGGGCTGGGTCCTGAGGCCCCGATCGGGCGAGTCTGGGCACGGGGCCGGGGGAAGCACAAAGCTGACACGCCTGTACCTTGGAGCTCACAGGTGACGTGACACCCCATCAGGTTGACGGGTGAAAAAAAGCAGATGGGGTGAAGGCAAGAAAGGAGAGCAGGCAGCTGGGGTGGGGCTGGGCGTGACTCCTCAGCCCATGGGGACAGCCTCTGCATGGAGGTGACAGTTGGGCGGCACCGGGGGAGGCCATCCTTCCCCAGGGGGTGGGGTGTGAGCGTGGACCGTAGGAGCCCTGGCGAGGCTTTGTCACCCCAGGGCCCTGAGAGGTGGCTGGAACAGGCTGGGTGGCTGAGTCTGTGTCCTGTGGGTGACGGGGACCTTGGAGGGCTGTGAGCAAGGGGGTGACCACAGGCAGAGCAGCGCTGAGTGCCCTTTCCTCCTGTGCTGCCGGCGCGGGCGCGGCCGCCGACCGAGCTTGCATCCCTCTGTGGAACTCCACGTGCCTGGCCTCCCCGCTGCCCCAGGGTGATGGTGCTGACAGCGCTGTCCCCGTTTACTGTTGGGACAAATGAGGGGTCACGGAGTCTCGGGAGCCTCCTAAGGGACACTGGGCATGAGGGCCTCTTGGGGGGATGCAAGAGGGGTGTGAACTTACCCAGACCAGGCCCGATCCCAGCTCCAGCCCTCGAGACCCCCAGCAAGTCCCTCCTTCTCTGAGTCTCGGTGTCCTATCTGTCCTGTGCAACACGCTGCCACGCTCCTTGCTGCATTGGGGGTGGGGGGGTGGCATAGGTGAGAGCAGGTGGCACTGTTTATGTGCCTGCCACACGTGGAAGCCCTGTGAAGACAGCCCCAGGCCTGGGCCAGCTCATGCTCCTGTCCCTGGTGTGCCGGTGGTGCCTGGAAGCAGCGACGGTGTAGTTAAAAGATGATGCTGAGCTTCAGAGACACAGTGTATCAGTTAGCTTTGCTGCCAAACAAACTGTCCCCAGGTCGCACGGCCAAGCCCGATTCCAGAAAGTAAAGAGACACTTCCTCCCCTGGATGAGAACGGCACAGTCACGTGGCAGAGGGGAGTTGACAGGCATGAGAGGGGTGGTGGCAGCCTTCATGACCTGCCGCAGGTGTGAAGGAATTCGCTCTTTTCAGTGGGTGGAGCAGAAATTTAAACCCTGCTCTCTCTGTCTGACATGGATCCCTGCCCTCCATCCATGCCACCCCCCTCCCGCCCCATCACCACCTCCACAGGCAATCCCTGGGCCCCGCCCAGGGGCCCCATCCTTCTGATAGAAAACCACATCTGGACCTGGACGATCCAATAAAGTCATCGGGGAGCCACAGACAAGGAGTCCAGGAAGCAAAGACAGAAAGAAAAACATGCACACATGCAGGCTCAGAAAATATACAGCCCTCTCTGCAGGCTCAGTATCACTTTACGGTGTCACCTTTCGGCATGTAGCCACTTATTCTGTCAGGGCGGAGAGCCCTCCAGCTCCACCAGGTGACGGTCCTAAATCCTTGGGAGCGACAGCCGTCCTCCCGCCCGGATTGGGTTTCTGCAAGAGGGAACGGGGCTGGAAGCCAGGGCCCCCATCGCGCCCGTGCAGGGCTGCGTCTGAGCTGCCGGGCGTGTGTGTGGAAGGCCAGGGACAAGGGCTGCATGTTTCCCTGGGAAGCTGGTACTGCCCACGGAGTGGGGAAGGCGGAGCTTTCTCCCCCAGGCAGGCCCTCAGCACTGCACCCCCTTTGCGGTCCCTTCAGGAGAAGGGCGGGAGGAGCCTGGGGGCCCCGTGCCCACGTTCCTCCCCGCTCGTCACGCCCCACCCCAGCAGGCGATGCTGTGATTATCCTGGGCTCACAGATGAGGACATGGGGACTTGCCTGAGGAGAGAAAGGAGTCGGAATGGGGGTGGGGGTCACCAGCCCCCCGCACGTAGCAGCGTCTCTAGGATCAAGCTTTCGGCCTCAGCACAGAGCTGCCGCATGGCAGCCGTGGGACCTTGAACGAGGTACTTAAAGGCCCGGGTCTCAGTGTTCTCAGCTATGAAGTGGGGACACAGTGGTCTCTGTTACAGGGAGCAGACAACTGACCCAGTGACCGGTCCCAGCTTCTGAGGGCAGCGCCAGGTACAGCCAGGGAATCAGAAACGGGGGGTCTGTCGGAGCCGTCACGCTGGAGTCCGTTGTGTCACCAGGACACCCAGTCCATTTAGGGACAGTCAGCGAGCCCGACGGTCACGCGTGGAGTTTGCTGAAAACCACAGATGCGCCTGCTAAACACGGGTCTTGAACCGGGACTCGACCTGTTCCTGCCCCGTTTCAGCCCTGAGAGAGTGGGCCCCACAGGGACTAATCTGTGACAGGGAGACGGGAGCGCCGTGCACTTGGCGGGGACCCTCCACGGCAGGCACAGTGGCGGCTGCGGGGAGCTCCGCGGCCACCTCCTCCCCCCAGACCCACGGTCACGTCCGACTCATGGAAGGTCGGCAGCCGGGGCACAGCGGCAGGGCCGGCACTGGGAGAGGGGCTCCCGACATCCGCAAGTTGCTTTGGCTCCTTGGTGGCGTGACTTACAGCACACGCGCTGCCACCCAGCTCTCAGGACCGGGAGAGGCCGTTCCACCACCTTTTGCCTCGAAAGAACGGCTTTCAGAGCGGAGACGCCCTGCCGTTCGTCTCTTTGGGGCCCTGATATTCTCTCTGGGTCTCTGAACTAGAGGCCCATGTTTAGCTGTGGTTGAGGGGGCCCCTTAGCGAGAGGGTCCCTGGGTTCAAGGGCCTCGCCCCCCAGAACCCGAGGCTAGCTTGCCTTTGCCCTTTCCCAGACAACCCCCCACAAGGCCAGGGGCCCCTCCCCGCCGGCTGCGGGCTCCACGGCTGGATTCCCACGTCCAGCTGAGGGGGATCTGGGGAAGGCGGGGGCTGCTGGCCTCTCTGAAACCGGTCAGCTTGCGCAAACGCTGTCTCCCCTGCCCCGAGTGCCGGTCACCTGCCCAGTTAATCATCCCAGGGCCCTGCGGGTCAAGGAGAGGCGGGAGGCCAACTCCCTGCTTCTCAGATTCTGCTGAGCCAACTGAAACCCTAACCTTCGGGCTTCCCCACTAATTTGTGATAAGGCCTCGCCAAGAAAAACAGCAGGCGAAAGACCCCTGATTTCTCCACGAATTCCAGAGCGCTTGGTTCATTCCAGCAGGGAAGGGGCCCCGAGGCGGCCGTGCGTGCAGAGCCATCGCTGTGTGGGTGCACGGCTGGGGACGGCCTCTCGGGAGCAGCTAAGGAGGACCACCTGCCCGTTCCGAGGAGATTGCTTCCAGCTGGCGGGGCAGGAGGCCGAGGATGTGTCCCGCGGTGGCTCCGACCGGGCTGCACTTGCTCACGTGATGTGCGTGCAGATGTGGCCCGCACGGGCAAGGGTGTGCGTGGAGGTTCGTCCGCCCAGGCCCCTGACCTGCGGACCCCAGGGTCCCCATATGGATTGGGGGGAGCTGCCAATGCCCTGAGAATGGGAGCCAGCGGTGCATCTGGGTGAGGGAGAGAGTCCTCTTGGAGGCCACAGTGGGCTCTCGTGGGGCCCAGGCACCCCACAAGAGGCGGCCACTGCTCCCTCAGAGCTGGGGAAACTGAGCCCCAGGGTGGAGAAGTGATCGGCTTCCGGTCAGCGCTCCCCAGCCCTGCCCCGCCGTGGCCCACGTGGCAGGGCGGTGGCCAGGAGCCCAGAGGGGCTCTGGGTGGGACTACGGTGACGAGCCAGTGGACGGGGGCCAGAGAGATGGGCAAGGCCCACTCCCAGCAGGAGGAACATTATTTGATATTTCTTCCCCAAATCACATTGTTTCTGTGTTGGCCTGAGGAGGAGCTGACCTCAACCCGGAGACGTGGGGATGTCAGGGCACCGGCCTGTCTGCCTTCCCCTGGAATGTGCCCCTCCCTCCGTGCAGCGGGCAGCCGCCCCTTGCTGGGCAGCGGGGCGCCCCTTCCCTCCCCCTGCCCCAGCCCCAGGGCCAGGTCTGCCCTTCCAGAGGCTCGGGAAGAGCACCCAGGCTCCTGCCCAGCAGCTCCCAGCAGACATCCACACTCCTTAAAGAGAGACACATCACGCGCACCCTGGGCACTGGGCTCCCCTAGATCCGCCCCCCTGGGCGGAGGGCTGGCCCTGGGCGTGGAGGTCAGGAGGGGCAGAGGACATTTGAGCCACTTGGTTGGGGGCTCAGGCTCTGCGGTCCTAGCTCCCTATCCCCAGGGGGATCCTAACAAACCCTGTGTTGTCTTTAATGCATCCTGGTGGAAAAGCCTGTGCCCGCCTTCCGCGCTGTCGGTTTTGTTTCAAATTCTGAAGTCCTGTAACCCTTCCACCCAAGTCAGAGAAAGGCAGCATCACACACCAGACTCCGGAAGGATACCGCCCCTCCCCCCC
>NW_006792775.1:2115454-2116787 GCF_000442215.2 Lipotes vexillifer
CGCCGCCGGGAGCACTCCGCCCCCCCCCCCCCCCCCCGGCCCCGGGACAGTGGGGTTACGGAGCAGCGGAGGCCTCAACATCTCAGCGTCTGCAGATGTTAGGGAGCGCGAAGGCAGCTTGGGGGACGCGAGGGGCTCTGGGACAGACACCCTGGATTCAACTCCCAGCTGGCCAAGACCTGGGGCGGCTCACAGCCTCTCTGAGGTTCCGTTTCCTTATCTGTGAAATAGAGATAATAAAGGGTAACTATGTGTGGGGCAGGACTCCATGGAAAGCAGACACACTTTGGGATTATCCTGTGTGGGCGGGGTGTTGGGAAGCGTGGGGCCTCCTGCAGGAATCCAGGGCTAATGTCCTTGCAGCAGAGGGTGGGGGAGGGGAAGGGGGAGGGTACCAGAGCCCTAGAGAGCAAAGGTCAAGTGAACAGTTTACCTTGAGAGGGGCAGGGGCCAAAGATGCGGGGGCGCGGCAGGGGCGGCGGCCACAGCCGGCAGGGAGCTCCAGACCCGACCTGGAAGGCCCCAGAAAGGAGCCTGGGATGTATGCGCAGAGATCAGGCTCCAGGACACAGTGAGCCTCTGCCAGCGGAGAGGGCTGCGTGGTCTGGAAAGGTGAACAGACAGCATCCAGGATTCAAGGACACATCAATGGGAAACACGCACGGCTGAGCCTGGCCTGTGCTTTGCTCGCTCCGTGATGGGGGGGAGATGCAGGCAGGCGTGCCTTCCTGGGTGGAGCTGCGGGGCGTCGAAGTGGATGCAGAGGGGCACCCCGTGCCCCCCTAGACCCTGCCCTCCTCACGCCCTGTCCCCAGGCTCGTGTACTCTGGCGTCCTCCTCATCCCTCCGTCCCTTCCAGCTTGTTCCTGCCTCTGCACGTGTCCGCGCCCCCCCCAGGACTTACGCTGGCCCTCCCCTGCCCTTCCCCCCCCCCCCCCCGCCTCCTCCCAGCCCTCCCCTGTGCCCCCCAGGGTCCGTTGTCTCCTCTGCCCCAAACAGAAGCACTCTGAGGTTAGGGGGGGGGATCTCTTGTTCCTGCCCATCAGGGTCCAGGCCACTTCCTTCTGGAGACTCTCAGACCACCCTGAGTGAACCCGTTGGCAGAGCTGGGCCTTGGGGAGGACAAGGGCGGGGGACACAGGTCCAGGCAGAGCCCACTGCGTCCTCGCAGAGGCTGGCTCTGGGGGAGACCTAGATGACCAATCATGTCCCCGAGGGCTCGGGCCGGGGGACGGGTGTCCCAGGAGGGCCCCACCAGGGCAAACGGTAGGCTGGCTCTGGGGCTCAGGGCCTTGGTAGCCCCCCGCCCCCCTGCACTTCCCCAGCCCCTCAC
>NW_006792775.1:2116802-2118468 GCF_000442215.2 Lipotes vexillifer
CACCCAGAGGACCAGGATGCTGTTGAACCGCCAGAAACCTAATCTATTATTACACAGAAACTTCTGTGAAGTCAGGGGTTTGAACTCCCCAGAAGTGTTTGCCTGATTTGGGGCCGATAGTGGGTGATAAATGCTGGCGATAAGGTGTTGATTGGTTCTGGGAGCTGCTGTAGACACAGGGGCCGTTGTGCACGCCAGGCTGGCAACTGTGCTCACCAGGACAATAGCCCGTTTATCCACCGCTCTGCTTGCCGCCTGCCCGCCCACCCCGGACAGGCACAAAGGACGCTCGGGCCGGGGACCCCTGAGCCCAGCTCTCCCGGGGGCAGACCTCAGGGGCAAAGCACTGTCCCGGCGGGGAATCTGCCCCTTGCACTTCTCCCTGGAGCATCCCGGCAGGGGGGAGCCGCACTGTGGGTGGCAAAGTTCTCTGGCCTCAGTAGCCACACCTGTAAAATGGAATCATGAAGTCCCAGCACTGTAGGGCTGCCGGCAATTAGATCAAATACGCAAGTCCTTAAGGAGAGACATGCGGGTGTTTATTTGGCAAACATGGACACCTGCTCCAGGCAGGAAATTGACACAGACTGATGATACAACATGGACACAAAATTGACACAAGTCAACATGAATGGTTGCAAATTTGGTACAAATTGACACATACTGGAGGAGTCGATATTCCAAAGGGAACCGTGGACAATCGCACGATAACAGATGGAAATGTGTTTAGCTCTTCATTATTTATCGTTAAGCGCTTGGGAGGAAAAGGGAAGGTAGGCAGGGCTGGTGCGTGGAAGGGGCCTGTCCCAAACTGAGTCAGGGGGCATCTCACGGAGAGGCTGACTAGTCCAAAGCCCAGGGAAGGTGAGTTTTGTGGCGTCAGGGTGGAGCTTGCTTTGGAGGGGGCCCCACAGAAGGAGGCCGATGGGGCCGGGGCTCTGGAAGTCGCGTGAAGACACTGGCGTTCGCTCCGAACGGGGCCCAGCCCAGCCCCGATGGTACAGGGTCACCAGCCGCAGAGCCGAGGGTGGACTGTGGAGGGGCAGGGGCAGAGCTGGGACACCAGGGTGGAAGCTACCACGCACTGCGGGGGAGCCAGCTGGACCAGGCGGGCAGGAGGGAAGGGGCAGATTCTGAGGGTTTGGGGAAGGGAACTGTTTCAGTCTCCCGTGGCAGCTATAACAAATTCTCACAAACTTAGCGGCTTTAAACGACACAAATTAATTACCTTACAGCTCTAGGGTCAGAAGTCCAAGATGAGCCTCACTGGGCTAACATCAAGGCGCCGGCAGGGCTGTTTGCTTCTTCTGGAAGGTCTAGGGGAAAAGCTACTCCTGGCTTTTTCCAGCCCCTGGAGGCTGCCTGAATTCCTGGGCTTGCGGCCCCTTCCTTATAGCACTCTGACCTGCGCTTCCATTGTTTACTCCTCTCTCTTCCCTTCTAAGGAGCATGGGCGGGGGGCACTGTAGGAGCTGGCAGTGGAGCAGTGTGGCTGGCGGGGGCGGTGGGGACAGACCACGCGGGGCCTGGGAGGCCCCAGGAGGGAGGTTGACTTTGTCCCCAGGCAGCAAGTGCTGGCGTCAGGCTCGTATGGCCACAGTTGCTCCCATCCTGCCCCGTCGCAGTGGAGGCAGATTTGGGGTGGGGGGGGGGGGTGCAGCCACGG
>NW_006792775.1:2118478-2137395 GCF_000442215.2 Lipotes vexillifer
TGGGGTGGGGGGGGGTGGTGCAGCCACGGTGGCTTGAACAGGGAGAGGGAAAGGGGTAAAGGGGGCTGGGGCCAGGCCTAGGAGGCTGCAGACTGGAGCTCGGCCGGATGGGCCAGAGGTTGCCCTGGCAGGATGGGCCACAGGGACCAGAGCCCCGGCCCGGGTGCTCTGCGGCTCTGGGAGCTCAGCTTTGTTAAAGGAAAAGGAAAGAGGCCTTATCGCCATATGTTGCAAGCAAACACCTACTTCTGGCCGCCAGCTGAACGCAGCCCCTGCAGGCCCTGGGCCTGGCGGGGAGGGGGCAAGGCCGGCAGAGTGTCCTCGCTGTTCCCTGCAGGGCAGCTGCCCCACTGCCACCCAGGGACAGCTTGCAGCTCCCCGCGGCCTGAGCGGGTTCTGCGGGGCGCCCCGCCCATGCTCTCCATTGTCGCATGGAGAGAACAGAACCGGAATGCCGCCGTCCCACGGTCGGAATGCTGAGCCCCTGGGGAATTCAGGCCCTGGTGAGTCTGGCACATTCCAGCTGTGTGTCAGTGGGAGAGTCCCGGGAGAGGGAGCCAGGGCCGCAGGCCGCCCACCCAGCACGGGGCGCGGGGCAAGGGCGCCAGTGAGGCTTGCCCGGCGGATGTGTGGCTCCCGGCGGGTGGACTTCCTTCCACTTCTGGCGTCCTCTTCTCTGCTCCAGGCAAGCCCCTCTGGTGCCGCCCTGTGTCCTCAAATAGGGCCCCACTGTGGCCACACGCAGCCTGTCTTCCTGGGGGACCCTGCAGCCCCGGGGCTCGGGGCCCTAGAATCCCCACGGTGCACAGAGGAGGGACAGAGACCAGCGCAGGCAAAGAGCAGGTTAGGGTGGGGCTGAGGCCCGACCCTCTCCCAACCAGGCGCCCCGGTGCCCCGCTGTCCAGGAGGCCTCCGGTGGCACCGAAGCTTCAGAAGCTGCTAGAAGGTCTTCCCTCAAGCCGCCTTTGTCCATCTGTCAGCCTCGGGTCTTATGGTTGAAAGGTGGTTTTAAGGGGGACTCATTCAACCAAAGTAGGTCACTGGGCCGCTGCAGCAGCTTCTCACGGGTGTTATCCTTAGGACAGCAAGTCCGCTGGACCGCTGGGCGCCGGAGCTGGGAGGTCAGCCACCAGCCCCATCCTCGGCCACCCTGGTAGCCCTGGGTGTGTGCGTGGGTGTGTATGTGTGTGACGTGTGTTGGGTGTGGAGGTGAGCAGGTCCCCTCTTTCTCTCCGCCCGCGCTAGTGCCTGAGGCACTGTCCCCAGTACAGCCCGTCTCTAGAGCTTTCTCCTTTCCGCCAAGAGGAGGCCAGGGTTGGGGTGACTGGGGACACCACCCCTGAGGCTGGCACACACTGGGATCCGGCGCTTGAGGGTTCTGAAATCAGGGAGAGCCAGGAGCGCCTGAGACAAGGCCCCGTCGGATGTGCTCACTGCACAGAGGTTTGGCGAGTGCCTGCAGCGTGCCAGGCGCCGTTCTAGAAGCCGGGCTGCAGCCGTGAGTGAGCAGCCCGGGCAGGGCCCTTGGCCCTCTCTGCTCCTGGGAGAGGGTGGCCGGCCGACGTGCTGGCTGCACTGGCGAGTCTCTGTGCAGCTCTCACCCTGGCATCCAAACTCCATGGTCAGCACTGCTCCATTCGACCGGTGGGCACACCACGCCCCCGTGAAGCTCCTCGTGCCCAGAGGCACTGCCCCCGACCCTGGCTCCCTCCTTCCCAGGTGCTGGGGCCACAGGGCCTGACCTCCCAATGGCTGCCCTGCGGCCGCGGGCAGAAGACTTGGGCTTCTCTTCCCCCTTTGCCTCTGCCGGACCACCATTCAGACCTTTCCTGGCACCTTTCCGCCCCGTGCCAAGGCCCAGAGGGGCTGCGGGCGACGCACACACTACAGCTGGGAGCGAGCAGAGGGGCCTGAGGCACCGGTTGCTTCCGACGGGGCCCGAGGGGCGTCTGACCTTTCCGGCCACGGGGCAGCAGTTGCGTGAGCACAGACAATCAGCCCAGTGTGCAAGGCACAAGCGGCCTTTTCTTCCTCCCCAGGCCAGCGCACACAGCTCCCAGCCTGGCTTCCCTTGAACAAACATATTTATTGTGGCCGCCACCAAGGGCCTCGCCTCACAGCCGGAGCCCGGGGGCCTCTGTCCCACCCACCAGGGCCCAGGGAGGGGACCCCTGCCCTGACAGTCTCCCCCCAGACCCCCTTGCCCTGCAGGCCCCAGCCCCGCCGTGCCCGAGGCAGGGTGGCTCCAGTCCCCGCCTTGAGCTGGCTGCTGGCGCTCCCGCTGGGGGCCCATGACCACCCCCAGGTGACAAGCCAGCCCTGAGCCCCAGGCACGTGGACAGGGGGCCACACCTGAGCCCGCCGTCCCCTCCCAGGCCTCAGTTGTCTCTTCAGTGAGACAGGTGGCATCACCCAGCCTTGCCTGTTTCTGGAAACACCCAGCACAGCCCTGCCCCCCAGCTCGGTCCATTAGCCGAAGTCCTTCTCTCTGGCCAAGCCCTGTGTAGTCCTCAGGCCTCAGGTGCCACCTCCCCTGAGGACCCTCTGTGGGCGCCCACGTTCTGAATCAGGACCCCACGTGGCTCCCCTCCCAGCCCTGGCCTCGCCTTGTAGAGCTTCTGGTCTCTGATCGCGCGTGTCAGGGAGCTTATCTCCTCTTGAGAGCGGGGAGAGTGGGTCCCTGGCAGGGGAGGCCACCGCTCTGGCCCCGGGGACTACAGATGCGTGCGTGAGAGGCTGTGTGAGACATGTTAGAAGAACGAATGAAAGAACAAACCAGTAAACGGAAAACTGCGCAGGTGGGCGGCAAGAGAGAGCCGGTGAGTCTCCCTGGTCAGGCCAGAGCCCGGGCTCCACCGTGGGGCAGGGCAGCCAAAAAGGGCCCGGCAGTCCCGTCTGGCCCTGCGGACTTTGCTCCAAGCAGTGGGCGGCATGGAGGGCGGGGGGCGATGGGTCGAACGCGTGAGCTTTCCCAGCCCCGCCAGCCACTGCAAACTCGGAAGAGGGCGGGCCTCGAGTCCAAAGCTGCTTAGCTGAGGGGGGAAGAAAGCATTCTGCACCATCCTGGAGTGAATAGTGAACTTGGATTGAAGACTGTCTTCCCTATAGCAAGTGGGAGCCATGGTGTTTTTATCCTGAGTTTGGGAATACTTTTTCTTTCAAGTAGTGTGTGTCTGTGTTTATGTGTGTATGTATGTGTGTGTGTGTGTGTGTGTGTGTGTGTGTGTGAAAGAGAGCGAGGGGGGGGGGGGGGGGGGGAGGGGGGGGATGAGGGAGGGAGGGGGTCGGAGGCAGGCTTGGTGGTGAGTGCATCGGGAGAGTGGGGCTATCGAGGCCAACGTTAGGCCGCTTGCTCAGGGGGGGACAGCAATGACACCCCAATCCAGGAACCCCAAGAAAAGAGCAGGCCTCAGGGTGGGGGTGCTTCCTGAGGAGTCCAGCCAGGTCCCAGGCCTGCTCAGTAAAGGGGAGGAAGCTGGCAATTCTGGGCGTTACTGTCTGGACGGGGCGAGAATAGCACGGGATCCCGAGCTCCATCTCTCTGCACCAACTGTGTGTTGTTGGACAAGCCACTGGCCTCCGTTTCCCCTCCTGTGAAACAGGCGCTATGCCCCCTGCTGGGGCCTGCTCATGTGACCCCGCGTGAATGGAGCTGTGGTCCCAGCTCCGGGAGGGGCCGTGGGCAGAGCTGTGGCTTCCCCGGCCCTGCGCTGGGGCCACCGGAAAGTGAAGTCCCCATGGCCGCCTCTGGGGTGGCAGTGCGTGCCGTTGCGTGGCCCTGGCCGGGGGCGCCTGGCTTGCACAGGACTCCCCAGTAAAGGCGTTCGATCTGACAGTTGTGTTGACAAGGACACAGGAGGCCCTGCGGGTGGAAATGGGAAGAGGGTGCAAAATTGACTTCCTCAAGGTGGTCACTTCCAGAGAAGCCGCTGGGAGACGGCCTGGCCCTCGGGGAGCAGAGGACACCGGGAGCTAAGGGTGGGGACAGGCTGACACAGGTGGGAGGGGTCGAGGCAGCCACCCCTCCTTCACTCCTCACCCACCCCTGACCCTCAGCCCCGTGGGCCGGGGACACTCAACACCACACCTCCCTGGGGTCGTCCTCCTCCTAAAGGCCATGCACCATCACACCCACCCCTCCAAGTCCTACCAAGGCCTGGCCCGCCCTCCCCTCCCTCCTTGCGATTTTCCGTCAAGCACATATGTGTGTGCGTGTCCGGCGCCTCCGAGAGCTGACTATGATTGGCTGGAGCGGCCCTAACAAAGGCCCACAGCCTGGGCGGCTTAAACAGCAGACGTTTATTGTCTCCAGTCCTGGAGGCTGGAATCCGAGACCCAGGTGTGGGCAGGGCTGGGTCCTCCTGAGGCCTCTCTCCTCGGCGTGTAGATGGCCGTCTTCTCCCTGTGTCCTCACGGGGTCGTCCCTCTGTGTGTGTCTGTGTCCTGACCTCCTCTTCTTACAAGGACACCAGTCCTGTGGGGTTAGGGCCCCACCCCAGTGACCTCGTTTTACCTTCCTCACCTCTTGAACGGCCCCATCTCCAAACACAGCCACATCTGAGGCTGGATCTGGTAGACAGGATGAGCTCACTCATTTCTTCAGTGTCTGGAAGGGGGACAGAGGCCAGGAGGTGGGCCCTTGAGTTTCGACATCCCTGGGCATCTGGGGCCTGGAGAGCCCAGATCCAGGGCCTGTGAGTTGAACGGAGAGCTGCCATACTCGGAGAGCAGGGGGCATGGAGGGTTCCGGGGTGGGGGGGCACTGGGCGCCAGTTGTCCAGGAGGGAAGCCACTGGCTTGAGGTCTTCACCATGGCGGACTTGCTCAGGCTCACCCCCCGTCCCCCAGCTGCACAGCCTGCAAACCGCACCCCAGCCCCTTCCAGGTGGCCTTTTGTCATCTCCTGCGGGGACAAACCCAGCTGGGCAGGGGCTGCGACTCACATGGGTGTGGCCAGAGCAGAGGGCAGCCTCCTGCTGCCCGTGTCTCTGCCACCTGTATGTGGCCGCCCTGGTGGGCTCCAGGGGCCAGTACTGGGTGCTGTGTGCAGGCACCAGGCTGGGCAGGGCTGTAGGACGGGAACTGGGTCAACACAAGATGCTTGAGGCTCACGGACCCACCCCCCGCAGTAGGGGTAGGGAGCCAGGCCTGAGCCAGGTCGGCCTCAGGTCACTTCTGTGTGGTGCTGGCCGAGGGTGGGGAGGAAACACCATCCTTCCTGCCCTTCCTAGGGGGTGTTGAGTGCCCCAGGCCAGATCGCCACACCCTGGGACCCCCGACACCCAAGGAGGAGGAGCTGGGGGTCCCACATCCCATCAGTGGGGTCCAGAAAGGCTCCTGGCAGGAGGGTGTTTGGGCCACAGGGCTTTTGAATTAGGCGGGACGCCCTGGGGGCCGGGGGGCCAGGAGGGGCAAGTCCAGAGCGGGAAGCAGGGGAGCAAAGGATGGATCTGGCCTCTCGGGTTCCCCGGGCGGGGGTGGAGGGCTGTGAGTGCAGTGAGGCATGAAGGGGGTGGTTGGTCACCTCTGCTGGTCACTGTGCAGCCGGAGGTGGGAAAGAGGCCGGCAGTCCCTGCTCTCCTGGGCGTGTCGACCTCTCAGTGGGGGCGGCAGGGAGGCCCCCGGGGGGCCTGCTGGATGCCTGAGCCCTGGAAGGAGTTAACTCCCGGCCTCGTGGGCTGGCAAACTCTGACTCACAGGGCTGTAAAAGTCTTGTGTTTTAAAAAATCAGTATATTGGCTTAATTTTATAGATTTCAGAAGTGCTACTTGAAAATAAAAATCTCCTAATTATATTTATGATCCCCACGTGAATCCATTTGACTCGGATCGTGGTGAAGAACCTTTGTGTAAAATGTCGGGAAGTGAGCCCCGTCCTGACTCGGCCCTCACGGCCGTAAAGCGCAGCTGGTGGGTCCGAGGCGGGTGGGAAGGCGCTGGGGCTCCGCGTCCACCTCATAGCCAGAGCGGGGGAGGCCGGGCCTCAGGAAGCCCAGGGGTGTCGGCGGCCGGCAGTGGTGCGTCTGAGCCCCGTCGCGGGGCTCTCGAGGGTGGGGGGTGGGGGTCCCGTCGTCGCCGCTGCGGCACTCGGGAGCCAGTCGGGGGGCTGCACGGAGGGCGGGCAAAGGGGTTGGCAAAGCCCTGGCCCAGGGGAGGGAGCTTCTGGGGCACAGAATGGATGCTGTACCCTCTTGGGGGTCAGGGGAAGACTACACCACCCTCCAATGGCAGGGTAGAGTGTCCCAGCCTGACCTTGACTCGTAGACTGGGAAACTACCTGGAAATGGAGGTGAGCGAGGAAAGCTTCCAACAGCGAGGAAGGAAGAGAGACCCACGGAACGGGGGGGCAGGAGTGAGACCCCACCCAGCAAAGGCTGGGGCCTGGGGGCTGGGGTGCAGGCCCTCCCGGCAGGCTCCCTGGCCAAGGGGGTGGGCAGCCGCATTGTCATGAGGAGGCCACAGTGACCTGAGGTGATGTTTGTACTGAGCGTGACGGAGAGGCACCGAGTTCTCCCCTTCCAGGCTGAGGACCGGAGTGAGAAAACAAAGGCAGCAGGGCCACCAACACCCAGAGGGTCTGCCCAGGTGTCCCCTGGGCCTCTGCTCCGCCCCCCCCCCCGGCCCCCAGGGGACAGAGACCCCAGCCAGAGCTATGCGATGGGCCTGAAGCCCAGTGTCCTTGGAGGCCAGAGGAGGCTGACCTCTGCCCGCCCCGTCCCGGCGGGGACCCCGGGTCGCTGGGAGGACATGGGGCTTGGCCTGGAAAGGGCTTGTGTGGCCACCAGGTGTGGGGATCGTCTGATTTTCCCTGGGGCCCCCAACCGGGCCAGGCTGTCCTCTCAGCAGACCACGTGCTGGGCGCCAACCGCACAGACTCTGGGGGGATGGTCCTCCCCCGGCCCCGGCCTCTGCACGCGGCCTTCCTTCCGCAGGAATTCGGAGCAGGCTGCCTAGTGGGCTGTAACTGGATGCCGGGCCGGGCCGCCCCTGTTGTTGCAGGTGCAGTGTGGGTGCCCGCGGCCGGGGAGGGCCAGGGGGCCACTGGCTGTCACTCAACAGCCGGGGCGGGCGGGGTCCCCCGGTAGGAGCAGCGGTGGGGGCCACGGAAGACAGTGCGAGCCCAGCTGCCCGAGTGCGACCTTCAGCAAGGACTCCCCCTGTGGTCTCCATCTCCCTGGGATGACACTGGCCCAGTCTCCTGGGATGAGTGTGAGGAGAGGTGACAGGCTGGCACCCCACACATGCCCAGTGTGCAGGGACAGGCCCTGGGTGGGCAGGCCCCCCCCCCACCAGGCTGGATGGGCTGACCCAGTGCCCACGGTGTGAGGCGCCGCGGGCCCATCCCATGGCCGTAGAGGCCGAGGCTCCGGAAGGTGGGTGGCAAGTCCAAGGTCACCCAGGGTTGCATGGTGACACAAGGATTTCAACCCAGGAGTTCTGGCTCCCCAATGGGGGCAACTTCCACCCTCTCACTGGTCCTCGGCTATTTGGATTTCAAGGCCCCATCAAATATCCGTTATCCACCCCACACCCCCTAAAAGAAATGGGGTGACATAAAATGGCTAACTTTTTAATCGTGTGGGAAAAGGACATTTGAAAACACAACTTTGCTGTAATTAGATACCACCGTTGGATTCTAGAAAGTCTGAGGACATCATCTCCGACCAGAGAAAGGAGTCCTGTGTTTTCTGGCAGGATTTTGGTCCCCGAGGCCATCTGCCAGCCCAGCCCCCTGTGCCCCTAGAAAGCAGCAAGTCCCAGGAAGGTTCAGGGAGCGTAGGCTCTGAGAACCTCCATCAGCACTGTTTCCTCGCTTGGTTAGTATCGGCCCAGTTGACCGTGTCCAGGGGGATGGGAGTGGGAGGACAGGGCTGTCGGGGGCCCTCCTGAGGAATGTGACTTGGAGGAGGGTCCTGAGGGAGGTCAGCCTCTGTGGGCCAGGACCAGAGGCCTCCCTGAGGTGGGACCTGGCCACTGAGCCTAACGGGCAGGCCGTGCAAAGCCACCCGGGCGTCCAGGGCCCACCGCCCTGTGCCCACCTCCGCCTCGGCCCTAAGGAGCTGGGAGGGAGGCCCAGGAGCGGTGCCCCGCAGGGCTGGCGCGGCTCCGGTTTGCTTTCAAAAACCGTGAGAAGCCCCAGGACTTGTTTCTCTCTCTCTCTGTGAGATGGCCCCCTCTCAGGGTGGGGGGCACCTGGGAGAGCCCCCAACGATGGCCAGAGCAAGGTGGGAGTACCGGAGGGTGCGTGCAGCTGCACGTCAATCTGGACGGGGACGGGGGAGCTTTAACAGATCCAGTGCAGTTGCCTTTTTATTGTGTGTGTTTTGGCAGTTACCATCTACCTAGAGTCACTTATTCTGGTTTCAGATACACTTAGATAAGGAAACAGTCTATTTAAAGGAGGACTATTAGGTAAACAATGGTACAGGTGTTCAAAGATACAGCATGAGGGACAGATGTGGTGAGGGACCCCAGTGTGTCCCCACCCAGGGGACAGCACACACTGGCTTTGAAGGCCTCCCCAGCAGGCCCGGAACCTGGGTGGGCGGCCCCTGGGGGCTGGACGCCACACGGTGGATGCCATGTTAGTCTCCTATGTCTGCTGTGACAAATGTCCAAAATGTGGTGGCTTGAAACAATGCGAATTTGTCATCTCATAGTCCTGGAGATCTGAAGATCCTCACTGGACAAGGAGTGGGCAGGCTGGGTTCCTTTCTGGAGGCTCTGGGAGAATCTACTCCCGGCCTTTTCCGGTCTCCAGAGACACCCGCATTCCTGGGCCCCTGGCCCCATCCTCCGTCTTCACAGGCAGCCGGGCCATCGGGGTCCTCCTTGTGTCCCATCTCTCTGACATTCTGCACAGAGTCACATTTCCTCCTCTGCCTCTGCCTCTCTGGCCTCTTCCCCTATAAGGACGCCTGTGATCGTATTTCCACTGGGATAATCCCGGATGTCGCACGTCAAGGTCACCTGCTTAGCAATCTTCATTCCATCTGCACCTGCTGTTCCCCTTTGCTGGGTTACCAAATACATTCCTGGATTCCAGGGACCAGGGTGTGGTCACTTTTGGGGGCCATTATCCTCCCCACGGTGCCCTGGGTGGAGCACGGTCCCTTGTGTCTCCCTGCACCCCTCACAAGCCAGCTCTGGCTGCACTGCCTTAGATGGGAACTGAAGGGGTCCCTCAGGCGGCAGCAGACCAGGGCATGGGAGGGTGGGTCTCAGAGGCAGGGTAGGCCCCTGTGAGCCTGGGGGAGATGCCGGTGGCCCTCCCCCTGCCAGGTCCTGGCCTTCCCAGCTTGCCCTCCTCCAGACCCAGACGTGACCTCCCTCGGGGTCTCTGTCCTCCTCCTTTTAGCCCCCTGTTTCTGCTGGAGCGTTCCCGAACGTTCCCCCACCACTAGCCTGTCAGTGTGAATGGAGACAGCAGGCTGCAGAATGTGCTAGTCTTGTCTAAGGCGCTGTGGGCACATGGGTAGCTGGGGCCGGGGGCCTCTTCTGGGACCCTCGACCTCCCCAAGAGGGCCCATCCCTTCTCCCAGCTGAGCCCCTCTCTGGCTCCTCAGGCGGGCCAGGGCGGTTGCTGCCCGCAGGAGCCCCCAGCGGCCCCCAGGAGCCCCCGTCCTACCCCAGCCCAGGGCCGCTGCTTCTGGCCATTGTATAACCTTCCAGAACTCGGGGCTCTAGAGTTTGTCGGTCAGCGTTGACTGCTGCAGGACCCTCTGCTGGGCACCGTGACATCGTTAGATTTTTCCACATGACAAGGTAAAAAAAGAAGAGAAATACGTTCTGAAAATAAAACAGGTTTTTCCCACCGTGGCCTGCTCTCGAGGCCGGCAGAGGTTTTGCACAGAATGGCCGTTCTCTCTTGCGCACCCAGCAGTGGGTGGCTCGGACCCCACGCCGTGCTGGCAGGAATCAGCCCCCGCAAGCTGGGCAGAAGGGTCCAGGGTAGGGGCTGCCTGGTGCCCGGAGCTCAGACACTGCGGGAGGTGGCCGCTGGCCTTGGGCTCTGACAGGCGCAGCCGAGGAGCTGAGTCCGGAGTGCCCGTTTACAGGCGCTCCTGGGGCGCACGGCCATCTGGCCACGGCACCCCCGTGCTGCAGCGGGCCCCTCTCTCCCGCGGGTCCTCTGCCTGCCCAGCTGCACTGCCTTACACGAAGGATTTGTTTGAATGCTGGTCCAGGGCGCCCCGACCCCCCGCTACCCTTTCTTGGGGGCAGTTTGCACTTTGCAGCTGAATCAGTCAGAGGCTGAAATGCCGTGGCGGGGGGTGTTTACTGATTTGGCTTTTCTGGAGTTGAGGATGCTCCATGTTTGTCCAGGCTCTGTCCTGCCTGGTTCTCCAGGAGCTTTGCAAACAAGAGCCCCGGGAGGGAAGGAGGCCCCCGAGCGCGCCGCATTCCGAGGGGGGCCGGCCACAGTGCCAAGGGGCGGGCAGGGGCCTTCTGCCCTGGCTGCTGAGGAAATGCAGGCCAAGCCAAGCAAAAAGCGACGGCCGGGGGGCCCCCGAGTGAGCAGGCACAGGAAGCCCAGTGCCTCTGGGCCTCCGGGTTTGGGTGCAGAGACGACTGGAGACACGGGACAGCGGCCACCGAAGGTCCATGAGCGCGGGCGGTGGCGGGGTTTCGGGAGCGGTAGGTTCTCAGATCCAGGAGGGTGCCCTCTGCCCGCACCAGAGGTGGGGTTCTCAGGTTTTCAGCGAGCTCCTTATTGAGGCCACGGACCACACAGGCTTCAATACGCGTTGGCAGGAGTCATGCCTCCATCCGTAGTGGGGAGGCCCAGGCTCTGACGTTCTTAACGGTCACTCGGGGACAACTGGTGTGACCAGGACGCCCCCGCCGAAGGGATGAGAGGCACCCTAGCGATCGTCTCTGCTTCCACTAGAGCTGCGTCCTCCTGGGCCTCCCTCCCCACCTGGGGACTGATTTTGGTCTTGGGGGCGGGGGGTGTCTCCTAGCCCCAGGACTCCGTGCTGCTCAAGTGGGGGAGGCCTGGGTTTCGACGGGGCATCTTTCTTCACTCCTTTGGAGGCGTGATTCAGGCCCGTTCCTCTCCAGGACCTGGCACAGGCTACAGAGGAGGGCCTCCCCGTCTCTGACCAGCTGACTTCAGGGTTGGAAATAACCCAGGTCCTTGCTGAGCACTTGGGGCGTGAGATGTCAGAGGCCCAGGCTTGCTGTCGCTCTGCCCCGACCTCCCCGCAACTCCCCGATTTTGACTCCCAAAGGAAGTCATGAGTAGGGAATGTCCCCTGGGGGAGAGCAGCCCTGCCTGGCCCCCTTTTGCCCGACTCCTCAAGTCGGCACAGCTGGGCCACAGGGCTCTGCCGACGATGCCCAAGGGGGCAGAGTGGGAACACTCCTAACCCACATCCCGCTGCCCGCCGTGCCCACCCAAAGGCCCTTCCCCTGACGCCCACTGGCAATGCCTGGCGCACTCAGGCCACAACCCGGACGCAAGGCTCATCTTCCTGGTGGTCTAGATGCACACACGCGCGCATGTACACACACACACACACACACACACACACGTGTGTGCTCACACACGATGTTCTGTGGCAGTCTCAGTTCTAATTGATTCTATTCTGCTTTAAATAATTGTATTATTGTTTTATTGATCATCATTTTACATTAAATAATTGAGTCATTTTTATAGTAATTTATAGCAAATATGTAAAAGATATCATGGATAAAGTACATGATATAATGTTTATTATTATTTTAACTACTGCTAAAAATTATGATGACCTGCGGTTCAGACACCCTGCTCTGGCCCACCTGTCCCCTGTCAGCACTCCCACTCCCTGGGACCCTGATGGTTCAGCCAGGTGGGAACATGGTCGTGAATGGTTCGTTGCAGTTCATGTACCAGGTGGGCGCACACAGACGTGGATTTCAGATTTCCATGGCAACTTCATTGGCAGCTTCGGGAAGGTTTAGTTGAGGCGTGTTGGGGTCAAACAGCTATGAGACCAGGAGGAGGGATCCACACGACTTCTGTTCTCAGAAGCCCCGTGAGTGCCTGGAGCTCTCTGTCTATCTAAAAAGAAAAGCCCAGAAGTTCTAGGCACGCTCAGCGTGTGGAGGTGCACCTGGCCTGCATGGCAGGGTGACCCAGTGGACGCACAGAGGTGCTTTTTAGGTGAAAACAGCATGTCTGGGGGCCCGAGATCAAATTGGACACCTCTGCTTCATGGCCAGCCCTCCGGATGACCGGCCCGCTGCCGCCCAAGTGCACAGCTCCGCAGGCCACTTGCCCCGGTGATGGGTCGGTGCCTGTTCAGTCCACAGACTGCCTCGGGAAAGGAATGTCACACACGGCCGGTCCTTCCGGTGGGGCAGGATGTTTCAGGGGAAATTACACAGGCGTCCTCCCAGGACATCAGCTGCAGGCCTGCCCTGGTGGGCCTGGGGGGCAGGGGTGCAGCCTGAGGGCTGCCTCCTGCATGTTCTCACCTGACCCAGCCTCCCCTGACCCCAGGCCTGAGCTCTGAGACGCGGGTGCCCCCGCCCCGTGTGGCCCGGGACACCAGCCGCCCCGCTGCTGGCACCCGCGTACCTTCACCTCCTCCTGGCCTTGTTGGAAGTCGGCTGTTTACTCCCTCCTTGGACATACTCCCACTCCCCCAGACCGTGATCCCTGGGGCCCGCGCCCAGCAGGGGCTCAAGAAGTGTTTTGTTGGCACTTCTGGGGCCCTGTGGGGTCACCACCTTCCCCGGCCCTCCCCCCGACCCACAGGGGAGCCCGCGGCTGTTGAGTGCAACCACCTGCCCTCCGCTCACCCCGCTTTTGCTGAAAGGCTTCTCTTTGGGGCTGGGGGAAGGGAGACTAGGGATGGGAAGCTGAGGGACCCAAGATCCAGGTTCTTTGCTCAAAGAGTCGCAGGCGAGAGGCCCGTCCCGCGTCCGTTCCCATGCCGCTTCACGCAGCCTGTCCAGGCTGCCTCCAGGGGCTCAGCCCAAAGCTGCGGCCTGCACCCTGCCTGCTTACGGTGCCCTGCGTCCACTCTGGTGCCTCCTCCAGAACAGGAGGTGACACCCATTGCGAACATGAACGTGAGACTCAGAGGAGCGAGTGTTCTGGGCGCGGCTGGCACCAGGTGGGCTGGGCAGCTGGGGAGTTTCTTGGGGCGTCCGAGTTCCCTGAGATGTTTCTGGGCCTTAGTGAGTAGAGGGATGAATTTCCTGCCCACTCCAGTCCCAGCGAGCATCTGACGCCTGCAGGGGTACGAGATGCACCTGTTTTGGAGCCCTCACCTGAGGCCGGGCAGAGCTGAGACTTGTCTGAGGTCACTCCCGGTTGCAGATGCGTACGTGGGCATTTATTCCTTCCTTCATTGCTTCGTTCACTCGCCACGGATTCCTGAGGCCTCTACGTGCCAGGCATCGTCCTGGGACCTGAAAATACAAAAGTCAACGAAAGAGACAAAATCCCCTTCCACAGAGCTTAGGATTGTGCAGGTAAGAAGGAATTTCTGCAAAGAGAAATGAGGTTCCTGCTGGACAGTCAGATGGTGGGTGCGGGCAAGGCCTCGGAGAGGAAAGGAATGGCCCAGCCAATCGTAACGTTCTGCCTTGAACGGAAATCCTAAATCATGACACACCAAATGCATCCACTTGGGGCCTTATCGTGCGTGCTCTTAGGAGGTATTTTCGTGCATGGTCTCCCATCAGCGTTATAATTCACCTATTGTCTTGTAGGTCTTTAATCACTTCCAGGTATACCTTTGTGTGCTAGGTGAGAATCCAGCTTCATCTTCCTCCATGGAGTGACTCCATTTTCCCACCCCACCTCCCAACCTCTCCAGGCTGTCCCGGTGGCTGGTGCTGTCATCTTAGTGGTCGGCTACATTCCCAAGTATACAAGGGGTGTGATCCCACACCACTGTTCTGCTGTCCAGAGGACATGCCAGCACCACACAGATAGGTGGTAATGCCAGCAGAAGACCTACCCTCCTCCCCACATCATCCCCTTTTAAAGTTTGAGTTATGTATTCAGAGCCTTTGTTCCTCCATGCCAACTTTAGAGTACATTTATGGAGTTTCTTAATTTCAATGGAAAGTTTCCTTGGGATTGCATCAACTTTATAGATTAAATTGGGGGAAAATTGAAATCTCTATCATATTATACCATCTCATCCAAGAGCAAGGAATCTCTCTGCATTGACTCAGGACATCTTCTCACTCCTCCACTGGAGTCTGAAAGTGTTTTTGGAGGGAGCCTCTGGTGGACGTTTGCTTTCGTTATTCCCGGATAGCACATCCTCTCTAGTGCTAAGTGGGGACTTATTTTTCCTAGGACTTTATTGCTGGAGTGAAGAAATGCCATTGATTTGAGCAGGTTCATCTTCTATCTGGCAACCCTGCTGGACATTTTTAGCAGTTCGAATCACTCATCTGTTATTATGCTGATTTTCTAAGTAGGTGACCTAATCAGCTACAAATAGCACCAGTTTTATCTTTTCTCTCTCAGTCCTCACAACTATTTCTTTCTTTTCTTTTGCATTAATTGAGATCTCTAGGACCACCTTAAATAGCGTGGAGTCAGGGGCATCCTTGTTGCAGATCTTGGTGGAAGCGCATTTAAAGTTTCTCCATTAACTGGATGGTTTGTTCTAGGCTTTGATCTATAAACTGCCAAGTTAAGGAAGTTCCTTTCTATTTTTATTCTTCAGAAATTTAATTTTTTACTGTGGTTTTAATGCTTTCTATACTTACAGGGATGGTCATGTACTTTTTCCCTTGAGGTGAGAAGCACATTGATAGAGTCCAGGTGTTGAACCATCCTTGCATTCCTGGCACAAAGCCTAATTTGTATTTCTTTTTTAATACAATGTCATGTTTGGTTATCTAATATTTTGTTTAGGGTTTTGGCCTCTGTGTTCATAAGTGAAATGGACCTATAATTCTATTTTCTTATATTTTCCTTTCATGGATTCAGAATCAAGTTCACCAGCCTGTTAAAATGAACTAAAAAATGTTATTATTTTTCCACTTGCTGGAACAGCTTGTAGAAGGTAGGAATTTCTGTATTAGGTGCTTTATAAAACTTTGGCAGAGGTCACCTACAAAGCCACCCAGGCACAAGTTTTGGGGGGAGGTCTTTGGTTACATCTTAATTTCTTAGCTACACGTTTATTCACATCCTCTATTTCTTCCAGCGCCAACTTTGACATTTTATCTAGTTCTAGGAATTTATCCATTTCATCTGGGTTTTCAAGTTTATTGACTCATAGATGTCCCTAATACTCTTTTTAAAAGTTATTTTTGCAGTTTCCGTTACATCTTTTTTTTTTTTTTTTTTTTTTTTTTTTTTTGTGGTACGCGGGCCTCTCACTGCTGTGGCCTCTCCCGTTGCGGAGCACAGGCTCCGGACACGCAGGCTCAGCGGCCACGGCTCACGGGCCCAGCCGCTCCGCGACATGTGGGATCTTCCCGAACCGGGACACGAACCCGCGTCCCCTGCATCGGCAGGCGGACTCCCAACCACTGCGCCACCAGGGAAGCCCTCCATTACATCTTTTATCACTTTATCAACACGTAGATTGGCATCCTTGGTCGGTCTCTGCACCTCCGTCAGAGGTGTTCTGTGTTGCCCCTTTTTCTGAAAAAGCAGTGTTGCAGAAGTCTATCTGCCTTAGTAATCTTTGCCACGTATGACCCCCCCACCTATTTTTGTATGGCCCACGAGCTAAGAATGGTCTTTACATTTTAAAATGGTTGAAAAAACTCCAAAGAAGCATAAAACCGTTCTGATGCATGAAACTTACATGAAATCCAAATTTTAATGTCCAGAAGGTAAGTTTTGTCAGCACACTTCTACACTCAGCTGTCTCCTCACTGTCTACAGCTGCTTTCAAACTACAGCAGCAGAGGGGAATGAATGCACACTCTCGTTCAAGTTCCTCGTCCTGGCGTCCAAGGGCCAATCTGCTGTGGCCTCATCATCAGCACCTCTTGCCCCGCTGAACACACCCACATCTGTCACCCCCCCAATCCTCCCCACCTCAGGTGTGCCCTGTGCACCCAGTGGACTTGGTCAAGGTCCCGGCCTTGCTTGCCTTTGAAACCCATGCTCCCCGAGCTCTCACTTGGTGCTTGGTAACTCGAGTTGATTTGGTGGCTCTCGCCCTCCCTCCAGGCACTTACTCTGCCCAGCCTTTCCCGGTGGTGCCACCTGAGTTCATGATGGTCCTGGGGTAGGAGCTGGGCCTGGGTGATGGTGCCTGGTGGCGGGGTGGGGAGGCCAGGCAGAGATTTTAAAGCAGTTTTGGAATCACAGAGTCATTACAAAGGTCATACAGGGAGCTCCCACCTAACCCCTCACCCAGTCTCCCCTATGGGTAACATCTTACATTAGAATGATGATTTGTCACAGCTCACAAGCCAGCAGTGGTGCATTATGATTAACTGAAGTCCACACGGCCCACAGCTTTCCGGTTTTCACCCAATGTCCCAGGACCCCATCCAGGATACCCCATGACGTTTAGTCGTCACCTCTCCTCGGGCTCGCTTGGTTGTGACAGTTGCTCAGACATCCCTGGCTTTCGATGACCTTGAGAGTTCTTAGGAGGACTGCCAGGTGTTTTGGGGGTGCTGCTCTATTGGGAATTGTCTGCTCTTTCTCTGGTGGGCGGACTAGGGTCGAGTGCTTTGGGGAGGAAGCCCCCGTAGGTGACGTGCCCTCATCCCGTCGTGAGGGCACGCTTATCGCGGTGCTGGCCGAGTCAGCGCGCAGCAGGTTTCTCCAGCATCCGCCTGTCCTTCCCCCTTCCCGTACTGTCTCCTTGGACCTGCCAGAGTGTGTCTCTGCGGTGGACCCCTGAGAGCCCCAGGGTGGGCAGATTCAGGAAGGGACCCTCTGGAGAATGAGGTCTGGCCTCTGCCGGATCAGAGCCGTGACCCTGGTTGCGGGGGCGGGGAAGCTGGGCAGGCAGACGGAGTGTCAGGCCAGACGTGGGAATCCACACATGGCCCCTTCTCAAAGGCGGGTGCTGTCCCCGGGGCCCTGGCGGGGTCCTTGGGCCTCTTTCATTGGGTACATGCGAGCCTAGCCTGGCCCATGGTGGAAATGCAAATCTAATTAGTCTGGCATTGAGCCCGTCTTAAAAGTATTAACAGAGCCTTAAACTGTGCTGTTGGATGGGGATGAAGAAACGCCTTAGAAAGAAATTACCGGATGGTGACAAAGCCCCAATTTATTAGTCCTCTCCAATGGGGGCTGTGCAAAGGACGTTAATTACTTTAATGGGACTTATTTTGCTTCGTTGCCCAAAGTAATTGGTTTATTAACCTCTCCTTTCCTTTGGGGGGAGGGGAAGGCAGAGGGCCGGGTGGTGGCCCTGGGAGCGCCTTGCCCAGCACTCTGCCCCTCAGCCCAGCATGCCCGCCCCCCGGCAGCCCAGTGCCCTGTCCCTGTCGGCCTGGCCTGGAGCAGCCCAGCGCCCGTCCATTTGTCCTTGTTTGCCGGGCACTCGCTATGGGTCCAGCACTGGGAAAGCGGCCGTGAGAGCCGGGGCCGTCCAGAAATGTGCTGCAGCCCCATCCGTGTGCCCCAGAGCAAAGGAACATGGCTTCAGGGAGGCATGGGTGCACCGGGCAGAAGTCCTACAGAAGGGCCCGAGGCTGGAGAGGGCAGGACGGGCAGAGGACTCCTGGAGGAGGGGGAGTAGAGAGCAGCCAGGGAAGGATGTCCAGGCCAGGGTGGTGAGGGTCAGGGTGTACAGGCAGCCCAGCCTGGGGAGCCGGCTTCCTCAGACATCAGGAGATAGGAGTGATAACGTTTGCATTTCAAAACATCCCTCCAGCTGGAGGGAGCCGTCCCAGAAACAGACCAGGAGCCAGCGGCTCCTTCACCGCCCACAGGGGGATTCTCCAGAAGACCGCTCAGGCCTCGGGCCCTGAAAACAGTATCTGATCTGCAGAACTCAGTTCACCACCCCCCCTACTCGGCCCTCAGGGCTGGGTGAGAGGCCAGCTCTGCCCTCGGCCTGGCCCAGGAGCGGCCCGGACCCAACAGGAAAGACACCCCGCCCACACCAACCCCCAGGTCCCTGAGTAAGGCTGGGATGGGGCAGAGTCTCCTGTGTCCCTGGACCGTGGGTAGAAGGAGAAGGAAGCACCCCTCGGGAGCGCTGGCCAAGCCAAAATGCCCCTGTCCCCATGGCTCACCCTGGCAGGACCCACATGCCCCGTTCTCCACATGGACCCTGGGGGCTGCACCTGCCCTGCTTGTCCAGGGAGAGTGGTTGTGTGTGCTGGTGGGACATGGTAGGAGGGGGCTGGGGCTGGGGGTGGCCATGGGACTGCATGGCTTTGGGCCCCCCAGGCACCTCCCCGCCCCGCCACGGGCTCTCGGCCTGGAGCTGTGCCCTGTGCGACACTCCCTCCAGTTGAGTTGGGTTCCAGGTGGGGGGTCCGGGCCCAGTGCTGACCCAGAGGCGTGGGAGTCCCCGGGCAGCCTGGAACATGGGGTCTCTGATGCCCTCTGTGCTTACGGGTGAGGATACTGAGGCCCAGAATGTGCAAGTGAGGCCCCAGAGGCCACCCGGGGCCACTGCGGGGTGGGGGGGGCCCCCACTGTCACACCAGGCCTGGCGGTCACAGTGCACGGGGCCCGGCTGCTTCCTGCTGCTTCCTGGCTCCCCAGGGGCCCCAGGCCATCCCTCCCTCTCGGGGCCTCAGGTCATCTGTCATGTGAGAGAGACACGCTGGGCCTTTCTCGCCTCTGCTGTGAGCTTTGTGGTTGTTCTGGTCAGGTGAGCAGCGCTCCGGTGATGGCTGGGTGCGTGGGCCCCCCAGCCACGAGGAGCACCCACCTCCCCAACTCTGCAGCCGTCACCTCGTCCCTGAGTTTAACCATGGACTGAGGGGCCATCTCTCGCCCTCTGTGCTGGTCGGGGGGGGGGGGGG
>NW_006792775.1:2137593-2138548 GCF_000442215.2 Lipotes vexillifer
CCCCGCCGGGGGGGGGGGGGGGGGGGGGGGAGGGTCGAGGCCCCCAGAGCAAGGGGAGGGGGGTGCATGCTGACCCCAGCAAGTCCCTGCGGTCGTTCTTGGCGTCCAAAGCTGCCTGGTGGCCCCTCGGTTAGTGTGAAAGGGGCTTTGGGAGGAAGGAGGCTCAGTGCCTGGCTGGGCTTCACCAGGATCCCCAGCTCAGTTGCTTCACTCCTGATCTGGAGGCCTGTCCCCGCAGCACCCCTCCAGGAAGGATCGGTGGATGCCATGATTTCCAGGGGGTGCAGGCTCTGCAAGGGCAAAATGACCCCAAAACTCAACCAGAAGCCCAGGAGATTGGGGCCCAAGGTGGGAGGGATCTGGGGGGGTGAGCCCTCAGCTGGGGACAGGCGAGGACATGTGCCCCCAAGTCCGCTCACCCCTGCAAGTCTGGGAGCGGATGGGGGTCTGAAGACAGGGCTCTGCCTCTCCCGAGCTGTGTGCGGTGGGCAGTCGGCTCTGCCCCCTTGGCCTTCAGCGCCCTCATATGTTCCGTGGGGATAGCGAATAGGCAGAGCATGCGTTTACAAGCACAGGGCGGGGCTCACAGTAGGTGCTTGTCAGTGGATGAGAACAGGGTGGGACAAGAGAACTGGCAGTGCGCAGGCCAGGCCCCCAGCCGAGCTCTGCAGGGGCCCCGGGTCCAGGTCTGTGCTGAGAACAGCCAGAGGCGGGGCCTCTGGGGAGGCTGAGACTCGCCTTGTGTTCTGGGGAAGGCGGGGTCCTCAGCCCAGGGGCCGTGGTCACCAGAGATTGGGGTGCAGACTTGTGGGTGGCCTGGCAGGTTACAGAATCTGTCGCAGGGCGGGGGGAAGACAGCGGGACACTTGACGCGGGCTTTGCCCCCAGACACTGGTGCAGGGATCCCACCATCAGCGCCCCAGGGCAAAACCCGCATCAGCTTTCCGTCACAGGG
>NW_006792775.1:2138588-2162426 GCF_000442215.2 Lipotes vexillifer
AGAGCATAGTTTTGTAACAACCTCAGGGGGTGACTCGCCCGTTCCTCATGCCTGAGAGCAGGAAAGCAGGGCCCCCAGGGGCAGGGCGGGGCCGCACACAGCACCTCCTTCCCAACAGCAGGCCTGCTCAGCCCCTCCTAAGACGCCCCGGGAGCCTGGCAGGACCTTCTGTGTCCTGACCCCCAGGCTCACCCATCTGGAGAACCCCTATTCCTCGGGTCTACGTGGAATAGCCCCGGTTTTAACTCTGTCTTTCCCTTTCCTGCCCGGAACCCGAGTGGCTGTAGACACTCTGTCCTGACCGGGTTGGTACGTAATTCACGAGGCTTCCGGAAGGAAATGCTCACAAACCACTTTCCTAGACGAAAATCAGTAAGAAGCCCGTGTAATTCTTCCTCGACGTTAGGGGTTTTCTCTCCGTTGCTTTAATCAACGAGTTCCCAATAAGTCATTTCAGCGAGGCCATTACTGATGGCTCATAATCTCCCGGGGGCTGCGAGCGAAATGGGACCCCCGGCCCTTTTCCTGAAAACACTTTTCTTGTTTTCTTTCTCTGGCGCGCTGGAAGCAGGCCAACTCGCCAGTTCCATTAACTTAATGAGGGCTGACAGCCTGCAACAAACGTCCTCATAATCTCCCCAGGATTTAAATGGGGTTCTCCCCAGCCGCCTGCTCACACCCAGGCTCTCTCCCTCTGTCTGCTCGCCCGCCCCGCTCCGGGGACAAAGCCGGGACGAAGACGCGTTTCTTCACTGGCTCCTTCCCAGCAGCTCTGCCCGGGCAGCCTCAGACTTTCAGGCGGCCCACCCAATTTAGGGCACCCCACTGGGGCCCGGGGACCACTCTCCCCACAGCCCAGGAAGGGCCAGGGCCTGGTCCTACTGATTTCTCAATACCCCCTAATCTCCAGAGCGCAGAGCTGCGCAGCTGCGACGGCTTTCCCGGGCTCCACTTCACTCCGAGGCCGCGTCCTTGTCATGGTGAAACCTCAGTCCTGGTCTGCACTGTCCTTTGTGGTCCCTCCAGCTCCTAAGGCCTCCAAAGATCAAGGAATTTGCTGGAACCAGCTGAAACCCAGCATGGGGATCTGTGTGGGGCTCTCACACCCCCCATCCACCCGCACCCTTTCCAAAGGGAGCTTTGGGCTCTTAGGAGGAAACGGGCGCCGACACTTGCAAGAGGACCCGGGTCATGCGGCAGGGGTCTCCAGCAGCCAGGTGAAGGCGGGGATTGAGCCAGGTGTCCCGAGTGGGCGGCAGTGGCACGTACCACCCCCAAGAAACCTTTTCCCTGATGTAAGGACTCGAGTCTCGCCCGTTGTCTTGGGGAGCCGTGGTGGAGGTCCCAGACCTGGTCGCCCAGGGTCACAGCCAAGTCAGCCCCTCCCGGCCGTGTTCACGTTCTCCGTGGGCCCCAAATTCTGGCTCTTCCACACCTCCCAGGCCATCCCAGGCAGCCCTCGGCCAGTGTCAGCGGCAGCTTTTACATGCAAGCCGTCCACCTCTGGGTGCCGTGCCCCTGCCCAGGTGACAGCACCAGCGGTGAGCGCTAGGATGGATCTGGGCGAGGCAGGGGCAACAGTGCGTCAGGAAAGGTCACCACGGCAAGGGGCTGAACCCTGCAGAGGCTGCCATTTCTCCCCACAAAACGAGGCCCCTGAGTGCTACGCGTCGGGCTAGCGTGGGGATGGAGTGACCCTCGGGAAACATGCCGCTTGGTGCCACCCAATCGCTGCTAGCTGCAACCGCTGTGGTCAGCATTTCTGTCCTTACTATTGGAGTTTGATGGTGCCCTTTTCCACTGGGCACCGAGCACAGCGCTGCCCACTCTCCCGGCCTCCCCCTGTGCCCCTCCTCCTGCCCTCACTTGGGCCACCAGCCACATGGACCTTCTTTCTGTCATCCCCGGCCCTCGCTCGGCCGTCCTCCCTGCTGACCGCTATCTCCCGCCCCCTTCCTGTGTCTCCTGCTGCCCTGGATGCTCTCAGGCTCCTCAGGCGGGCACTATCCCCACACTCTGTAATCCGCAGTGTTCCCCAAAACTGTCACCTCGCTGGCCAGACCACCAGCCCGTCCACCACTCTCTTCTCTGACCCCGTCCAGGGTTGGTGATGGGGGTGGTGCTTTCTGGAACCTGGGCCGCTCCTGACTGTCTTGAGGTCTCTGTATTTTGGCTTTTCCAACCCCACGGCTCGTCTGGCCCTGGATGTCCCCGGCGGTGGTCACTCTCCTGCCCGGCTGGTTTCAACTCCCTGGGAAGTTGACTTGGGTCGACTTGGTCTGCGCTGAGCTGAATGGAGTCGAGTTGCCTGAGTTGGGCTTTCAGCTTCACTGAGGTCACCTGACCCAAGCCGAGTGAGTTAACTGGAGGTGACGTACACCAAACTGAACTGAGTTGAACTGAGCTGCTGGGTGGTCCGATCTGTGCTGGGTGGTCTCTGGGGGTCCAGTCGGATGCCCTGATCTTAAAGAAACAGAGAATTTCCTTCTTTCCCTTGGTTCTGGGGTGTGTTGAAATAAGTTAAACCATTTCAAATCCATTGCCAAATCCATTTCAGTCACCTGTCCTGAGGTCCTCGAAGAATTTCACTGCCAACTGGTTGGGGGGAGGGGGTAGTATCTGCTCCGCAGGCCCAGGCTTGGGGGCCAGCACGGGATTGCTCTGACTTCTGGATCACTGATATGAAAACAATCTTCCAAAGACTTGAGAACCCAACGTGTTTAGTGTTTCGCGTGTGAAACGATTTAGGGGAGAGGGAGAGAAGGTGCATAACCTCGGAACCTGCCCAGAGCACCGAACGCTTTGTTCTGTTTGGGCCTGGTTGTGAAGGACCCAGCAGGTCACCCTCGGAGTTTGCACACCCTTGGCAGGCGGCTGGAGCTGGGGCGGGGTGGGGGGTGGGGCGGCAGGGGGGGGGTAACAGGGTCTGTGATATGCGCCTTGGATTATTTGGCAGCCACATGGTGGGGGGATGGATTGGAAGTGGGGCGGCTGAGCCAGAACGGGGAGTTAGGGGCCTCCGCGGCATCCCGGGAGGGAGGGAGGCCAAGCCCAGCTGCACCCCTGAGGCAGCCCAGCCGTGTCTGTGAAGCACACGGAGGTAAGGTGTAACAGGGTCTGTGATATGCGCCTTGGATTATTTGGCAGCCACATGGTGGGGGGATGGATTGGAAGTGGGGCGGCTGAGCCAGAACGGGGAGTTAGGGGCCTCCGCGGCATCCCGGGAGGGAGGGAGGCCAAGCCCAGCTGCACCCCTGAGGCAGCCCAGCCGTGTCTGTGAAGCACACGGAGGTAAGGTCCCTCCCCGAAGACGCTTGTGCCCTGGCCAGAGCCAGGATGGCTGGGGGCGTCCCAAAGGCTCCCAACCCTTCCCCGTCCCCTTGTCCCCAGGGACACCAGCACCTTCCCTCCCAGCACCTGCTGTCAAGAGTGATCTCGGAAGATCAGCCACACCTTTGAAAGCCGGTTTTAGCGTATTCACAGAGTTGCACAACCGTCACCACTGCCTAATTTTAGAACACGTTCATCACCCCAAAAAGCTACCCTGCAACCGCCAGCCGTCACTCCCCACCCCCGCTCCCCAGCCCCAGGCAAACACTCATCTCCTTTCCATCTCGGTGGATTTGCCTATTCGGAACATTTCGCGTACATGGGATCCTATAATATGCGGTCTTTTGTGCCTGGCTGTTTGCACTCAGCACGCCGTTTTCAAGTTTCACCCATGTCGTAGCAAGTGTTGGCGCTTTATTCCTTTTTATGGCTGAATAAGATTCTATTGAATGGATTTGCCACATTTTGTTTATCCATACGTCAGTTGATGGACACTTGGGTTATTGCCACCTCTAGACTATTAGGAACAAAGCCACTACGAACATTCACGTACAAGGTCTCGTGTGAACATGGGTTTCCATTTCTCTTGGGCATTTCACTGCAAGTGGAAGGAATTGCTGGGTCACACGATAATTCCAGGCCTCACATTTTTTAAGGAAGCTCCGGGCTGTTTTCCACAGTGACTTCCCCATCTTTCACTCCCACCAGCCGTGCATTCTTGACAACATTTGTTCTCATCTTTTCATGGTAGCTGTCCCGGCGGGTGTGAAGTGGCCTTGACTTGGGTGTCCTTCATGGCGATGACACTGAGCCTCTCCTTACCTGTTGATTTGCCATTGTGTCTTTTCTTTGGAGAAATGCCTATTCAAGTCCTCTGGCCATTTTTTAAAATAATTTTTATTCGGTGTAGTTGATTTACAATGTTGTGTTGGTTTCAGGTGTACAGCAGAGTGAATCGGTTATACGTACACATATATCCGCTCTTTTTTAGATTCTTTTCTCATATAGGCCATTACGGAGTATTGGGTAGGGCTCCCTGTGCTATACAGTAGGTCCTTATTAGTTATCTATTTTATATATAGTGGTGTGTATGTGTCAATCCCAATCTCCCAATTTATCCCTCCACTCCCCGCCTTACTACCCCCACCCCCTTAACCATAAGTTTATTTGCTACATCTGTGACTCTATTTCTGTTGTGTAGATAAGTTTATTTGTCGCCTTTTTTTAGATTCCACAAGATTTAGCACCTGTATGATCTGCAAAAAGAGCAAACAAACAAACGAAAGCAATGCCAGCAGACACCTCACTTCCTCGTGTTGTAATAGACAGAGGGGCAGAGAAGTTTCTTGAATGTGTGCCCCCGGCTAAAGGAACAAACCAATGGGTGAAAGAGGGAGTGAAGTTAAGTGAAACGAGACCCCAAGGGATTTCCCACCGCGGTGAGCTGTCCCCACCATGAGATGTGTGCTTTGTCCCAAGCTGTGTGCTGAGCCCGGTTCCCAGCTCAGCTGCATTATTTCCACAGTCACCTTGCGTGTGTGGGGGGCAGGTCCTAACCACCTTCGGCCCCCACTCCTGATAGGCCTTGAGTTTTGAAGGGTTACGCGCCCATCTCAGGCCGGAGCCCTGCATCTTCACAGATGAGCAGGGTCTTCTAGACTTTCCTTCCCAGAACATGGGGGCCCGGGGGCTCTGGGGCTCCCAGGCCAGGGCTGATCGCCTGCTCCTGCCTCCAAGCTCCGGGCTGGACGTGGGGAATATCTGGGCCACATGCCTCAGCCCCAGCGGCGACCATGAATTACACGGTGATCATTTGATTACAGTCGGTGTTTGGGGCTCCCGGGTGCCATGACAGCAGGGGAGTGTGGCCACCCGACACCTCCCTGGGGAAGGGGTGTGGCTGGATGTGAATGAGGGTGGGCTGTGACCAGGAAGGAGGTGAGGGAGGGCTGCAGCCTGCCCGGGGGGGCCCTCCAAGTGGGCGTGAGCGTGGCCCTGGATGTGGCAGGGATTGGTGGACGTGGGAGGCATGGTGGGAGGGTGGGCTGCAGAGAAAGCTGCAGACTCAGCCCCCATCGTGCCTGGGCTGGGCCCCGTCCACCAGCAGCGCTGGCCTTGACCCCTGTCAGAGGTAGCCACGGCTGGCCAGCTATGGAGCCACCCTACATTCGGCTCAGGGTCAGCAGAAGACAGGCACGGTGGCCCCTTGGTCCGCCCGTCCTTCGATTGCTTCTCAGACCCAGGCGGGGCCAGGCCGGGGCACTTCACAGCCTATCCTGAGCTGTTTTTGTCAGAAGCCAGTGGGCCATGCACGCTGGGCGGGCTGGTTTGAAGTCTCAGGATTGCAAAACCCTCACCCCGCAGGGTGCTATCTCTAAAGAAGTCGCCTGACTCAACCACAGACTCCCCCCAGCCCTCAGGCAGGCATCCAGAGCTGGAAGCCAGAGCTGCCCCGGTGGGATGGGTCAAGGGCGGCGGGAAGGAAGACAGCAGGGCAGCGAGCCCCCAGCCAGCCCGGGTGGGCAAGACTTGGACACAGAGTCCAGACTGAGCTGGGTTTGGGGGCGAGGGGGCCTGGGCTTCCCCCCACCCCTCCCCGCAACAGAAACCAGAGCCGGGGCAAGAGGGTGACTGGGCTGTCACGGGGACAGAGCTCACACTGCAGTCTTGCCCTCAGCACTGCCGCCAGCAGGGAGGCCGAGCCACGAGTCACGAGGCTCTGCTTCCCCGGGCCTGAGACGGGGACACCCTGCCTTCCTATCAGAGCCAGCACTGGGCAACAAGCACATACCAGGCCTCAAAGGGAAAGGTGACAGCAGCCTGCTGTCTCTGCACACCCTCCCCAAACCCCTTCCTTTGGAAAGACCTGAAAGGGAGAGTCCCCACAGTCAGCCACTTCCAGGGGCAAGAGAGCAAGTGTTCTGGGGGACCAGAAGGCGGTTCATGGAAACGTTCCTGGGTGCGGACCTTCAGGGATGAAGTCAGCAAGGGGCTGGTCCTCTATGGCATCAGCTGGGCCTCAGGCTGCGCTGAGCACAGCAGCCCACATCTCTGACGAGGGCAACACCCTGCTCCCTGGTTCAATCATTTCTGCTTATATTGTTATCATATCCACCCTTCTGCTTACTTTGGGTTTCATTTGCTCTTCTTTTTCTAGTTTCTTAAGGTAGAAACTTAGATCATTGATTTAAGACTTTTCTTTTCTTTTACTATGTCATCGAATGCTATAAATTTCCCTCTGAGACCTGCTTTAGCTGCATCCCTCAAATTTTGAGATGTTTTCATTTTTCATTCAGTTTAAGATGTTTGTATAAAATTGTGACGATCTGTTCCTTGAAAGCTTGGTAGAATTTGGGGTAAAGCCATCTGGCTCTGGCTTTTTCTTGTGGGAAGATAGTTGAACCACCACTTTAATACCTTTAGTAGTTGTAGGCTTATTCAAATGTTTTATTCCATCCTGAGTCTGTTCTATTGAGTTAGATATTTTCCTGAGAATATAGCCGTTCCTGTCTAGGTTTTCCAAAGTTTCTGGCATATAGTTGTTGAGAATATTCTTTTATTAGCTTTCAAATCCCTATTTGTAATGTTTCCTTATTTTCTTTTGTAATATTTTTATTTCTATCTTCTCTCAGTCTCACCAGAGCTTTATCGATTTTGTTAGTTGTTTTTTTTTTTAAAGAACAAGATTTTTGCTTTATTTAGAGGTTTCAAAGACTTACATAAAGGGGAAGATATACCATATTCATAAATAAGAGACAGTGTTATAAAGATGTCAATTCATTTCTTCCTCCTTCATCTATAAATTCAGTGTAATTCCAGTAAAAACCCCAATAGGTTTTTTTTTTCCATGAAACATAATATGATGATTCAACAATTTCTGTGGAAGAATAAGGAGCCACGAATACCAAGACCTTTTTCAGAAGCTCAGGGAAACGCCATTTCTTCCAGGTACCAGGACGTATGGTGTGACACATAGTGATTCAGATGCTGCAGTGTGGGTGCGGGAATCGATCATTAGCCCAGTGGAATAGAGAGCCCAGAAAAGACCTGCACAAATGTAAGGTTTTTGAGTGTGATCAAAATGGCATTGCCAGTCGCTGGAATAGGTGATTATTCATAATGAGAAAGTGAAGTTGGGCCCCGACCTCACACCACATTCAAAAATTCACTCCAGATGGGCCTAAGAATGAAATGTCAAATACAAAGCTTATAACCATTAGAAAATATAAGTTAGTTTGTATCTTTCAAAAGGGAATATTTCTCACACGAGACACAAAAGCATTGACTATGAAAGAAAAATATTAATAAATTTGTTTCTGTAAAATAAGCACTTCTGTTCATTGAAAGGCACCTTAAAAAAGTGAAAAGATAATTTTCAAAGTGGGATTTGCATTCGTTTCCTATTGTTGCTGTAAGAAATTCCCTCAAGCCTAGTGGCTTCAAACAACATGCATTTATCCTCTTTTGGTTCTTCTGTAGGTCAGAAGTCCCACACAGCCTGAGGGCCTGAAAGGTATCACAGGGCTGGTTCCTTCTGGAGGCCCCAGGAGAGAATCCATGCCTGACCTTTTTCAGCTTCTAAAGGGTCCTTGGCCCTTTCCTCTACCTTCAAAGCCGTCACATTGCTGCTCTCTGGCCTCTTTCCCACAGTCACGGCTTCTTTCAACCACAGCTGGGAAAGGCCCCACTTTTAAGGCCTCAAATGTCTAATTGGGCCCACCTGGATAATCCAGAATACTCTCCCCATCTCAAGGTGCAGCACCTGAATTGCATCCATAAAGTCCCTTGTACCACGTAAGGTGACACATTCATAGGTTCTGGGGATTAGAACATCTTTGGGAAGCCTTTTTCTGCCTAATGCAGGAATAGGTATTCCCAATACATGAATTGACAAAGAATTGGCTGGTTGGTAGGTAGAGAGATAGGAAGGGAGGGAAGGGGGGAGAGAGGGGATGGGGGAAGAGAGAGAGAGAGACGGAGGGAGGGAGGGAGAAAGAGAGAAGGAAGGGAGGGAGGGAGGGAGAAAGACAGACAATTTACATCGAACTAATCAATAAGTGCACAAATAACTGAACAGAAAAATGGCCCAGGGCTCTGCCTTTCACAGTGGAGGACACATGGCCAGTCAGTGTGTGAGAGCATCGCTGACACTGGTTTCCTCTGGTGTAAATCCCGAAGCCTGATCACTAGGGCAGCAGACGGGGATGTGGGGCAATGTGGGGTCCCGGGTCTCTCCTGAACCTCTGGTGGGATGCTTAGTAGGGCCACCACTTTGAAGGACAGTGTGGCATCGCCTGTAAGGTGCAATTTCACATACCGATGACCCAGCTGTGGCATGCCTGGGTACTCACCCTGGGGAAACTCCAGTCCGTGCCCAGCCGGAGAAGGTAACCAGGAGTGCGTGTCGTCCTGCCCTCACCAAGCCACGTGCGCATCCAGGAGGGAGAGTGATTGTACTCAGAATGTCCACATAGAGGTGTCCTTTCCACCAGTCAAAACGAACGAACCAGAGTGACTCACAACCGTGTGGGCGGGTCTTGGCAAAGTAAGCCCAGGGAAAAGCATAATACGTTTCTATAAAGTTTAAATTCACTAAAATAAAAAATATATGCCCTTTTTTGGATATATATAAGTGTGATAAAGTTATATAATCAGGAAAGCAAGGAGTGACGGACATGGATTCAGGTCGATGGCTCCCCAGGGTGGAAGAGGCAGGGGGATGGTTGAATTGGGGGCTGTCGGGGTCTAGCTTTTATTCTGAGCAGTGGGTTCCTGGGGGTTTTCTACATTATTGAGAGAGAACAACCAACTCTATAATGATGGATAAAAAAATGAAACACCACAACCAAGTGAGATTTATTCCAGATAAACCCGGCCGGTTCAATATTCAAAATTCCATTAACATAACCCATCACAACAACAGGCCGCAGAGAAAACTCTCATGATCCTATCAAGTGATGTGGAAAAAGCGTTGATAAAAATCTAATATCCATCCGGGTCCTTCTCTTTGTCGAAGGGGTGGCGGAGGGTGCCTCCTTTCTCAGACAGAGGGAAGGGGACGCGTGCTCTCCTGCGGGGCTCAGTGTGCCCAAGGTGAGTCCTACCGCCCGTCCCACCTGCCTGGTGTTGGAGCCACCAGAAAAGGGCACTCACCCCCTCCCTGGGCCAAGCCCAGCCTGGAGGGAGGACAAGGCCCTCAGAGAGAGGGGCCAGCCAGGCCCTTCCCCAGAGACCGCAGAGTCTTTGTGTCCAGCAGAGAGGCTGGCCATGGGGCTGTCACCAGAGCAGGGGCCAGGCCACAGCAGGCCTGAGCGGAGCCGGCCGGGCCCCGGTGTCCCCAGCCCTGGCTTCCCGTCGGCCTGGGGGGCTGCTTGGTTGCAAAGGCCATGGCTTTGTTCCGTGGACCTGGCAGAGGCGAGGGTGGCGGCAGCCTCTGGAGGCCACTGGGGCAGTCACTGGGTGTGGTCCTTTGTTCAAGTGAAGTGGGATCTGAGAACCTCGGGCCTCGTCCAGGCCTCGGCGGGCACGGCCAGTGGGGCCCTTCCCGGTGGGGCACATGTGGAGGCCCCGCCCACCACCTGCTCACACGCCACCTGGGGGTTCTGCAAGAGGCGGGAACCTGAGGCCAGGGGACGTCCCCTCCCGGGGCTCAGGCCGGGGGTGAGGGGCTCATGGGGCCAGTGGCCCAAGCCCCAGAGGAGGAATCTCAGGGCCTCCCGTAGCCTGCTTTGGCTCCCCCTCCAAGCCCGTGTGTGTGTGTGTGTGTGTGTGTGTGTGTGTGTGCGTGTGCGCGCGCGCATGTGTCCTGAAGTATGTAAGTTGCCGCCCCCTCCCATGTAGGTGCATGAGTGTCACCGGGCCTGGGTGCTGCATGCAGGGGGCCCCCGTGAATGCATGTGCTCAGGTGAGCCCCGGTTGGAGGAGATGTGGGGACACAGACCTGAGTGCCTTCTGCACATGGGCCTGGCCCACCGTCCAGTAACGTCCAGTAACGTCCAGTAACACTGGGGGCCTTGGTCTCACTGGAGAGCATCTCATACGCTCTGCGCTCAAAAGTGGCCAACTCTGGGCTAAGTAGAAACCACCTGTCCCTAAGAACTTTAAAAGCTGCTTATCTTGAAAGGCTTTTTAAAAAACTTTGGTATGGTTTATTTACTGTAAAGTGCACAAATCCTGCAGGAACAGATCAGCTTATTTTTACGTATATATACCCTACATAAAAACCCACGAGGTCAGGACATGGAACACTTCCGTCCCACCAGCAGTTTTCTTCCCGCCTCCCCAGGGAAGCCTCCCCCGACGCCCCCCACCCCTGCCGCCACAGGTAGCCCCTATCCTGGCTTCTCTCACCGTAGAACAGTCTTGCCTGTTCTTGAGCCCGCACGGAATCGTATATGCATACAGCTTTGTCACTGGCTGGCCTTCCTATGAGGGAAGCTGCTATAAAGATTCTGATAGATATATTTGGTGGACGTGAACACTCGTTTCTCTGGATCAAGTATCTGGAGAATACGAAATGCCAGGTCCCAAAGCTACAGCCAAACAGCTTTCCAAAGTGAACCAACACACGTTCCCACCAGCAGCGCATGGGAGTCTGTCACTCCACATCGTCTGCCACACTGGATGTTGTCAGCCTTTTTAATTTTGGCCGTTTTAGCCAGCGTATATGGGTTCCTCTTTCGGGTTTTCATCTGCATTTCCCTAATAGGTAATGATGTTGAGTGCCTTCTCACGGGCTTACTGACATTTGGGCCTCCTATGTGAAAAGTGCCTGTTCAAATCATCTTTTTAAATCATGTGGTCTTTCCCTTACTGATGTGTAGGCATTCTCAATATATTCTGGCTACAAGTCCTTTACCAGAAAATATCCCTTCCTGGCCTGTAGAGCATCTGTTCATTCCTTTAATGATGTCTTTTGATGTCTAGAAGGTCTTAATTTTAAGGAAGGGCGATTTGTCAAATTTTGTTGTTGTTGTCGTCAGTTGTTGCTTGTGTTTTGGGAAGTCTTCCAAGGTCATAAAGATATTCTCCTGCTCTCTTCTGGAGGTCTGATGGTCTCTGCCTGCATGCTTTGATCTAAAATCTAACATGAATTAATTTTGTGACCGCTGTGTGGCGGGGATCGTGGTTCATATCTTTTGCATACAGCTATCCAAATTGTCCCAGTACCATTGACTGAAGAGAACATTCTTTCCCCCACTGGATTGCAATCGTGCCTCGGTTACAAACGCAGTGACCACATGTGCGTGTTTGTGCTTCTGCATGTTTTATTCTGTCCCGCTGATCTATCCTCTACCTAATACGGCTGTGTTAAAAGTGTATTCTAATACCACACCTCTCTAATACACTCTGCTCATCGCTGTAGCTTTACAGTACATTTTGAACGGGCAGTGTGAGTCCTCAACTTGGCTGTTCTTCAAAATTGTCTCATCTACCTTAGCCCTTTGCTTTTTCACCAATATTTTAGAATCAGCTTGAAAATTGTGCCCCCCAGAAATGAATAAATAAAAGCACTCTGCTATGGATTGGAATTACATTTGACCCATACCTCAAAATTCACCTCTTAACAAATATTGAGTCTTCCAATTTATAAACGTATTATATAACCCTCAACTGATTTAGGGCTTCTTTAATTTCTCTCACTAATGTCTAGTATGTTTCTGTGTAGAGGTCTTGTTCACCTCCAGGAGATTTATTCTTAGGTATTTTATGGGTTTTGATGCTGTTACAATTGGTATCTTTTTATTTCATTTTCTAGTTGCTTGTTACTAACATAGAGAAATACAATTGTTTTTTGTATATCATCTTCAAAACCGGTGTTCTTTCTAAATTCATTTAGCAATAGAATAATTTTATCTGAAGATTCTGAAGGGGTTTTTAACGTATATGATTATGTCATTTGCAAATAATGACAAAACTTTCCTTTTGTCCTGTCCAATTATTGTATCTTTCATTTCCTTTTTTTTTTTTTTTTTTTTTTTTCCCCCCAATACACTGGCTGAGACTTCGGGGATAATATTAAGTAGAAACGGTAATGGCGGACAACCTTGTCTTACTCCCCATCTCAGGAGGAAAGTGTATAATATTTCACCATTAAGCATGATGTTTGCTTAGATTTTGTTTGCTTTTGTGTTTGTTTTTTACGTAATGGAGTTTCCTCCTATTCCTAGTTCTCTAAGAGTTGTGTTTTTAATTATGAGTGGGTCTTGAGTTTTATCACATGTTTTTCTGCATCTTTTGAGTTGCTTATATGTTGTTTTCTTACTTGTTCTGTTGATGTGGTGAATAATGTTGATTGGTTTTCGGCTGCTAAACCAACCTTGCATAACTGGATTGAACTACACTCCATCATTTATCTTTACATATGGCATTGGGTTCAATTTCTTGGTATTGCAGGTAGGATATTTGCATCCATGTTTACGAGAGAGACTGGCCTGTGACTTTTCTTTCTTGAAACATCCTTGTCGGGTTTTGATATCAAGGTTATACTGACTCATAAAAATCCTCTAAAAAGATTTGTATAAAATTGGTATTATTTCTTCCCATTTAAGGAAGAATCTACTGGTGAGGTCATCTAGACCTAAGGCTTTTTTGTGGGTAAATTCCAAATCTAATTTATTTAATTAAAATTGGGCAATTTGGATTTTTAAGTTTCTTCTTACGTCTGCTTTTATATATTGTGGTGTCTTTAGGAATTAATCTATTTTACCTAAACTATCAAGATTACTTTTGTACATAATATCCTCTAAATAGGTTTTTTAAATATCTCTAGTTAGTCTTTTCAGAAAATCAAATTTTGGCTTTGCGGATTTTCCTTAACGAAATGTTCATTTTTTATTTTATTGAATTGTGCTCTTATCTTTATTATCTCTTTCCATCTACCTTCTTGGGATTTAATTTACTATTGTTTAAACTTCTTGAGACAGACTTCGGCCTCTCCTCTTCTCTTAATATATGATTTAAGACCATAAAGTTTCCTCTAAGCACTATTTCATGGTACCTCAAGCACTTATTTAGCTGTAAGTTGTGATCCGGGACATTTTTATTACTATTCAATTCAAAGTATTTTCCGATTCTTATCAGATTTCCTCTTCGATCCTTGAGATATTTAATTTCCAAAACACTTAAGGATTTTCCAGTTATCTTTTTCTTATTCATTTCTAGCTTAATCTCTCTGTGGTCAGAGAACATACACATATGACTTACTCTCTTTGAAATTTGTTGGAACTTGCTCTTCAAGCCCTGCACATGGTCCCTTCTGGTAGATGTTCCCTGTGTGCTTGGGAAGCTTAGACACCCTTTGGGCACTGAGCATGGTGTTCTGTAAGCGTTGATCACATCAAGTTCCTACTTGATGTTCAGACGTGTGTTCAGACGTGTCTCTCTTTAGATGTTTTCACAGCTCCTCTATCTGTTACCCACAGAGGTGCATTCAAATCTCCCACCATGGTTGTGGATTTTCTCTTTTACCTTTAGTTGTGCCAGCTTTTGCTTTATTTATTTGAAGCTTATGTTGTTAAGTACATACAGATTTAGAGTTGATCTCTTCCCACCAAATTTTGACCACTTTTTTTTGTTTGTTTTGCCACGTGGCATGCAGGATCTTAGTTCCCCAACCAGGGATGGAACCCCTGCCCCCTACAGTGGAAGCATGGTGTCCTAACCACTAGACTGCCAGGGAATTCCCTTGACCTCTTTTTAAACGATGAAATATCCCTCTTTATCTCTGGCAATACTTAAAGTCTTCCTTGTCTGATATTAGTTTACCTGCACTAGCTTTCTTTGGGCAACACCAATGTATGTCTTTTTCTATCCTCTTACCGTCAACATTTCTATGCCTATCTATTTCAGTATATTTATAGGCAACAACAAATTGTTCTTTTTAAATCTCATCTGACAATCTTGGTTTTTTAATTGGAATATTTAGTCCCTCTGCAATGCATGCAATCTACTATATCACTTTTCTTTTTCCCATTTGTTCCATCACTTCCTTTTGACTTCCTGTCCTGCTTCTTTGGGTTAATCAAAAATTGTTATTAATTAATTTTTATCCCCTATTAGCTTGTTAATTCTACAGTCCTTTATTATTCCATCAGTGGTTGCCTAGAGATTATCATACACATCCTTGACTCACTGGAGTCGACCTCAGATGAGCACTTTTACCGTTTCCCTGACAACACATGGTGCTCGCCACTGTTTATCTCCACTGATGCCTCCTCCCTTTTATGCTATTTTTATCATGTATTTTTAGCTATAGCTATGCCTTAAACCTCAGGAGACATTATCATGATTATTTCAGTCACTTTAATTTACTAACTTAAACTTTCTCACATATCTGTCCTTTTCTACATTCTTAATTCCTTCCTGTATTTCTGTGCATCCTTCTGGGATCATTGCTCTCTACCTGGGGAGACCCCTAAGTCGTTCTTTCAGTGCAGGTCTCCCAGCAGTGAATTCTCTTGGTCTAGTTTTCACCTTTTTTTAAAAATTTATTTATTTATTTATTTATTTGTTTGTTTGTTTATTATTTTTGGCTGTGTTGCGAGGGCTTTTCTCTAGCTGTGGCGAGCGGGGGCCACTCTTCATCCCGGTGCGCGGGCCTCTCACTATCGCGGCCTCTCTTGTTGCGGAGCAACAAGGCTCCAGACGCGCAGGCTCAGTAGCTGTGGCTCACGGGCCTAGTTGCTCCGCGGCATGTGGGATCCTCCCAGACCAGGGCTCGAACCCGTGTCCCCTGCATCGGCAGGCAGATTCTCAACCACTGCGCCACCAGGGAAGCCCTCACCTTCTTTTTTTTACAATTATTGTAGAAAATATGCATAACATAAAATGTACCATTTTAACCATTTTTAACTGTATCATTCAGGAGCATTAAGCACATTCACGTTGTTGTGTAAGCATCACCATCATCTCCAGAACTGCTTCATCTTCCCTAACTGACACCCTGTCCCCACTGAATGCTCACTCCCCATCCCCCTCCCCTCAGGCCCAGCCCCACCATCCTACTTTCTGTCTCCGTAGACTTGACGACTCTAGGTCCTCATACAAGTGGAACTATACAGAGTTTATCCTTTTGTGACTGGATTATTTCACTTGAACCTTCATTTTTAAGAATGTATTTGATGGGTATAGCATGCTAAGTTGGTAGGAATTTTCCTTGAGCACTTTAAGGATGTCATTCTGGCTTTCATCCTTCCCGTTGACAAGTCAACCAACAGGATAATGTGTCATCATTCCCACCCCCACCCCCCTGACTTTAGAGCTTCTGCAATGTTCCCTGTGCCTTTGGTCTTCAGCAGCTTTACTCCGATGGGCCTGGGTCTGTTGTACCTTGTCTCTCTCTCCAGCTGGATCCAAAGAGCTGTTTGAATCTGTGGCCTGATGTCTTCCATCATCTGGGGAAAATTCTGTGCCACTGAGGCTTCAAAATTATTTGTTCTCCATTTTGCCTCCTCTCCTTCTAAGGTGTTACATGTATTAGAACTTCTAACCTTATCTTATATGCCTTTTGCACTTTTTCCTATATGTTTAACTCTACTTTCCCTCCATACTCTAACCTGGCTGTTTTCTCCAATTCACAAGTATTTTCTCCTCTGCCAGCAAATTCAGCTACTGCATTTCTTAATTTCCATGAGTGTCCTTTTTGTTCTGGAATTTCCTTTCTTTCTTTTTCATATAGATTTTACTTCTCTGGTGAAATTCTCCATCTTGTCATCTATTTTCTTGAACCTACTTATCAAGGTTATTTTCAAGTCCTTATCTAAAAACTCTGAAGCAAACCAGTGCATCTGTTTGCTCCTGAGACTGTGGGTCGGCATATTGGGCTCCTCCTCTGGCTGGCCTCGCCTGGCTCGTCCAAGCGGCGGCTTGGTGGTGACTGGGTGGTCTCAGCTATAGCCTCCGGAGTCTGGAGCTGTCGGGCTGTCAGCCAGGGTGCCTCAACTCTGCTCCACGTGGCCTTTCTCGCGGCCCAGCTCAGGCGTGTCCACGTGGCAGCAGCATTCCATGATGATGGAAATTGTTGGGGGGAACTCCGATCGGGGGGAACTGCAAAGGATTTACACCCATCTCTAACCTCCCCCCGCCCGCCCTCTGGCCATAACTGTTTACGTTGCCCCCAAAGTAAAATTCACTCACCCCTCCAAGAGACACCAAAGTCTCATGCGATTAGAGACGGCACACCCTGTCCAAAGTCCAGCATCTTATGATAGGCTTTTTTTTTTTTTTTTCAGCCTCTGCCCAATGCCTGGTCCCCAAACCATCACTATGCGTTTCAGGATTTTGATATGATGGACCCCACTTTGGCGTCCTAATTTCTTTTAACCTATTGCAGCACGTGGCAAACCACACCTAGATTTAGTGGCTTCACACTGCAGCTCTTTCCTTATTCGTGAGTCTGTGGGTCAGCAATTTGGGCTCAGCTCAGCTGGGAGGTTGTCCTGCTGGCTCTGCGTGGGGTGACTCTCACAGCTGCAGTCCCCTTGGAGGCTTATCAGGGCCGGATGGTCGAAGATGGCCTCAATTCACATGCCTATTGCTTGGTGCTGGCTCTTGGCCAGAGCACCATGATTCTCCACGTGGCCTCTCCAGCCAGCCAGCTCAGGTGGTTCAAGCCACCACATTCCAAGAGCGCACAAGTTATACACGACGGGACTTCCCCAGCATTCTTTTCATCACAATAAGGGTCAAGGTCAGCCCAAATTCAAGCAGTGGGAAAACCAACTCTTATCTCTTGACGCAAGAGCTACACGTCTTTAAGGCATTGAATCTACCGCATCTTTAGATCTGTTTCCGTGGTCTGTTTTGTCCATTTGTTTTCAATCTGTTGAGCATTAAAAACAGAATAGAGGCTCCATGATCTTATCCCTACAGATAATTCCGTTCTCTCTGGCGTGCAAAAGGTGCAGGACAGAGCACCTTGCTCCAGGTGGGGATTGAGGTGATTTGAGGCTATGGCAGGATTGGGGGGTCTCATCTGAAAGCTTGGGGTGTTTGCCAGGACCCCGTCTCCTTGGTGACTCTGAATCGCAATTCTCCTCTCCCCACTGACGTGAGTCTGTGGAGGCCTCTGCTTAGCTTTTTATCCTTCTAGCAGCTGCTTCTTGCTCCGTTTCTCAGAATCTCACCCCATGCTGTGCAGCTTAGTTCACAAATGCTTCAAGGGGAAATTGCGTGAAAGGGGGCTTCCTTCTCTGTGGCCCCCCACTTACCAGGATCTTGGCCCATCAAGTCCTGGATGTCTTTGCAGCCCTGGACTCCTGTTTATCTTGCCAGCCCAGGGAGCCCCCTGCCTCCCATTCGGCTAGTGTGCCCCGCACAACAAACGCACAAACGCGCACGTGGGCTCTCCCAGTTTGTTTCTCTTCTGAGATCTCAGCCCTTGGAGTCTTCCTTGCTCTCAAAGCCATCACACGGCTGTGGTGGTGTTCTCAGCGGAAGGTTTGGTCAGATGCAAGCTTCAGAGCCAGAAGAAAAATCCCCACTGGTTCCATGTGGATGTATTTCCTTCCGGTCTTTTTCCTATGAACACATATATATATATATATATATATATCAACGATTGTGTTTCCCTTTTTAATGATGTTTCTAGAAGGAACTTCAGAGGGGATACCACACGGTCTCCTTAACAGGGTGGCTCAGGTGGTAACTATCCCTGGCTAATTTGTCCGGCAGCCCTATATTTTCCAAGTGGGTACCGGTGGGCGGGCTATAAAAGCTTCCAGCTGAAAGGGACCTTAGCTGTCATCTGTTTGTACCCCCTCCCCACTCTACCAGTGAGCAGCCAGAAGCCCCAAGGGTAGAAAGAAGCTTCTGTGGCTCTACCGTGAGTGAGGGGCACAGCCATTGCCAGCTCGGGACCCCGACTCCTACCCCACTTCTGAGCGACAAGCAAGGCGAGGGTCCCTCTAGTGTCATCCCCCTAATTTAAAGCCTCCTTGGCCTCAGCCTCTCTTCCTGCCACCAGGATGTGAGCTGGCAGATCCCCATCCGAGGGGGTTGAACACTCTCCTTGTTTCTGGAAAGGCCCAGCCCTTTGCCGGGGATGGGGGGCACATTTGGGAAGCCTCCGAGCCTCTGAGAGTGGTGGGCGCAGATGACCATCTGGTCCCCACTCACGCCCTCCTCCCCATTCTCCACTGCAGGCTGCGGGAGCACCACCGGGCCACCATCAAGGTCATTCGGCGCATGCAGTATTTTGTGGCCAAGAAGAAATTCCAGGTGAGTCCTGTACTCAGCCCTCCTGCCCTGGTCCACCCTGAAAGCCCCTCTCCCACCCACAGCGCAGGCTGCGGGGTCCCCATACCCTGCCATATCTGAGACCTGACCCTTCACCCGTCAAACACCCTGCCGTGACTTCAGGATCCGTCCCCAAGACAGCAGACCCTGGAGGGACACTTCCCTGATCGGCCTGGACCCTGAGGCCCGGCACAGAGCCCAGAGGCACGCAGAGCTCGAGGGCTCACCGGCCCCTCCCACCCCCCACCAGACAGGAGTGGGAGTGCGTCACCTGGGCAGGAAGTGCTCCGTCCCAGGCCGGCTCAGGGCTCTTGTCCCCCTCGCCCACCCTGTGCGAGTCGGAACAGAGGGGAGACCCAGCCCTGCTCTGTGCCCCGGGGTGGCCCACCTTTGCAGGGAGAGGTAGGGTCTCTCTGGCTGAGCGAGGCTGGAGACTGTGGGCTTCCCCATCGGCACTCCTGCCAGGGGTGAGTCTCCTGCAGCAGCCCCTGGGAGCCCACAGAGGAAGCCAGCTGGCGGCAGGCTTGGTGCCCTCCTTCCTACGTGGGGACCGTCCTCCGTCTGAGGAGCGGGACCCAGCTCAGCCCTGACTCTGAGAACATGGAACCTTAGGAAGCAGGGACCCTTGGGGGAGGCCATTCTCTTTCCAGAAGGCTTGGCCACCGGTGCCTTTCAAAAGTGAGTCCCTGGTGGAGCCAGGACTGGGGGTCACCCAGAGCCAACCAACATCCACATCCCCTGGGAGGTCACAGCGAGGTCGCCCAGAGCCAACCAACATCCACATCCCCTCGCCAAGCAGGGGAGGTCGGGGATGGCTTGTTCACACCCCCTGGGAGGTCACAGCGAGGCTGGAACAAGAGCCAGCCCCCTCCGGGCCGCACCTCCCACCCCAGGCTGAAGGCTTGACGCTGGCTCGTTCCAGCGCCCTCAGCAGAGCCCTCACCCGCACAGGCCACAGAGCCAGACTCGGTGCGGGGTTCTGGAAAGACCCCACCCCCCGGCAGCCCTGGGGAGGAACCCTTCCCCCGCTGGTAGTGGGAGCAAGAGCCCAAGGGGCTGGCCCAGGACGGCGTCCACGGGTGCCCAGCCCTCACACAGGCTCTGCCACGACATGACCGCCACTGATCCCGGCCCCAAGGACAGCCCTGATGAGGCCCTGCCCTGGCCGCCTCATTCCTCCGGCTACCCGGCAGCACCCGTGGCCCCCTTGGCTGGGTGGTTTGCACACAGAGTCCCCGGTGGCATCCTGCTGCCTGCCCATCTGTCTGCCTGCAGCCCTGGAGGGGGGCCGTTCCCCACCAAACTGGGCCAAGTTGTGCTAAGGCTCCCGCCAGGGCCTGGGACTCCTCATTGTTGAAACAAAAGAGTCGTGGTGAATGCTATTGTCGGCCGGCGCCAGGAGGTCTGCCCAGCAGTGTTCTGGGCGAGATCCGACGGTCCCGGACAGAGGGTGTCTGGGTTCTGTGGCCGTTCCTTCCCCGAGGGCCCACTGCCCTGGCGGTACCAGAAGAGGGGTGGCTTGGTGGAGCAGGGAGCTCAGGGGGCCCTGGGTGAGGGCGGGCTGTCCTCCTGGGGAGGGAGGATGAGGAATGGCAGGAACCCCCTCGGGGGTCAGGTCTGGGCAGGACTGCTCCCAAGAGCAGAAGAGGCCCCCGGAAGGGCCACGTTGTGTTGCCCTCGCTCGAGGGCCGTTGGTGGTGACGTCTAAAACCACAGGCGTCAACCTGGGGAGCAGAGGGGTTAGCGGGGACTCTTCCAGGATGGGGACGGTCCCCAGCCTGAGCAGCTGGGCCACCAGCATTCCAGAGCAGGCCCCGGCAGGGCAGAGGCCATAACCTGCTGCCTGGGGCACTGTTGGGCCACGCGGGGCCGTGCCAGGGTGGGCACCAGGCTTCCTGGGGGCTGCTTCCAGGGTCTGGGGCACCCAGCAGGGCAGGCGGAACCTTGGGGCTCATGGAAGGCCCAGCTCTGGGGGTGATGTGAGCAGCTTCCAGCTCAGAACCACAGACCGCCCTGGGCAGATGGGCGCCGCAGTGGCTGGAGCAGCTGTGGACGCTGGTGAGCACCCGTCACAGAAATGCTGGCAAGGAAACTGGCTGCTGACCTCCCTTCCAGGCCGAGGGTCTCCTTTTCTGCCTCAGGACACAGGTCAGGGTCCTGCGAATGGCCTGGAGGTTTCTGGAAAGAGGCTGGGCAGCCTCACCTCCCCTGTTCCCTGCCCCTCCCCTCGGCGCGGGACCCCTGGGGGGGCCTTCAGTAAATTGGGCGGGGCCCGTTGAGTGGAGGCTCTCCTGGGAGCTTCCCGGTTTGAGCAAGGCCAGAAGCTGGGGCAGCAGGAGGCCTCCAGGAAGGAGGGACCCACGGAAGTTGAAGGGGTGGACGAGTCCCTGGCGGTGAGGGGCTCTGTGGGGCTCCAGGTGCGGCCCCCCACCCAGGCCCAGCTGTCAGGGATGCCGTCCCTTCCCCCGCAGCAGCCCGTCTGTCTGTCTGCTGCACGCCCACCCCCATCTGGCCTCAGGGGCTGCAGAAGTGACGGGTGGCCCCCCTGCCCGCCTCGCCGGCCGCTAAGTGCCCAGCTGGCCGCCCCTGCGTCTGGCCGGAGGAGCCAGAGCCCCTTAGCCCTTCACGGTTGCCTTGAACTCGCATGTCCACCGGCGGTCAGTCTGGACAGCCCGGCACTATCTCGGCTCATCTCAGGCTCCTGCTGCTGCCAAGGAAATGAGCTCTAGAGGGAAAGCTGAGATGATGTCTCCAGCTGGGCCCCAGGCCACCACTCGACAAAGGCCTCCAGGAGCTCTGAGCAGACCCTGGCTCGGGGGCGGGAGGTGAACTTCTCAGCTCCGAGATGACTCTCAGGGGGCCTGGGACCCCACCGCGCCACGGGTCCTGGGTATCAGCCGGGCGTCGGTTACCCTGTTGTGGTCCACACCCTAGACAAGGCGAGGCCGGGGGCGGGGGGCCTGCTCACAAGCCCCACCCCACCCCCACCCCCACTTCTGCAGACATGCACACGCATGCCCAGGCACACACACACCTGTCACCTGCACTCTTATGCCTTCCCACAGGGACATCCGTATACACTTGTGCACACGGAGGCTCTTAACACGCTCAGGTGCCCAGATTCCCCTGCACGCTGTGGGCCGTGACCTCCCAGGGTGTCTGGGGGACCAGGGCAAGGACCCACTCCATTCCAGGCCAGGCCTGCCTCACTTTGACCTCTGAACCCAGCCTTCCCCTCTTCTGATCCCAGCCTTCCGCTCTTCTGATCCCACCCCAGACGGCTCCGGCAGGCCTGGAGGTGCCCAGTATCGCTCACAGGAGGCCAAGATCACAACTCAGTGGCGTGTGCGCTGAACAGCAGTGCAGACCCTGGGCTCAGCCGCAGACACTGTCACAGCCACCTCGGGCTCTCCTGGCAAGAGCCAGTTCAGGACCCGCTGGCCTTTCTCACCTACCATCTTACTTCATCCCCACTCCCTCCCTGTCAGCCAGAGGGCTCAGCATCCCCATCTCACAGAAGGACAAACTGAGCCCTGGGGTATTACCACTAGCCTGTAGCTAAGGGCCACTGTTACACTTGTCATGAAGCTGAGTGTGTGGCAAGTCAGAGAGCCTGCCAGAGTCCCACCCCGCTCCTGACCCTGAGACCCCACCACGGGCCTCGGCATGTAGGCCACAAAGGGACACAGGGTGTTCCCGGGGCCCAAAGCAGGGCTGGGTGTTACCTGTGAGGGCCCTGCCTGGCGGATCTTGTGGGAGCAGGAACCCCCTGGAATTCTTGTGCCCAGAGTCCCTGACAGGGAGGAGGATTCTGCGCTGCCTCGGGGTTCCTGGGGTCCAGGACGATGTGGGGAGCTGCGAGAACTTAGTTAAGCCGCCAGCATCGATGGCAGGGCCCCTGGACGTGTCCGAAGGGTGCCCAGAGATCGAGGCAGGACCCTGCCCTCAGGGGAACCCCATCTTTCTGGAAGGCAGAGGTGGCCCTACCCTTAGCCTGGGGTATAGCCCCAGTCTCTGGGGTGGCACCCCAAGGAGAAGGAGGCTCAGGTGGGCAGGGAGGGCAGGTGCCCTGGGGCTCCCAGGGTTGAAACCTGGCCCTGACCCTCAACGGGCATCTGTGCCTTATTACTTCTCACCCTCTGACCCGCCGGCCCTGCCCTGCCCTGCCCGCTCTCTGGCATGTCTCTCAGGCCCGCTACACTCCCCAGCAAGAGGCAGGAACCTCCCAGCCCATCACTAGTGTGGGCCCTTCAGGGTTAATGAGACCACCTGGGCCCCCAACCCTGTCTCCCCGCGGTTCTCCCGATAGAAGTAACCTATATCCCCGCGCGGCTCTGGCCCGCTTGTGTGGGCGAAGGGCCTCCTGGGCCATCAAACCCCGACGCGGCCAGCCCGATGCTACCTGGGCAAGACCCTCAGACCATAAGCTCCTGGGATCGAGGCCATAAATGCGGCTGGAGGTTTTGCTGACATCGTGAGAAGCCCCGTTCTCTCTGTTGTGGTTTCACCTGAGCCCCGGATGCATTTATGGGCTCAGGGCTGGCGCCGAGCCTGGAGCTCTGGGGTCACCTTCCCTGCCCCCATGGCCGCAGGCCTGCCGTGGGACCATCCTCTCTTCCCAGGCAGCCTGGGGGCCCCAGCAGGAGGCCTGTCCCCCGGGGCCACCCCTGCTCAGCTCAGGGGACTGCCTGGGAAGGGGGTGGGGTGGGCCACCTCCCCGCCCCAAGAACAGTGGGTGCGCTGGCCAACAAGTGTGCGGAGGGTGAGCTTGGGGCCCAGGCAGGCGGTGGCCGCACAAAGCTGTGCCCTCCACCCAGTGACTGGCAGCCATGCTGGCCCCCCTCCCCCAGGCCCTCAGCTGGGCCAGCTCTTCCAAAGCAGCTTGAAAACAGGGACCGGTGGCCTGGAAAGGGAGAGTGGGCAGGTCCCTGCGGGTGAGCGGGCAGGAAGCTGAGGCCCAGAGAGGCCGAGGTACTGGCCCAGGGTCACCCAGCTCCCGGGGAGGATGAGCCCGGCCACTGCATGTGCGCTGATCCAGGCCTGCCCCATGGTGCCACGTGGGCAGCTCCTTAAATCCTGGAAGACCACGGAAGGCGGGCGCGGTCACGGCGTTAATGCTTAGCCCGCGGCGTGACTCTCTCTCTCTCCCACCGCAGCAAGCGCGGAAGCCCTACGACGTGCGGGATGTCATCGAGCAGTACTCCCAGGGCCACCTCAACCTCATGGTGCGCATCAAGGAGCTGCAGAGAAGGTGGGCGTGAGGGGCCCGGG
>NW_006792775.1:2162589-2179345 GCF_000442215.2 Lipotes vexillifer
GGGGTGGGGTGGGGTGGTGGATCTGAGCGGGCGGGGGAGGGGCAGGGGCTCACTCCACACATGGCCACGCCTCAGAGATCCTGGACACTTCACAGCCCAGCACACACCCTGTGAGCAGGGGCCAGGTCCAGCCCCAGGAGACACCCCCTCCAGGAGAGACCCTACCAGTTGGGAGCTGAGCACCTCAACTCCTGGTAGCCGACGTCCTCTGGCTTCTGACTTGGGGCCCACAGAGCTCATCCTCATGGAAGCAGCATGGTCCTCGGGGGCCTGCGTGGGCTCAGACCAGCTGCATCTCCACGGTGGGCTGGCCTGGGAACCGAGCTCTGTGCGACGCAGGGTGTGGCTGGGAGACGTGGCTGTCCTGACCACAGGCCAGGCCAGGGGCTCAGGCTGCCCCCACCCCTGTCGCTGACCTACTACAGGGACGTGAAGCCCACCCAGCCCAGCCACCGGGCCTTGCCCCGGAAGGGCCCACTTGCAGGCCTGCCTCTCTGGGAACATTCAGGACACTGGGCTATCCTGGGTCCCTGCTGTGCCCAGGGAGAGTGACAAAGGAGCAGCCCAACCACTGCCCTTCACCTCTGAGCGCTGCCCCCCAAAGCCCCCTTGGGAGCCTGGGCCTCTGGAACCTGGGAGGCACCTGGCTGGTTTTTGGGTGGCAGTGACAGGCGGCCTCCAGAAGGGGTGGGCAGCTTGTCTTGCTGGGCACATCAGCCCATCCACCCACCGACAGGCCAGATGTCCGTGCGGTGCCCCGGCCAAGCGTGAGCTGGTCCATTTCCCTCCCTCCCCCCAGGCTGGACCAGTCCATCGGGAAGCCCGCCCTCTTCGTCTCCGTCTCAGGTGGGTTTCTGCATCGAGACACCCTGGGCGTGGCAGCCCAGGCCGAACTCTCCTACCATCCCTCCACCCACACCTGCCTCTTCCACCATCAGGAAGTGCACGTCTGGCAAGGAAATCCAGAGAGGGGGGCAGGTAGACCCACCCTAAGCAAATTGGCTTCAAACATGGTTTACAAGTGATTTTAAGTTAGCGCAAGAACCTGCATGCGTCCTTACAAACGGCAGGCTTTTCTAGGCTATTGATGATCCAAGTGTGGAAACGTGACCAGGACCCTGGGAAGGTGGGGGCCTGGGAGTGGGGTTGGGGGGTGAGCAGCCAGCTAGAAAGTTGGGGAGCAAGGTGGGTGCCGCTCTCCAGCTCTGAGGCTTGGCCTCATGTCCTCCAGAGCGGGGCTAGGGGGTCACACCAGGAAGGGCAGGGCCAGGCCAGTTCCTGGGGGTTGCCCTAGCCCAAGTTCAAGTGGGAGGTGCAGCTCACTCAGGGACAGGGCGGCAGGGGCCGCAGGGGCGACAGGCCTCCCCGGCCAGAGCACGTGCCCCCTTGGGGCGGAATGTCACCTTTGTACAGCGGGCACCATCTCAGGCAGCCCCCGGGCAGGGTGGGTGCCTGTCCTCTGAGGCTCTCAGAGGTCACAGAACCGGAAAGAGTAGAGTGGGGACAAGCCAGCCAGCGCCCGGCCCACCCACTGCCACCCCTGAAGTTCTCACCACAGAAGAGCTTCTAAGAGACATTCCCGTAGGTTCAGGCCTTTGACCCTCACTCCCTCACCCCCATCGCCCTTCTCCCCGAGCCCAGTCGGGGTCACCGGCCCACCCCTCCCCATCTGCCAGCCCAGGCATCCCTGACTTGGGTGCTTTAACCCCACAGAGAAGAGTAAGGACCGAGGCAGCAACACGATCGGTGCCCGCCTGAACCGCGTGGAGGACAAGGTAGGCGCCCGAGCCCACGCCAGCTCTCGCGGGCCACACGGCGTCGCTGCTGGCGGGCGGCGGGCAGCGTCCTTGGGGCCCGGCCGGCGCCGTCCACAGCGGCGTTTCACTCTGCAGCTGTGTCCTGAGCGTGCAGGGCTTGGATGGTGCCCTAGGTGCCTGGGGTCTCCCTCCCTCCCTCCCTCTTTCCTTCTTTCCTTCCTTCCTTCCACCTGTGCTCGGTGTGGGCTCCCTGACGTGGGGCTCCAGCTCCTCTCCCATGTGCACTGGGCGTCGGGCCCCGCGGGAGGAGGACGCTGAAGGCCAGGCTGGTCTTAGACCTCTGACAAGTGGCATCATTATTGGCAAGTGGCACCGAGTGCCCGCAGTCCCTCCCTGGCATAGCTGAGGACCGCCCGGTGCACGCTGAGGTGGGCAGTGCTGTCCACGCTGCCTGCGGCTCCCTCAGCCCCCAGCCCTCTTGCACTCAGGGACTCAGAGGTGCCGACAGGGACACGAGGGTGCATCAAGTGGGGAGGAGGGGGTGTGGGCTCCAGGACCCTCTTCCGCAGGGTCCTGACAGCAAGGGAGGTGGGGAATGACGGCCGAGGCCCTGCTGGCTGTCCGGTGGGACGTGGACGCCGTGCTCCCTCCGCTCCAGGGCACCGGCAGCCTCAGTGGCCGGGACACCCCAGTCCTCGCCGGGCTCTGTGCCCGCGGCCCCGCCTCTCAGCTCCGGAGCCCCTTCCCAGGGCATCCTGGGAGCCTTGGAGGATCTGTGGAATGGGAGGGGGCAGCCTGCTGCCCTTTGAAGTCTCCGTGGTTTGGAGCAGGCTGTTATCTTGCCGAGCATCTCGTTCATCTACATGGACTTTATCTGAAAGCAGCCGGGGGGCTAAAAATAGAGGAATTTCGGTTGAGCAGGGAGTGCGTCCGACTCTCGGTTTCCTGGGCAACGCCTGGCTCTGGCCCGTGTCCATCTCTGCTGCAGCTGGGCAGGCGGGCAGGGGCACAGCTCCGGGTTCCTGCCCCACCCACCCTGGCCTGGGCCTGCAGGACGACCCTCTGCCCACCAGCAGTCTTCCCCAGCCTGGGCGGGTATGGGGCCACGATCCTGTACGTGGGGGAGGGCCGCTGTCCAGGTGCCCACGGGGGCCCTCACTTCGGGCCTGGCCCTCTAGGGCTGTGTGGCGCCAACACCCTGACCCCGCCGGAGGGCTGGCCCGTCTCGGTCAGCACAGGCCTCGGCGGGCCTGGTGGCTCTCCTTTGCCCAGGCAGATGGTCCAGTGGCAGATGCCCTGTCTGGCAGGAAGCGTACTGAAACTGGGAACGGTCAGCTCCCCAGGCTGAGCGGCATCAGAGGCTCTGGGGCCTGGTCTCCGCCTCTCTGGTGAGCCGTCCTTGGCTCTTACTCTTCTTGTGTGGGACCGGGGACTCGGGGCTGACACATTCCGGGAGAAGCAGCAGGTGGCCACGCCCAGTACAGCAGACCAGGCACCCGGCTGGGGGGACCGGTGGGGTGGGGCTTCCAGACGTCAACGGATGCAGAGGTAGAGCCAGGGAAAGGACCCAGGGCCCCCCACCCCCCGCCTCCTTGCCCAGCTCTGGAACAGCTCTGGCCAAGGCAGCCTTCACTGACTGGCTCCCGCCGCTGGCAGGGGTCGTGGTGGCCCATGGGCGCATGACCCGGCCCCCACCCAGCAGCCCTGGGAGCGCCCCGCTGCCCTGTCATCCAGATGCGCTCACCCCTCCTCAAGTCCCTGCCCTGGTCTGGTTCTGTCCCCTGTCCCACTGTCCTGGGCCTCTCTTACGGCTCTGCCCACTGCTCCTCGGGACAGGCCACCCCTGGAAACCTAAACCAGAGCCTGGTGTCCTCTGGGAGTGACGATGGGTAGGAGACAGGGTCCCCTGGAGCCATCTGGCAGCCGGTGGGGGTCTGAGAGCCAGGGCTCAGCCCTTGTCCAGCCAGGGTCGGTGTGGTGGGCTGAGGTGCGGCCCACGTTGGCCTTGGGGGTACAGAATTATGGGCCCACATTTCTTCAGATCTGAACAACAAAGGGAAGGGCTTTCTGGAGTCCCTGATCCCTGGGGGCAAGGTTGGGAGCAAGGCCCCTGGTGGCCTCCACCGTCAGGCTCTGCGCCCGAGACAGGGGCCGTTTCTGGGCAGCAAGGATTCCGGATGTTCCGTACACACTCAGGGAGATGGGCTCTGTGTCGCCTTCGTCCCCCTCCTGCCTCCCAGGAGCTGGTTCCGCCCAAGAGGCACAGTCATGCCCCCAGGTCTCAAGGCAGGGAGCAGGCCGTGCTCCACGCTGAATCTCTGCCCCGTGGACACGTGCTGGACCCGGGCAGAGGCTGCCGTGGGCCGGCGTCCAGCTCAGCCTGCCCAGCCCCGCCCCCGCTAGCCGATGCCCCCCTCGGGGACAGACCCTGGGAAAGGGCCCCGCCGGGCCCAGAGGGCACAGTGGCGTGTCCCAGGCCCCACGTTATCACCGCAGCCATCGGGACCATAAACAACCCCCCTCGCAATCCTGCTGACTGAGGGAAGTTGGGGGCAGGAAATCCAACAGCCGTCCAGCCCTGGGAAGCCCAGCAGGCCTGCAGTGGTGGCAGTGCCAGCCGGCCCGCCAGCCCCAGCCGGAGCCCCGGACCTCCCCCAACCCCACCGGGCTGGCCTCAGGCCGGAAGGGAGCCTGGCCCCCAACAGCTTCCTCATCTCAGCTCAGGCCCTCCGTGGTGGCGGCGGTCCCGGCCCGGCTGGCTCACTCAGCCACGGGACAAGGGGCTTGGAGAGGAGGGGGAGGGGACTTCGGGGGGCACAGCGGCTGCCCCCATCCCCGTCTTGGGAGCAGGTCATTCTGAGGGTCAGTGGCCAGGCTGTCCACTTGCAGGGAGTCACCGGGGGTGGGGGAGGCCAGCTCAGCTTGTGCAGGGGGGCCTCCGTTTCCCGGCAAGGAGTCCCCTTCTCATGTCCAGTCCAGGGGCCACATGGGCTGGAGGGGCCCCCACACTTCCTTCTCTCCGGAGTCCTGCAGCCTCGTTGCAGCTCGCACTCCTGCTCAGAGCCCCCCACCCGCCCTCAGGATGCCCCCTGGCCCTGGCCCGGGCTGGCTGTGCAGGCCTGCCTCGCTCCAGAGGCATGGGGAGCAGACACAGAATTCCCCCGCCGCAGCCTGCACCCCACTGGCCTGGGGAGCCCACTGGCCCCCTTAGTTGTGTGAGGAGAGGGCTTGAACTGCTTTGTCGCGTTGCGTTCTCTACTCTGGCAAGGACTCGTTTGCCCAAATAAAGTCTCTTTTGCCAGTGGGGAAACTGAGGCCCGGAGAGGTTGAGCGGTTGCCTAGTTAGCTGGTTAGGTAAAGAGCTGGTCCCGGCGGAAGCCACAGACAGGAGGGGAGATAAGGTGGAGAGAGACGGAAGAAAGCAGAGGAGTATTGCACAAACAGAAGGGGTCTGGTTGAGAAGAGGCCACGTAGGAACACTGAGGGCCAAGGTGAGGGCAAGGCAGCAAAGGTCCACGGGCGGCAGCAGTCAGATTCCGACACGCCAGGCCCTGGGACGGGTCCTGAGAACGCGGCCCCCAGCCCCCCGGCCCCTCCCTGTCAGGGCTGCTCCGGGGCAGGGACCCTGCGGCTCTCTGGGGACCCGATGGAGAAGTCTGCTCCCACCTTCCTCCCCCAGTGTGTATTCTTAGCTCCGTCCCCAGGACCTGCTGCACTGTTTACACTGAGCCCTGTTTATTTTGCAAGCTCAGCTCACACTGCTTTTGCTGATATGAGGAACACAGTGGGCTGGGAGGATTTCTTTCTTCTCTGTTTTTGCCGGAAATGTTCATGGCTCAGAGCCGGACACAGGGAGTCCTGGGTTTCCAGGCCCCAGTTCAGAGACTGTGGGTGGGAAGGGCCCCCCCAGCCCCCCGACATTCCTTCCACTGCCCCCCGGCCTAGAACCCTGGCCAGGCACACCTTTCTGCCTGACAAGAATGCCCCCCAGGCTGGGCTCCCCAGCCCCTGCCCTGGACCAGGTAGGCCCGGTCACCCAGGACCTGGCGTCTGCCCCAGACCCCCATCCTCCTGCTCTGTCCCCCTCCCAGATTTCTCCGCCCACCAGGCCTAAAAGCAGGACCCGGAGTCCTAGTCATCCCAGCCACACCCCCTGCTCCTACCACCACCCCGAGAGCCCCTCAAAGCTGCTCACCCTTGCACGCCAGCTGCACATCGTCCCCACTGAGTTCAGGCCTTTATCATCTTGGGCTTAGATTATTTTTCCAGACATCTATGTGGCCTCTGGCCTCTCCCCACCACACACCAGTCCTTCACATTGTATAAGCTTTCTTAAACACTGCTGAAACCCTCCTGCTAAAATTTTCTTCACAGTTTTTCTGTCCACATTTGTGGGTGAGATATGTACTTACAGTGTCCTCATTGGGTTATGGTATCCAGTGTATGTGAGCCTCACAGAACGAGTTGAGAAGTGTTCCCTCTTCTTCCATATTCTAGAATATTCTGTACAGGGTGAGGATTCTCTTCCCCTGAGTGTTTGGGGAAACTTGGAGGTAAAGCCACCTAGGCCTGGTGCATTCTTTGTGGGCAGGTTTTTCATCGAGTCAATGACTCGGATGGTTATGGGACAGTTGGGGTTTTCTATCTCTTCTTGTGTCAGTTTTGATAAGTTGCATATTTTAAGAATTTGTACATTCCCTCCTAGTTTTCACATTTATTGGCATTTATTATCATTTTAGCATCTGTATCATCAGTGGTTAGGCCCCATTTTTATTGCCAACATTGTTTGTTTGTGCTTTCACTTTTTAACATTGGTCAAGCCTGCCAGCTAGTTGACGATTTTATTCATGTTTTCAACAGACTTTTGACCTAGTTGATCCTCTCTTTTGTCGGTTTTGTTTTGTTTCATTCACTTCTCTTTATTTTCCTCCTTCTATTTACTATTTACTTGGGCTTAATGTATTATTCTTTCTTTAACTTCTTAGGTTGGATAATTATGAATTCTAAAACTTTCTAGATTTCTAAGGTGTGCATTTAAGACTATACTTTTATTTTTCTCTAAATACCACTCAAACTTCACCCCCCAGGTTTTGATATATAGCATTTAATTTTAATGTTCATTCACGCAAAGATTTTTCTAGTCTCCATTATGACCTCTTGTTTATCCCAGGAGCTATTTTGGAATAGGATTTTTGTCATTGTTATGATTGTTATTTCTCTGTCGTCAAAGAAAGTGATCTGTAGGGTATCAATCATTTTTTTTTTTAATTTGTTTATTTATTTACTTTTGGCTGCGTTGGGTCTTCGTTGCCGCGCGGGCTTTCTCTAGTTGCAGCGAGCGAGGGCTGCTCTTCGTTGCGGTGCACGGGCTTCTCATTGCGGTGGCTCCTCTTGTTGCAGAGCACGGGCTGTAGGCGCACGGGCTTCAGTAGTTGTGGCACATGGGGTCCAGTAGTTGTGGCTCGCAGGCTCTAGAGCACAGGCTCAGTAGTTGTGGTGCACCGGCTTCGTTGCTCCGTGGCATGTGGGATCTTCCCAGACCAGGGTGGATGCTTAACCACTGTGCCACCAGGGAAGTCCTGTAGGGTGTCAGTCTCTTGCGACATTTTGAAATATGTTTTACAGGTACAACATGTCATCAACTTTTGTAAATGTAGCTTCTGTGTTTGAATACCATGTGTATTCTGAAGTTGCTGGGTGCAGTGTTATACGTGTGTTCATTAGAACGAGGTTGTTAATTGTTTGGTTGAGATCTGTATCCTCACTGGAATGTTTTTATCTTACTTGATCATTACTGAGAAATGTGTTGAAGTGCCAACAATTGTGGAGAATTTTTCTAGTTTTCTTTATATTTCTGTCAATTTTCGCTTAATGTATTTTTAGATCTTATGATCAGATACATATAATAGCCAATTTTTTATATATTCACTGCTGGAGTCAATGTTTTCTAATTCCATAACACCCGCTTTCTCTCAAGTAGTGTTCTTTTTTTCCCTTAAAGTCTATTATCATTGTTATACAAACCTAATTTTGTTTGTAACCTTTTTTTTTTTAAGCTTTCTTTTGAGGTATAATTTACATGCCATAAAATTCACCCAATGTAAAGGTAGGCAACACATTTTAGTAAATTTCTAGTTTGATGTGCAACCATCATCAAAGCTAAGTTTTAGGTCATTTTTCAACACCCCCAAATTCCCTCCATTCCATTTGCAATCATTCCCAGCTCCCACCGCCAGCCACACTCAATCACTGACCTGCTTTCTGTCTCTGTATCCTTAAATTTCTATAAGGCTAGAAATTTGCCTTTTCTGGATGCTTCATATAAATGGAATCAGACAACTTGTGGTGTTTTGTGTTTAGTTTTTCTCACATAATGTAACATTCTTGAGGGTCATCTGTGCTGCATCATGTATTTCTTTTCTTTTTAACACTGAATAGTATTCTGTTGCATGGATCAACCACATTTTGTTTATCCATTTGCCAGTTGATAGACGTTTGGATTGTTTCCAGTTTGGGGCTATTATGGTCAATGCTGCTGTGAACTTTTATCTACAAGTCTGTGTATGGACATATGTTTTCATTTCTCTTGGTCAGGTTCCTAAGAGGGGAATTGATGGGTCATATGGTAAGTTTCTGTTTAACTTTCTAAAAAACTTCTAAACTGTTTTCCAAAGGGTCTGTACCATTTTGATTTCCCACCAGTAATATACAAAGGTTCCACTCTCTCTATATCCTTGCAAATACATGGTATGGTTGGCCTTTTTTCTTTTCGCCATTCTAGTTGTGGGTTTGATTTGCATTTCCTTAATCACTAATGATGTTGAGCAACTTTTCATGTGCTTATTAGCCATTCATAGTCTTCTTTGGGGAAATGTTTATTCAACTCTCTTGCCTATTTTCTAATTAAGTAGTTCTGTTATTGAGTTGTAAGAGTTGTTTATATGTTCTGGATACAAGTCCTTTATCAGATATATGACTTGCAAGTATTTTCTCCCATTCTGTGGCTGTCTTTTCATGTTCTTAATCATGTCTTTTAAAACACAGAAGTTTTAAATTGTAAAAAGTCCAACTTATCTTTTCTTGTATGACTCATGCTTTTGAGGTTACATCTAAGACCTGTTTGCCTAATCCAGGGACATGAACATTTCCTTCTATTTTTTTCTTATAGAAGTTTTTAGACTCAACTCTTACGTTTAGGTCTATGATTTATTTTGAGTTAATTTTGGGGTGTGGTGTGAGGAAAAGTTTGGGTTTTTTTTTTTTGTTTTGGTTTGGTTTTTGGCTTTTGTTCTTTTTGCTTATGGATATCCAATTGCCTCGGCACCATTTGTTGAAAACGTTACTTTTCCCCCATTGAATTTTCATGGCAGCTTTGTCGAAAATCAATTGAACATGAGTATATGGGTTTATTTCTGGATTCTCAAGTCTGTTCTATTGGTCTATATCCCTATCCTTAAAGCCACATTACACTTTCTTGATTATTGTAGCTTTGTAATAAGTTTTGAAATCAGGTAGTGTAAGTCCTCCAATTTTCTTCTTTCTCAAATCGTTTTGCACATTCTAAGTGCTATGAATTTTTATATGAATTTTAGAATCAGCTTGCCAGCTTCTACCAAAAAAAAAAAAAGAGAAGAAGCCTGCTGGGATTTTGATAGGGACTGTGTTGAATCTATAGATCCATTTGGGAGAACTTGACATCTTAACAATATTGAGTCTTCTAATTCATGAACATGGTATATCCTTCTGTTTATTTGATCTATTTTAATTTCTTCCTGTGATATTTTATAGCTTCCAGTGTACAAATCTTACATATCCTTTGTTAACGTTCCCCCTAAATAGTTTATTATTTTTGATGCTACTGTTAATGAAATTTTCTTAATTTCATTTTTGAATTGTTTGTTACTAGTATACAGAAATACGATTAAATTTTGATATTAAGCTTATAAATTGTGACTTCATTGTTATTAATTTTAGTAAATATTGTTGTTATTGTTGTTGATTCCTTAGGATTTTCTACATACAGGATCATCTCGTGTGTGAATAAAGACAGTTTTAGGTCTTGCTTCCAAGCTGGATGCCTTTAATTTCTTTTTTTTTTTTTTTTTTTTTTTTTTCCTATTACTTCTTTTCTTTTTTTTTTTTTTTTTTTTTTTTTTTTTTTGCCTAATTACACTGGCTTGACCGTCCAGTAAGATGTTGACTAAAAGTGGCTAGAGAAGGTCTTACAGGGAAAAGTATTCAGTCATTCACCATTAAATATGATGTAGATTTTCATTAGATGCTCTTTATTGGGTTGAGGATGTTTCCTTCTATTCCTGGTATGTGTTCAGAGCTCTTATCATGAAAGGATGTTAGATTTTCTCAGTTGCCCATTCTGCATCTTTTGAGATGGTCACATGCCTTTTAGTCCTTATTCTATTAATATGGTGTGATACATTAATTGATTTGAGGGTGTTAATCCAATCTTGTATTTCCCACTTGATCATGATATATGATCTCTTTTATCTGTTGTTGGATTTTGTTTGCTAAGATTTTGTTAGGAATGTTTGTATCTATATTCATAAAAGATATTGTTCTCTAGTTTTATTGTGACTTTTTTTTTCTGATTTTGGTGTCAGGTTTTTTAATTCTTGTCTTTTTAATCCTGTATACACATTTTAGGTGCCTGTTGTAAACACTGTGTGGCTAGGTTTCTAAAAATCATTTAATACATTTATACTTAATGCAATTTCCAATATCTTTGGATTGATTTTCTAGCAATGTATTTTGTGCCTTTCATTTGTACTAAATTTTTTAATGTTTACTTCGGTCCTCTTTCTTGCCTCTTGTTGGATTGATGATTATTTCTCATTCCATTTTTTCTTCTACTAGTTTTGAAGTTATATGGCCATTCTTGTAGAGGTTAACCTAGGACATTGTAAATGGTTATATAATAGAGCCATTTGCTATATTTACCCACATCTGGAATAAAATAAGGACCTTAGGACATTTGAGTTTCAATCTCTCCTGCTGACTTATATGTCTTGTTGTATACTTTAGTTCAAGCATAATTAGTAGTGTTTTATACAATCAATATGTGTTTAAATTTACCCACCTGTTTGCCTCTTTTGTCACTCGTCATTTATTTTGCATCTCAGATCTTACATCTGGGGTCACTTTTTTCTGGCTGAAGTATTCATTAGAATTTCCTTCAGTGAAAATCAAAATCCCTCTGATTTTATTTGTTTTAAGATGACTGTTTTACTGCTGTTCTTAAAAAATATTTCCACTGGGTATAAAATTCTAGACCCTAGGTTACCGTAAAGATTTTCTGTTAACACATTGAAAAGATTGTCCAACTGTACTTTGACTTCCATTGTTTCCATGGAGAACAAAGATGACAGTGAGTCATTGCTCTTTGGAAGGCAACGTATTTTTTCTCTCTGGCTACTTTTAAGCTCTTTCCTTTGACTCTAGTATTCTGCATTTTCACTATGTTGTGTTATTAGAGAGTTTCTTTTGTTCATTCTGCTTGGAATTCAGTGAGTTTCCTTAATCTGTGGTTGGTGTGTTGCATCAGTTCTGGATTGCACTCAGCCACTATCTCTTCATACTTTGCTTTAGTTCATTATCTCTTCTGTAACTTTCATTAGACATTTGGTAGACCATCTCAATCCCCTCTATGTCTCTTAGTGCACCTCTCTCTCTCTCTCTCTCTCTCTCTCTCTCTCTCTCCCTCCCTCTCCCCCTCTCTCTCCCTTCCTTTTAAAAAAGTCACTTTGTTTCTCTGTACTGGGTTCTGGATAATGTCTTCTGATCCATCTTCCAATTCACTAGTTATTTCTTCAACTGTTTCTAATCTGCTGTTAAACCTATCCAAAGAATTTTTAATTTCAGTGATTATTTTCCTATTTATGGAAATTCTATTTGGTTTTTATGCATACTTGATAGATCATTTTTATATATAGTATCTTTCTTTTCACTTGTATATTCAAACGTTCAAAAAATTTCTTGAAATATATTGAATATGGCTATTTTATATTTAATTTCTGGTATCTAAAGTCTTTGTGAATCGGCTTCTCTGTTTTTGTTTTTTCTCCTGGCTTTCATTCATGGTGTTTTGTTCCCTTTGAGGATTTCCTTTTTTTAATCATGAGTTCATATGTCTCAAAATGTATCTGTGGGGATTTTTCAGGTGTAATGTGAAGTTGGGGTTCTTGGGGCGATGGGGGGGGGATGTACGTTCACCTCTTCCTTTGCTATACACATGGGAGTATTACCAGCCTGGACTATAAATCCTGGGCTCAACGTTTTCAAGACCACCCAGGTGGTGTGCATTTGGGCTTCCAAGCTGAGCATGGACCAGCTTGTAGATGTGACTTCTCAGGGCAAATATTGTTCCACTCCTGTTAGCAGCAAGACAATTTTCTATATAGTCGTTTCAGGGACGAGGTTATTTCTCATTGACCTTTACACTAAACATAGAGCCCTTTGAAGGTTCCAGCTTTACGTAGGGCTCCGCTGTGACACTTCCCACCTGGGGCAGGTCTGGGCTTGGATACCTAGCTATCCATCACCTGTGAGACTGTGGAAACCGAAGCTCAAGTGTACTCAGTTCATCAAATGCCTTCAGGACACCTGTTACCTCTGTGGGCTCCACTTTCACTACACATTCAGCCTCCGACTCCTCTTACTTCCTGGCTAGCTCGTCAAGGCCAATGAGTCTCACGGTCAGACAAACTCTTGTTCACTTACAGGGGACAGAGTCAGGGTTTTGAAGGTGGGATTTTTCTGGGCAGCCTGGGTCTGATGGCTGCTGTCCCAGCTCCCTGTACTGATTCCTGACCTTCCCATGTTCCATCTCCGCATGAAACTGGGAGCTACTGGGCAGTAGTAACGTGTCTTGTTCATGCTGGTCCCTGGGGATCTTAGTGATCAGTAGGTCTTACGCTGGGACTCCAGTGGGGACTGGGTGGGGCCACCAACCCTTGGCAGGCTGGACTGAGAAGGATGCCAGCTGGTCTAGAGCTGGGAGCCTCTAGACCAGGGGCCAGCAAACTGGGGCCCACAGACCAAATCTGGCCCCTGACCTAGAGAATGTGTGACAGAGACTGTACGTGATTCCCTAATGCCTATGATATTTACTGTCTGGCCACTTACAGGAAAGTGTGCTAAGCCCCAATTCAGACCAATGTTGTCCCGTAGAAGTATAATGGGAGCCACAGATATAATTTTAAACTTTCTAATAGCCACATCAGAAAAAATAAACAGCTCAAATTCATTGTAATATGTTTTATTTAACCCAACAGATAAAGATACTATCATTTCAATATGTAATCAATACAAAAGAATGCTTAGGATGGTCAACATCCTGTCTTCAAAAGCCAGCGTGGGTTTTAGACTTAGAGCACACCTCAGTTTGGATGCTCTACTTTCTTAAGAACTGCTTGGTCTGCATTTAGACATCATAAAATTTACAGTTGAAAGGCGGATGCTCACGCCTAAAGCATTCCGGACAACCATAGCTAAAGTCTTCCGATAACTGATTTGGGGATCTGTATTTAAATTTAATTGTGAATTCGTTAAGGTGAAATCAAATTAAGATCCAGTTCCTTGGTCTCACAAGCCACATTTCCAGCGCTTTTAGCCAAGCAGGTCTGGTGGACAGGCTGTCGAAGAGGCAGCTTCAGACCGTCACGTGCTTGTGGACAGAGGCGAGAGTGGTCCCCGAGCATCTGACCCGGCCAGGACCAGGGAGGTGCTGGGTGAACACCAAGAGGATAAGCAGATGCTGCTGCGGGGCAGACAGGGGTGGGGGTGGGGCTGGGGCTGGGGCTGGGTGGGAGGGAGCATCTTCTAGCCCCAGCATCCCCTCTGTACTTCCTTGCACCCTCCTGGGTTCCCATTCCTCAGGCTCTTCCCTGAATTCCTCCCTCGAGCCCCGCTGGGTCCATGACCCACGCCTCCCCAAGGGGCCTAAGGACCATCCACCTGGGATTCTGGCTCTTATAACCACATCTGTCTCCCACCAGCCTTGGCTCCTGGGGGGCCGTCAGGAACGGCGTTCCCTGCGTGAGGCTCTGTTTCCAGGCTGCCCCGGACTCCGTGGCACACCTCTTCACCAGCTGGGGCCGGTGGCCCTGGAAAGCGGGGCGGCCTCAGATGGGCACCGATGGCCCTGCTCCCCCCACACGCCACGCCCAGACCCCCGACTTTCCTCTGCCCACCCCCAACACGTCTCTCTTTGCTGGTGAGCTGCTCTTGAGTGGCACGGCCGTAAATAGGCGAAGGCGTGGGGCTCCGCCTGATCAAAGGGCCCCCTTCAGAAGCCGTCATTAGCTGCTATTCTGGGAACTGGTTATTTTAAGGTTAGTGTATTTTTTCTTTCCTGAGGAGCCGTCTTAGTGGATGGCAAGGTCCTGAGGTGCTGGCTCTTCAGTCAAACCACACAAGCCCTGTTTTGTCTAGGGTTTCAAAGATAAACCTATAATGAAAGCATCAGTTGACACTAAGCGCCGCCACCCCCATTCCTGGGCAGAGGTGGGAGGGCCTGCCAGGGAGTCCCCGCGCCCCTCGAGCCACAGGGAGACTTGACGGGCCCCCAGGACAGGGCTGCCATGTTCCCGGAGGGAGCCCGAGGCCAGAGCCCCACATTCTCACGGCCAGGGCAGCCCCCATAGGACTTGCCTAGAGCCTGGCTCGGGGGCCTTTTCAACAGTCGGCCCAGCTTTGGCCAAAAATCTGTGGGAAGATGCCCACCCCCACCAGTGGCCAGGGGAACGCACAGTGACGCCATGGTTTAAGAAAATGATAACACCCAGTGCTGGCACCCAGGTGGGGAAACAGGCATTCTTCCACGTTGCTGGTGGGGACGCAAATTACGTAACAGAGCTCCTGGGAAGGAATCTAGCAGCGTCTATTAACATTCAAACTACATATACCTTTTGATCTAACATCTCTGCTTCCAGGGAATGAAACCCCAGGGTCAGAGATCTATGTATCAGGACGCTTGTCACGCTCTAATTTGTGACTGAGAGACATGGGGAGCCACTTGATTGCGGCGAGGGAAGAGCTGAGTAAAGGAGATGCCTCCCAGCTGTGGGCACCACCCGGCCTGATGTCTGTCAGTGGCTCTGAAGCCACACCTTTGATGAGTCGCTAAGTCAGAAAGCTGAGATGCCGAGAACCGCTGGGGTTGTCTGGGCGGTAGACAGCCCATGTGCGGCTGTGAGATGCTCCGTCCTCGTTTGTCCGAGGTCAAGGTGGCCCTTGTAGCCAGTGTGCGTGTTCCAAGGTAGTTCAGGTAGAGATGTCGCACCCCATCCAGCTGCCTGCTCTGGCCTCGGTCCTCTGTCAGCTGGGGCTGCTCTCCCACCAGGATGACTAGCCCCCAAACTCAATATCCTGCGAGCCCTACACCCAAGGCCCCCTCCCCAGGGCTCTGGGTTCACTCAGCACCCAAGCCCCCGTCACTAGTCGGAGCCTCCTTCCCCACAGGCTCTCTCTGTGCCAAGATGGGGGACACGGTCCATCGGCTCCAGGCCCCTTCCAGGCCCGAGGACCAGCCCCAAGCTCTTAACTGCTCCATCCTGGAAGCGACACACACATCACTTCTGCTCCAACCCCACCCAGAGGAATGTGGGGAATGTGTTCCCGGCAGGACCCTCTTGAGTCGTCCGTCTGTGTGACGGGACGTCCGTCTGTCCACCCACGTTCATCCAGAGGCGGCAGACACACCTGTGACTCGGGCCTGCCCACCTGCCCCTGCCCACACACTACTCACCTCAACAGCCCTCCCCATGGCCCGCGGCTCAGCCCTCTGAGCCCAGCAGGACCCTGAGAACAGCCCGGCGGCACCCAAGGGGCCCACCTGCGAGGCTTGGTTTTGTGGGCCAAGCCCCCACCAGGGTTAAGAAGCACCCAGGGAGAGAGGCACGGGAGGCAAGCTCACATCTGGCCATCTGACCCGCCGCACAGATGGGCACCCGGCCGTCGGCACTGGACGCGTTTGCACAAAAGGGATGAACGGGGCGATGGGAGGGAAGTGTGATCAGCTGTAGGGTCTGAGCCGCCGTCCGATCCCCCCTCCCTCCACCGGTTCCCCAAGGTCCAGGTGACCGACTGGGCTGGAGCCGGATTCCCCCTCTGAGGAGCTCAGGAGCCCCTCACTGAGGTCAGAGGACTGGGCCGCCCACCACATCTGTGAGTCCGAGTTTCTGCAGGAGATGCTAAAATCACACGCCTCCATTTCAGAGGCTCAGTTTCCCTGTCACCAAGGGAGGGCCTGGGTCGGGCAGGCTTGGAGGGACCTGCAGGCATCCCAGGCCTCTCCATCCCGTCAAGGGTGAGACCCTCAGGCCCCTGTGGTGTCCAAGGGGTTTGTTGCCAAGAGGCCATGGTCATGGTGGGGAGGTCAGAGCTCAGACTGGCCTAGAGCTGAACCGGCAGCTGGCACCCAGACTGATGCTCAGGGCAGCGTGCCCGGCCAGCCTGTAGTCCTGGGCCTCTCCTGACGTAGAGGCAGGAAGGCTGGCCTCATGGCTCACCTCCTCCTGGCTGTCAGGAGCCGATCCCCCCGTGGTGGTAGCCTCACCCATCGCTGGCCTCAGACGCTTGGCCTCCCAGGAAGGAACGTGAGTGCTGGCTTCCTTAGTCTGCTGTGGCTCAGAGACTAGGCGTGGGGCCTGGCATGGGGGACATTCAGCACAAAGAGTGATCGTGAAGACTGTACCCCACAAAGCAGTAGGTCCCCACCTCTGGGTGACTTGGAGGTCCGTGGAGAGGCACCCGGTACCTCCCAGGGACGCCCTTGCCGGGGGTCAGGCACGGCTCGCCAGCCTCTCTAAGCTTCAGTTTCCCGCTCCATCCAAGGCAGCGAGGAGAAAAGAGGGGAGGGTGTGTGCACTCAGGGCCACCTGCCCGGGGCCTGGTCTCCAATGGCCGCTGCGCCCACACCCGACGCCTGAGGACCTGGAGCCCACCTGAGAGTTGCCCACAGCAAGGCCAGACAGGGGCCCCTG
>NW_006792775.1:2179402-2180614 GCF_000442215.2 Lipotes vexillifer
TTCCCACCTCTTTCCAGGTCCCAGGATCCCACCGGTCCCTGCGGTCCTGACTCAGCAGGGCAGAGCTGGGACCAGGGCCGGGCAGCCTGGCTCCCACGCCTGTGTGTTCTCAGGTTCACATGTCCTCCTCTGGCCGAGAGGACAAGGCCGCCTGTGTGCATGTGGGCCCAAGGGGCCTTCCTGTCCTCCTCCCATTTCACACAGTGCAAAGCCCAGGCCTTCCCTGTGCACATTTGCAGCCAGTGGCTGGGGTTCAAGCCCTGCCCCCTCGGCTCGCTGGCCATGGACCCGGGAAGTCATATTGGCTCTAGTGCCTCTGTCTTCTCACCGGTCAGCAGAGGGGATGAAATTGATGCTACTAAGGCAAGTGCTGTTGGGAGGATCCCTGAGTTGATCCATATCCAGGCAGAGGAACTTCAGGTGCAAAGGCCCCGTGGCACGGGGAAATACAGCAAGTCCAGAGCTGCGAGACCTGGTGTCCGATTACAGAGCTCAGAGAGAGTGGGTGTGAGGGTGGGCCAGCTATCGGTCAGGAAGGTGGTGGTGGGGGGGTGGTCAGGGGCCAGTCTGGGAGCCCAAGCTCTGCGCTGACCCTACTGTGTAGCATCCTGAGCCTAAGCCTCAGTTCCCCCAGCTGCACCGTGGCTTCCTGCCCCCCATATGCGTGGCAGCCCCCCCAGAACCTTTCTTTCCCTCCTCTTTCCTGGGTGTTTCTCTCCCAGTCTGGCCGGGGGACGATAACCCCTCCCCACAACTAGGCCTTTCCTGAATGACTCTATTTATAGGCCTCACATATTGGCCAGAAAGGAAATTTACATTTTTTTATAATTTAGCCCCAGTCTGTGTCAGCTTCTGTGGGTTGACTGCTTCTGAGAGAGGCAGGGGGAAGGGAGCAGGCGGGCAGAGATGTGTGTATTGGGCCCACGGGCAGCGCACGGCGGCCGGGAGCCCTTCTCAAGCCTATTTGGTGATCTATAATCAAGGGCCTCGCTGGGGGCGTCGGGCTAGGCAGACCATCTGGGGGCGCCAAGGGGTGAGGGAGGCCCCGAGCCTTGTCTTTGTGGCGAACCCTGCCCCGCCGCCTTGGCCGACCTCAGAAAAACATGTATTTTGATCAAAATGGGCCCTTTTTTAAACTTGTCACCCTGCGGGTCAGGGCACAGCCTGCCCCCCCCCCCCCCCCCCCCCCCCCCCCCCCGCCCCCCAATTTAA
>NW_006792775.1:2180719-2185292 GCF_000442215.2 Lipotes vexillifer
AATGGGCCCTTTTTTAACCTTGTCCCCCTGCGGGTCAGGGCACAGCCTGCCCCCCCCCCCCCCCCCCCACCCCCCGCCAGTCCTGCATATTAAGCAGTGGCTTGGTCACCGCCAAAAATAGATGTCCCAGCCCAGAGGCAGGGCTGTCCCGCCTGCTCCGGGAGGGGACCGGCCCGGAAAGGGGCAGCCGGCCCAGGCCCCGGCCCTGCCGACTCTGGAAACTGCAGGCCTGCAGGCAGGCGGCAGGGAGCCGAGTGGCCTGGTTGGGGACCACGTCCGCCCGGGGTGTGCAGAGCCTCCAGGGGTGGGGCCGGGGTGGCAGCCACGGTGGGCCCCGGGCCCGGCGAGGTCGGAGCGCGGCCCACGCCCGCCCGGGGCCAGGTGGCAGGTGGATGCCAGCAGGTCCCCGGCCACAGGGCCACACCCGGCGCGCGGGCGGCCTCCTCGCCGCCCGGGGCCCGCGGGCCTGGGCTCTCACTCCACCTTGGCCATCAGGGATGCACAAAATGGCTGACGCGGCCGTTTCTAACCGGGATGCGCGCACATGGCAGCGGCCGTGCGGAGCTGTGTTTATTTTGCCGAGCGGACGGCCTTTCGTTGCCCGGGTTCCGAGCGCTCCAGAGGCAGACGGAAATTTTTGTGGATTAAACACGGGGCTGAGGCGCGCTGGGCTGTTTGGGTTGGCAGCGCTCCCTCCCCATCTCGTTCCTCACCCGCACTCCCGCCCTCCTCACCGGGGCATCCATTCATGCCTCCATCCTGGGCCCCCTCCTCCCCTCCCAGCTCGGGGGCCTCCCTCGCTCCTGCTGGCCCAGAGCAGGGCAGCCTCGGCCCCCTCCCCGAGTCTGGAAGAGGCTGCAGGGTGACGGAGGGCTCACCGGGAAGGCCTGCTCCTCTGGGGCCCTTCTCAAGCTGGGGGCCCCTCTGACCACCAGATCCTCATCTAGGAGATGGGCGCTGGTGTGCAGACCAGGCAACCAGCATACGGGGCACGCTTATGGGTCCGGCACCCAGAAAATGCCCAGTACCCAGGCTCTGTCATGGGTCCTGCTCTCAGGAAGGCAAAAGCCACCAGGGAAGCATGAGGGGCAAGGCCTTATCCCTCGCTACCTCGGGAGAAGCTCTGCGTCCAGACAGGATCTGAACCTTTCTGAAAGGACCGGAGGGTATGCTGGTCTACAGAAAAGATCTTTGGGGGACGAGGAGCAAAGCATGTGGATATCTGGGGAACCAGGTTCCAAGCAGAGGCGCACAGCTCTGCACACTCTGCAAATGCCCTGCGGTGCGACCGTGCCTGGCTTGTTTGAGCAACCAGGGTGGCCGTGGGTTAGGGAGGAGCCTGGAGATGGGAGCAGACAGGTAAAAGGGTGGGCAGACCTCCGGGCCCTGTGAGCCACTGGAAGGACTTGAGGCTTCACTTGGAGGGAGGGGGGCTTCGGGGCAGAGAGGGCCGCGATCCAGCGCGTGTTTTTAGCTACGCTGCCCCGGCACGTTGAGGGTAAACTGAAGAGAGGGGCAGGTGTGGCTGCAGGGAGAGCTGCGGGGCCAGCGCACACCGCTCCCGTCCCTCCCCCTGCCAGCCCCACCCTGGGAGGCAGGTTGGTCAGTGTGCCCAGCCCGCTCTGTCCCCGCCGGCCGGGAGCCATAGGTCAGGTCTCACACATAAAGAGCCATCTGTGTGGGCAGCAAGGTGGCCAGCCCGCCTGCCACCCGCACGGGGACGCTCTACCCAGCAGGCTCCGCCCACCCCCTCCCCGACGGGGCCTGCGGACACCCTGTCAGACCGCTAGCACCCACCCCTGGGTGGGGGCTTCTCGGGGTGATGTGAAGCCCTGGCCCGAGGTGCTGACACCACGGTGACCTGTGTCAGCCGGCCAGGCTCAGAGCGGCACTGGAGACGGGGAATTCAGTGAGGCCCAGGCAGAGCATGTCTGGTGGGGGGGTGGGGGGGGGGGTAGGTGGCACAGCTGCAATGGGATCCAGTATCACAGCCCCCGTGTGTGGCCCACCTGGGCGCACCCGGCAGCACATGGGGTCTCGGTTTTAAGGCTCTACAATGTTACCTTCTGATAAGGGGCCACATCCGGTAACCAGGGTGGAAGTTCTGAACCCTGCACCTTCTCCAGAGCCCACGGGTGTCCCCACACGTGAGCCCTCCGGTCTGGACGGAGGGACCGGAAGTCCCGGCCACAGAAGCTAAAGAAGCCAAGGAAGGGTCACCTGTGTCCCCTGGGCACCGGCAACATCAAGGGTTGCCACTGTGAATGGGACTGGCTGGTTCCTGCCCCTTTGGAGCACATGGTTCGGGAGGCAGAGGGGGGGGAATGCACGGAATGGCCCATAAGTACCTTTTCCATCACCCCTGCTAATTTTTAATTAAATTCCCCCAAGGCCATATCCACGTGGTCGGGGGTCAGGGGCCTGGAGACAACCAGGGGTGAATGAGGTGGCGGGTGGTGGGGCTGGAAGAGTTCCCAGCATGAGCAGCCGTGCAAAGGCCCTGGGGCCCAGGGTCATGGCCGTCTGAGGCTGTGAGAGCAGGCAAGGCAGAGCCTGGCCCTGTCAGCCGAATTGGGGACGTTAGAACTCACCCTATGAGCCTGAGGGGCAGGGGATGATACTGGCTTCCCTGGGAGGGGGATTAGAGGCAGGCAAGGGTGGGACCCCCAAGAGTAGTGAAGGGCCGCAGTGGGATTAGGACACACGTGTGTGACTTGGACTAGGGTGGACACCTGTGGGGTAGCAGCCCACAGTCCACTGGACCCACTGGTCAACAGGACAGGCAGATGGAGGGGACAGGGTATCAGGAAGGGCCAGGTTTCTAAGGAAAGCACCTGGATATGGGGGTGCTTTGCTTGGAGGGACGCCAGGGTGGGGCAGGTCAGGGGCAACCTCGAATTCCATTCTGGACGTGTTCAGTGGGCGGGTGGACTCCAGTGCTTAGAGATCAGGTGGAAAAGAAGGAAGGAAGGAGATGGGGAGATGGGGAGGCAAGAGTGGGCCTCGCCAGAGCCAGGGAGGGGAGCTTGTGGCCCTGGGCTTGGCCAGGGAGGGGGTGAGGTTTGCTCTGATGGGGCCAGGCTTCCCCAGCCCCGAGCTCGGCCAGGCCCTCGGAGGTTGGGCAGACACGGGACCGTAAAGGCACAAGAGAGGAGCTGGTGTGGCTTCCTAGGTGAAGAGGCCTTGGACCGGCTGTTCCCAGGGACAGGTGCCAAAGGCAGGGCAGCCACTGTCTGTGCTGGGGTCACCGCCCACAGTCCTGTACCTGTCCCTCCCGAGTCAGGGAAGCCCACAGTACCTGCCCTTTGACAGCAAGAGAGCACCCGCGGGGCCGGGTGTGCCGCAGAAGCCCCGGGCTGGGCCTGGGCCTGGGCTGGTGCAGCTCACCAGGCTGCAGAGCTACAGAGGGAGGGAGGGGGCGCCGGGGGGCACGGAGTCCAGACTAGGACGACTCGCTCATGGGGTTCACCTCCCGCTCCCACGTCTGTGCAGCCCCATCAGCACCAGCTGAGGAAAGGCGCGCGTGTCACCTGACTGAGCTCCGCCTCCGTTTCCCTGTCTCTCCTCCCTGCGCCCCACCCCACCCCCCGCCCCAGGAGCTTTATGGATTAAACATGAGCCCCTTGAAGAGGTGGGGACACTCGACGCCCTTCCCGGGGCCAGAAGAGGAGCGGGATTCACAGAGTGGCCCCTGCCTCTCCTGGGCCTGCGGCTGAGGGGTCTGCACCACCTTCTGGAGAAGCACCCGACCCGGCCTCAGAGGATCTGGCGACCTAGCTTCTCTGTCCCACTCGGTTTCCCTCTGCTCCTAAAATTGGAGCTCTGCTGAACAGCTCCAAATCCTGCACCCGGGGACAGAGCAAGAGCTAAAGGAGCAGTAACCCTTGGGCACAGGTGGACACGAAGCCCGGCTCCCTCCCTGGCCCAGGCAGACCCCTGGCCCAACCCACCCGCTCTACAACTGACTGACCTATAGGGGGCTCCACCCAGAGTCCCCCAGAGTCTGAGTCCTACCCCTGGTTCTGCTGGCTTCAGGCTTTCCGTTGTCATGCTGAACACCCAGCCCCTAGCCGCGGAGCCCGCCGAATCTTCCCTGCCCTTTCGTAAGGAAAACTAACTTATTTTTCAGCTCTGTAAACCTGGCAGGAGCCTGTCTCTTCCAGGCCAGTGGGGGACCTCCGGGGGCAGGTGCCTCCCGGTGGGGTCAGGTCTGTACCTTACAGATGAGGAGGTGGAGGGTCCTCACAAGGTGAGGGGAGCGCTGCCTGGCTCCCCCTCCTGCCCCGGGCTCCTGCGGGGGTCCCTTCCCACCCCTGGGCTCCAGTACCCTTTTACACAGCGCTCCCTTCACACCCACCCCCCTCTGTAGGCATGAGTGCTCCTACTGCGACAGCATCACCCTAAGACACGTGACCATGCCCCTCACCTACTGAGGCCTTGGGGGAATTTAATTAAAAATTAGCAGGCGTGATGGGAAAGGGCTCCCTGCTTGAGCTGTAATTGCACAAACAGTCACCCCAAAGATAAAAACTAGTCATGGAAATTCTCTTCAAAAAAAAAAAATTAGCAGGAA
>NW_006792775.1:2185504-2186069 GCF_000442215.2 Lipotes vexillifer
AAAAAAAAAGGAGTCGGTCATCTGTCTCCTGCCAGAAGCCAGCACAGCCCCGTTCTGCCCGCCCAGTATGCTGCCCAAGGTGGCCGCAGTCCTGATAGGGCTTCGTTTGAGGTTGACACCAAGACCAAGGTGGCTGAGTCCACCCTCTCCGCGCCCACGTGCATGGACAGCCGCGCAACCAGTCCAGTGGGCCGCTCTGACCTTTGGTGGTGATGCAGCGGGAAACGCCTGCCGCTCCTCTCCTGGCCCCCCTGCACCTCCCACCTCCGGGCAGCCTCGCCCCCCAAGATGGGCCAGGCCTCCAACCACGGGGGGCCCGGTGCTGGGCCTGAGACACACTGCTTGTGTCCGGCTTTCACACGGGTGTGTTCAGCATCACGACCCTCTCCCTTGTGAAGGAACCGACCCCTGAGGGGGCCAGTGTCCGGGTCGTGGGCCTCCCCCAGCCCCATGGGGCCACACGTCCCCCGGCCTCGGAACCAGGCCCCCAGATGAAGGGCCGGCTGGGGTCCAGGGCAGCGGGAAGGCCTCGGGGTTCCCAGGAGGCAGAGACTGGGGCCCGCTC
>NW_006792775.1:2186079-2197104 GCF_000442215.2 Lipotes vexillifer
CCGGCTGCGGCCTGTCCTTGTCTTCACACAAGCCCCATTGCTGCGCCGTCCCCGCCACGCCACCTGACAGATGGGATGGTGACAAGACGACCGGGCAGGGAGACGCTCGCCTTTCGGTGCCAACACAAGCAGCCTTTATCCCGGCCGTAAATGGTCTCTGTGTCAAGGGAGCCTGTACCCAGCCCGGGCCTGAGCCCCTGGCGGCCAGCGGGGCGAAACTGGGTCCGTGGGGACAGACTCTACAACGGACGGCTGGTGGCATGTGGTGGTAAAGCAGCCCCACAGGGCCACAACGGGACGTTGTTCCAGCCTCACCTGGGCTAGTCTCTGCCCGCAGCCTCGCGGTCCCCGGGGAGAGGCCCTGGGAGGCTGAGGCCGAGGCCGGCGCCGGAGGCCGGGCCTGGGGAGAGGCCGGGCAGCTGCTGGCCTCCGCACACCCCCCGCCGAGTGCGGGCCACAGCGTGCCTACTGACCCTAGTGGCGGGTCACACCGTGAATGAGCCCTCCCTCCTGTGTCCCCCGCCAGGTGGGCAGGGGGCAGCGCCCCCCACCCCCCGTCAGGGCTGTGCCCAGGAGGGCTGGCCCGCGGGAGGCTGAGCCAGCCCCAGGGACCATCTCCCCTTGGCTTTTAGTGATATGGTACCAGCGCCTGCACAATCCAGGCCCCCAGAGCCCGCCTAGAGCGCTCATGGCCATGCCAGCCCTGCGTTAGCTGCCCAAGGGCAAAGCCTCCTCCTTGGCTACCTGCCCACCCTCAGCCCTCACTCTGGGGCCCGAGGGTCCTGCCCCCGGGCCCATTTGACAGCCCCCTTGTCTGTCTCGAAGGCTCCTTGCCTTTGCTGCGAGATGGGGCACACGTGATCTTGCCTCCGTGCATCCCCCGCTCCAGCCACTTCTGGGCACGGTGCCTTTTCACACCCCTGAGCCCTTGCCTGTGCAGAGCCCCTCCCCCAGGATGCCCTGTGAGTGTGCACAGCCCAGGGCTCGGGAACGCCCGGGGGCTGGGTCATCTGAGCCTGACCAGCCTCCATCTTCCATCTTACTGTCAGAAGGTGTCCTAGAGAAGGTTCCGCAGTCCTGCCTACCTGTAGCCCCGGCTCCCCGCCAACAACCTGGAGACAGGCCCGTCCCCAGAGCTCATCCGGCCCCCATCTTCTGAGCAGTTCCCACAAAAGCCTTCCCCGGGGTACTCGGTCACCCTGCAGGGCCCCCTCACCAGCCAAGGTCACCTTAAAAATAGCCGTGGAGGGGTTTGCAGCAGCAGCAGACCCTTTTAGACTAATTCATTGGTAACGGCAAAATGATGCTGAGTTCCCAAAAAAAAAAAAAACCCACTCTATTTCCTCATTAACATAATTGCAAACAGAACGAATCTTTCTTGATTTCATGTAAACAACAGCTTGAAATAGTTTATAATCCTTGCAGGTATCAAATTAAGTTTTTACTTATGGTCTGGAAATTAATTACCCTTACAGCGAGACAAATGTGAAAACTGTGTATTTTTGACAAGAAAATTAAGCAGCTATTGGGGAAATGTAACTTAATCGTCGCGGAGAAAATTGTTTATAAATTGGTCGCGTTGTTTGAACTCTCGCCTCTTCGACCCGGGGCTGGGTTAGCTGGTATGTGTGCGTTTGCCTAATTTGGAGCATTACTGGGGTAGCAGCAGAGGAAGGGACCAGTGGGGCGGAGAACAGGGCAGGGAAGAGGAAAGGAAGGACAGAAGAGGGAATCCTTCCCCACGAAGGGACCGATGGCCGAGGAGGGACATGGGACCAGGATGCGTGGGTCAGGGACAGCACCTGCTGGCAGATGAAACCTAAATGGAGCCCTGGACCCAGATGGGGAGGAAGCAACTCTCTAGGTGACCAGGACGAGGGCTCCAGGCGGAGGGAACCGCAAAAGCAGCAAAGGCCCTGGGGCAGGAATGAGCCTGGAGCAGAAAGGAAGCGAGGGGGTGCAGGAGAGGAGCTCTCAGAGGCAGGCGGGGCCGCAGCCCGAGGGAGGTGGTTCTCGGATGCTGGGTGGCAGTCACCCAGTCTTCAGGGCACTGAATCTGAGCTGTTTACAGTTTTTCATCATTATCTGTCCTGTTACTGCATACCTCCTCCTACACGTTTTCCCCTGGTATGCTGTGTTTTATTTTCTGGGAGTGAAATTTCTGGGTCGACGTCAGGAGCATTAACGAGAATTTCTCAGTAGTCGGAGTTGTACAGGGTGGGAGTGAGTTCCCCATCACGGGGGTGGCCAAGCAGCGGCCGGCCGACCACTTGGCAGGCTGTGTGCAGGCTCCCAGGGGCTGCATGGAGGCATGTGGCCAGGGAAGGGTGTGTCTTCCACACCTGCCCTTCAGAGCTCCAGGGTTCCACCACACACACACACACACACACACACACACACACACACACACACACACACACACACACCTGCAGCTCCTTTCCCCCTGCCTGTCTTGGTCTGAACCTGGGCAGTGCCAGCAGTGGCCTGTCTCCGCTTTGGCCTCTCTGATGTTAAGTACAGTCCGGGCACGTGGTAAGGAGCAGCCAGAGTCGGGCATCCTGTTGAGACAGAGCCCCCCAGAACCCACAGCCAGAGTGGGCGTGCCCACTGGGCCCGGGCCTGTGGCGGAAGGCTGGCGGGGCAGGTGGGGGCGGGGCAAGGGCTTAGCATCCTCATGACGACTTTGGGCAACGTTACACGGCCTCCCTGTGCCTCAGTTTGCTCAGCCTGGAGACGGAGCGTCTGCAGGGAGGCTCGAGGGCTGGGGACCTCCACGCTGCACACCCAGAGCTGTCCCACGGCATCTGCCGGTGACTATTGGCTACCACGATTTTCCAAGGGATGGAATAACCCAGCCAAGGCAGGCAGCAGGGGACGGGGTGGAGCCGGAGTGGGAGGGGAGAGTTTGGCTTGGCGGGTGTTCAGGAGGCTCAGACCGTGGGACTGGGCGTGGAGGTCAGGATCACAGAGCCCACCCTGGCTGCCCACTCTGGAGAAGGTTCTGGAAGGGACGGGGGAGGCAGGGGGTCAGTGAGGTTCCCAGGGTGGGCACAGGCAATGGGGAGGGCGGGTGGCACAGAGCTGGTGAGAGGTGGAAGCAACGGCATTTGGTGAAGGGCGGGGATGGGGCCGGGCCATGCGGATGGTCAAGATGGGGTGGAGTTTGTTGAAGTCCGGGGGCAGATTGGAGACCATTAGGCCCTGGCCGCGTCCAGCGCTCTGAAGCATGAGTTCCTCCGCTCAACCGGCTGCTCCCAAAGTCTCAGGTGACAAGGCTCAGGGGGCGTGCCCCCACACCCACCCCACACTGCTGTCTCTGCAGCTCCCCGTCTTGCTGGTGGCCGTCGTATTAGCACAGGCTAATTTAGCAGGACACCACAGACTGGCGGCCTAAACAGGACATTGATCTCTCATAGTTCTGGAGGCTGGAGGTCCGAGATCAAGGTGCCACCCATTCAGAGTCTGGAGAGGACTGGCTTCCTGGCTCACAGACGACCATCCTCTCACTTGTGTCCTCTCATGGCCTCTTCTCTGTGCACAGAGGAGAGACAGAAAGCTCTGGTATCTCTCCTTCTTCTAAGGACACTAATCCTATGGGATCAGGGCCTCACCCTTAGGACCTTTAAAAGCCTTCATAACCTCCCTAAAAGCCCCATCTCCAGATACAGTCACACTGAGGTTAGGGCTTCAACAGATGAATTTGGGCAGTGGACAGTTCAGTCCCTGACACCTGTCCACTGCCAGAGCACCCAAACGTGGAGACCAGTGTCACCCCAAGCTGCTCCCTCGCTGTCACCCATGTGAGGCCTAGGGGTGAGAAGCAGGAGGTTAGGGAGTTGAGTGTCCTTTGCCCCTTAGGGCCACATCCACTGGCCAAGTCAGGGAAGCACAGCCCATCCACGTGGCAACTGGACCTGGGTCCAAGCAGCTCCTGGGCTCCACCTCCTCCCTGGCAGCACACTGACCTCAGAGGGCCTGAGCCTCCGGCGGATGTGGGGTGCGGATGGAGCCTGCAGCAGGGTCCGAGGCTTTGTCTTGCACCAGTGGTCAGGGAAGGGGCAGGGCCGAGGAGGTCTTTGTGTTCTCACAGCTGGAGGTGAACTTGTCAACGTGGCGTGTACTTGTCATCTTGGTCCTATCTTCCCCTCCCCTGTAGCTGGCTGGGGACACTGAAGCCCCGGGCCCTCCCAGCCTGAGCCACACCTGTGTGGTCCTCACAGGAAATTCGGGGTGGTCTCCCACCTCGGCTGCTCTGAGGTGGACAGGCAGGGCCTGAGCCCAACCTGGCACCTCGTAGGCACCCAGGAACAGGGCTCCTGACCCCGGGCAAGCAGACCCACGTGCCAGAGCCTGCAGGTCTGGGTACTGACCGTCCATTGGCCAGGATGTCCGCTGGGAAAGTGCTGGACATGCAAAGCCTGACTCACAGCCCAGACATAGGGCCTGGTCTCTGGTTTACACCCAAAGTGTGGTGTAAACTCTGAAGTGAAGGTGTGTGTGGCCCTGCCCGCCCCACTCCAGGCCCTCTGCCGGCTGGAGCCTCCCACCCGCCTGGAACCCTGGGGATTCTCTGCCGACCTCCCTCCCAGCTGCCCTCCTGCGCCCGAAGGAGCCTGTCATGCATATGTTGTGGCCTCTCCCGTTGCGGAGCGCGGGCTCCGGCAGCGTCCTTCCTTTTGATGAGGAAGCTCAGGCTTTGCTGGCAGAGAAAGGATGCCAGGTGAGGCCTCCCTGGACGGCCGCAGGTGCCCAGTACCCTACTTCCGACACGACATGGGCTTGGCCTCTCCTCTCTCAGTGCGGGCCACACCTCTGGCGAGCTGGGTCTGGTGGGGAAGGCCCCTCCAGCACTGGGACCCCGGGGGTCAGGAGCTCTCAGCTCCTCCTTCCTAAGGCTCCCAACCCCCCAGAGAGGTGCAGTTACCCGCCCCGCCCACTAACGAGCCTTGTGAGATGGGTAGCGCACATCTCCCCTCCGAGCCTCCATTTTCCCATCTATAAAATGGGATGATGAGAGGCCCCAGCTCAGAAGGAGACGGTACACGTTTAGCTCACCCGGGGGAGGGGGTCTTGCCATTATTGCTACAAAGGAGGTTCAGCTGGAGCTGGGGGGTGGCCCTGGGGTCAGGGATCCAAGAGGTCAGCTGAACTGCTCTGTGGCCCTGGATAGGGAAGTGTGGAACGTTCTAGACTACCTAGTCTGCTGGGGAGGAGGGCAACAGGACAGTGGACTTGGCCCCTGGCCCAGGCCCTGTCCGTCTCCCTGTTTCTGGTCGGCAGGGCTGGGGGCACCAGTGCAGCCTCCCAGGCTTGTCAACATTAACTGTCATCCCTGGTGCCAGCCTCAGTCACAGGTGGCCAGATACTGGCCACGCCACGGCGGGGCGTGCTTACCCCCAGCCGAGTCACCCCTCCGCGGCTCAGGGCCTTGTCTCGGCACTCTCTCACGATGGTCTGCCCTTTGGGGAGGATGGCTTTGGCAGCCACCCTGCCTCTCAAAGCCAGCACAGCGCCCCCGGGGTCCCCGAGAAGTGGGGACAGACACCGAGGCACGAATGGTGGCAGGCCCGCCAGAAGCTAATTTCCCTAGGCAGCCCCCAGGGTGGCTCTCACCAGGGGACAGAGGGGTACCAGATGCTTCTTCCATGGCCATGTGGGAGACCCCAGGTCCAGAAAGTAGAGGACCAGAGCGGGAGGGGAGCCGGGGCAGGGTCGTCTGCCCAGGACCATGGGCTGCGAGGGGTGCAGCCACTGCTGACTCCCCAACCCCTTGCTCTGCAGGCCGGGGAGCCACCTTGTCATGCCCCCAGCAGCAGGGCCCAGGGAGTCCATGGCCCTCCCAGTGGACCCTCAACATTGCCTATGTCGGCCAGGCTGCCCATGCCCCCGGCTGGAAGGCAGGCTGGACGACACACTGGCTTGACTGTCCAGGGGCCACACCTAGGTCCCCACCTGGCCGCCTAGCATTTACCGAGCCCACCCAGACCATCCTGCCCTGGCCACTCCTTACAAGCAGGAGGCAGGCGGGCAGCGCAGGTCCCAGTGCGAGCTAGACGTCGGGGCGTCTGCCAGCGTGGCACCCGAGAGCCTAAAGACTGAGAAGGGACACAGCCAGCGGGGCCTTGAGCAGCTCTGGACCGCAGCCAGGGCCCCACGCCAGGCACACCAGGACCAACGCGGCCGTACAGGATTCTGGGGCTGTCCGAATGTGTTCCCGGGACTCACCCCGAGTCCAGGACAAGGAATAAACAGTGTCCGCGAGTCCGCCAGGGCCTCCGAGGGGCCGCACTAGCCTGCACTGTGCTGGGGCTTGGCTAGGGAAGGACGCTCCTGGCCGCGTGTCAGCCTGAGCCCAGGCGGGGATGAGCAGGGATGGGGGCCTGGCCTGGAAGCCCTGAAGGCAGGGCCGGCGGAGGGGAGCCCACTGTGAGTTTGGGGGGCTGTCTGCAGAGGTTTCACGGTGGATATGAAAGGACATCCTCAAGCCAGACGGGGTTGTCGTGTCTCCCGGACCCTGGAGAATCCCCCTTCGTCCCCAGGAACGCTTGAGGTGGCCCTGTGCTCCGGTTGGGGGCTGGAGCTGGTGTACCCCCTCCCACCCCTGCAGGCAGGGCTGATCCCAGGCAGGGCTGAGGAAGGGTGGGCGTGTTGGGGGAGGGTCTGTGCACTGGGGAGGGGGGTTCAGAGAGCCCGCAGGGGCTGGGGCACACAAGCCTGGTCCTGCACCTTCTGCAGCCCTGCCTCCTGCCCCGGCCTGCCCGCTGCGCAGCTCAGGGGCCGGTACCCTCCCGCAGCCTGCCCCCTGCATGCCCAGGGCTGTCGCCTGCCCAGACGTGCCCAGGGAGCTCCTGGGGCCCTTCTTTCTCCTGTCCTCTGGGCCATGGTCACCATTCCTCTCCCAGCTTCTCTCCTCCCCTCTCACCGCCCCCCGGTCTGGCCTCACCAGCTCCCACCCTGCTGCCCCTACAGACTCATGTGCACAGGTGCTCAGGACGCCCCCTGCAGCCACTGGCTTTGGCCACCGATGATCCCACAGCCCCAAGGTCAGTGGAGTTTGGCCCGGCCTGGGGCGGCCCGGCCCCCAGGTTCACCTGCTCCAGCCACTTGGCAGGTCCCGTTCACACCGAGCCCCGGGCCAGCACGTCGTGGTAGCCCCTAGTGCCAGGCAGGGTCAAGGGGGAGGGGGAAGGGAGCCCGTGTGAGGTCCACCGCGGACAGGTGTGTGCCCTGGGCTGTGGGCAGGGCCGGGAGCGGCTTTTGCATCTTAAATTTGGAGTTTACAGGGGTCTCTCAGTCCTCCACGGCGGCCAGCAGGAGATGCTGGGGTGAAGGGTATCCCGTTCCAGGGACCACAGAAACCCCAACTCGCAGGTGCTGAGCGCTAGATCGCTACCTTCACTACCTGCCCTTCAGGTGCTCAGCCCCGCGCGCCGGCCTCCCATGACATCACTTCACAGGAGGGGCTGAGGCTCCAGCGTCCGGTCCCAGCACTCTTGGTGGTGGTGTGGAGCTGAGGTTTGAACCCAGGCCATCTGGTCAAACCCCTCTGTTTAGCGGGACACTGACGCCCAGAGCAGAAAGGACGTTTGCTGGGTGGTGCTGGGCGAGGGGGAGGAAGCTGGTGGAGGGGGCACCTCTAACCCAAGGACTGGGCGTCGGAGAGGCGCACGCTCATCCCAGGGGCCTTCGTAGGTTTATTGCAACCCCTGACCCAAGCGTCCGGGCTATTTTTAACTTGACAAAATGGCTCCAGATCTCAAACGGAAGAACAGAGGTGAAAATAGCTGTGATGTTTCTGGGAAAAAAGAACCGATGAATGGGTGGTCCTGCCTCATGCCGAGGAGCAGGCCACGACCTTTGATGGTCCACAGCCTTGGACCAGGGAAGACCAGCCTCGCAGGCCGAGGCCTCTGATGTTCACCTGTGCCAGGTGCGAGCGGCTGATCTCACGGACTCGGCACCACTGCTCTGCCCATTCTACATTCGAGGAGACTGAGGCCCACAGCCATGCAGCTGCTAAGCGGCAGGAATGGCCTTGGTCCCCAGGCCACCTGGCTCCACCTGCGACATGGGATAACGCTTCTGATAGGGGAGAGGCAGCAGTGTCACAAACCAGATGGGACACTTACGACACCGGCCATTTAGGGAAAAAAACTAAGGTAGTGTGTCACTGCCAGCAGACAGCAAAGTGCCATAGTGATAAGGTCATCGATGTGAAATTAAAACCATTTATAAAAAGCAATACTGAGCAGAGTGTGTGAGTAGCCAGCAGTCCTTGGGCGATGAGTTCCTGCCCTTGGGCAGCAGGCGGAGGTGCCCCCTGGCCTCACTGGTTCAGGCTGAGAGCCAGAAGCGGGGAACAAAGTCTGCAGTCCCCACCCCGGGCCCTCCAGACAGCAGGCTGGGGGAAAACTGCAGCTAGCAGTGGAGAGCCACAGTTTTGGGTATTAAAGTCTCCCAAATCTATGAGAAAAGCACTCAGAGTAGGCCAAAAAAAAAAAAAAAAAAAAAAAAAACTGGAAAGACAGTCCCCAAAAGAAGGGCCTCAAAGACCGAAAAGATTCCTCACTCCATCCGTCCTCTAAGACAGGGCCCGTCAACCACAGCCTGCAGGTCTGATCCAGCCCTCGGCCTGTTTTTGTCAATAAAGTTTTATTAGAACACAGCCACGCCCACTGGTGTGTGCTCCGTCTCTGGCTGCTCTCATGCTGCCACTCAGAGTTGAGGAGTTGTGGCAGAGACCACATGGTCCTGGACCTGAAATCCTTCCCACCTGGCCCTCCTTGGGGACGCTGACAGACTCACTCTCAGAACGTTAATGGAGAGATGCAAGATGGGCCAAAATGGCTGTGAACATAGGACATTGGTGCTGGGGGAGCGGAGGTGGAAGGTCTGTTGACTGGCTGGCCCTTGCTCTTCCGGAAAGCGCTCTGCTGAGCCATCAAGAGGGTTACAAGCTGTTCCTCTCCCGTGACCCTGGACTCCTCCTCCCAGGACCCCGTCCCTCGAGAACAGATCAGTGTCTCCGCAGAGTCCTGCCCGAGCAAGTTAATCACAGCCTTCCTCATGGTGGTGAGAGATCGGAAACAGACCGCATGGCGGGCGTTCGCAGGATGCTTGGTTCTGATCATGCGCATTAGGGACAGTAGGCAGCTTGCAGAGACCCCGGAAAACGTCCAGGGTACATAGTGACTCGGTGCCGGACAGGGCACGGCGTGACCCCAGCCTGGTTTGGGGCGATGTGTGTGCGTAAAATACCGCCTCGTGGAAAACACACCAAAACGTTACCACCGTCGTCTCTGGAGGGTGGACTTCGAGAGGGGTTTTTAAAGAGATTCTTATGTGTTTTCCAGAATTTTCTGTAACGAGCGGTTCTTGCTTTTGTGATTGGGAAGAGTGAACGTTAACGTGAAGGGAGGGAGGGAGACTTGGGGGTCTCCCAGCAAAAGGCAGGGCTCTGACCCCTCTGGCCTCGCCTACGTGTGGGCTCCACTCTGCCCGTCCCACAACGTGGCCACGTCAGGTCACTGCGCACAGCAAAGCCTGGCTGCCCCGTCCAGGAAGGGCGGGAGACCCCGCGCTGGGCCTTGGGGACCCAGGACCCAGCCTCGCCCCAGCTGGGCTGAGCGGCCAAGCACCCGGTGACCCGTCTGTTCTGCCCACCGAGCAGTGTCGCCGTGCGCCGTCGGGGCCACCTGGGGCTCTCTCTGGGGGCTGCAGCCCGCACCGCCACCCCCCGGCTGGGGTGGGATGGTGCCCCCAGGCTCACCCTGCCCTGACCTCTCCCCCTCCCACCCCTCCCCGGTGCCCCGTCACTCCCTCCGTGGGCCTCCTCGGGGCCCTGCCCCAGTACATCCAGGCTCAGGGTCTGCTGGCGGGTAGGACCCACCTTCCTGCAAGGAGGCTGATGCCCTCCTAGAAGCGGGGCCCAAAGCCCCCTCCAAGGCCTCCTGCCCCAGGAGATGGGCTGGAGGTGGTGGACGTGGCCACGGAGGCCGGGAGGGCGGGGAGAGTCTGGGCTCTCACGAAGGCGCCGTTTCCCTGTCACAGAATGAAGTAAATGGGACAATTAAGGGGGGCAGTTTTTAAATTGCCGCTTTAACCCATTTGGAAGCCTGCTAATTATTCTCTTGGGGAAAGAAATGCAGGTTCATTATTATAATGAGCTTTGGGCAAAATATTTCATCGAGTCTGACAAGCTGCAGCGACTCCTTAGGAAAGTGCTTCGAGATCGCTCGAAGGGGCCTCCCCCCCGCCCCCCAACTCGGAGCTCATTGCCCATCCGGTCCCTGTGCTGTGGGCGTGCTGTTTTAATTCGCTTATGAAAAGCCCGCTTTGATGTCCCGGACCAGATAAGGACCGCGGGCCGCAAGCTGACGGCCGAGCGGGTCTGCGGCCTCCGGGACCCCAGCCAAGGCGCTGCCATGAGGCAACTGCACAAACAGTCCTGCCTGAAAAAATATGCTTTTGTTTCACTAATAGATCTCTTCTTGGAACGCTCCCCGCCGGCTCTCGGCTGTCCTCGGCCGCGCTGCCTTGGGCCTTCCTGCTGGGCGCGGTGCGGCCACTCGGGACTGGACGGGGACTGAGACGGGCCGCGGCGGGGCGGGCACAGGGGCGCGGGCAGCTCCGGCCTCTCCCCGCCCCTCCCCCACCCCTCTTCCGCCTGCTCCCCTCCCCCCTCCACTCCCCCTCCGGCTCCTCCCTCACTTCCGGGCGCTGGCCTGCAGACCTCTGTCTGCCCCTCTCCCTCCTAGTCCTTGGTGGGTACCCGGCCTGGGGTGGAGCAGACCAGGATGGCAGCCACTCCGCCCCTCAGACGGGCCTGTCTGTGCCACCCCCTGCTGTCCTGAGGCCTGGGAGACAGGGGGTGGCCCTGCCCTCCGAGCCCGGAAGGCAGCTCAGCCTGGTCCGCCCAGGGCAACGGGGTCCCGCTTTGTGGAGAAGCGGCCAGCGCAGCTCCTGAGCCATCTCGGCCTTGGGGAGCCCGAGACAGGCCCCCCCCCCCCCCCCCCCCCCCCCCCC
>NW_006792775.1:2197214-2197865 GCF_000442215.2 Lipotes vexillifer
CCGGCTCCTCCCCCCCCCTCTCGTCCCCCCCTCTGGGCCCCCTTCCCCAACCTCAGGGGCGTTCCTCAGCCCCGACTCTGCCTGGCCACCGCCCACTGCTGTCCTCCGCCCTGGACATATCTTCACCTCCCCCACTCTCACCTCTGCCCCAGGCCACGTGGCCCCTGGCACCTCACTCCCTTCACCTGTCCCACCAGCCCCCCCGCCCCCCCCGCGCCCGGCCAGCAGCCCCTGTGATCTCTCCCGGCAGTGGCATGAGCGGGGCTTAGAGCAGAGGTTAGAGCAGAGGAAGCCTCCGGACCCTTGCCCTCCCTGCTGCGAGGCCCCAGGCACCGCACGGGGCCCCTCTAAGCCCCGGATTCCACATGTGTAAGGAGGAGACAGGGACTCCAGCTCCGGGACCATGGCCAGGATTACCTGGAGCCCTGTCTGTCGAGCACCTGGCCTGACGCCCGGCACGTGGCGAGGTGGAAGCTCTCGCTTCCCGCCCCCTCTTGTGGGCACCGCTGTGGGCACCGCTGTGGGTTCGTCTTCCCCGCCTGCTGCCAAGCGCCAGACCAAGATTTAACGCCATCTCCTCAGGGCATCAAAAGTCTGGTGGGTGCAGCTCAGAGTGAAGGCATCTGGGCTGACACGGCACCCACCCACCCC
>NW_006792775.1:2197875-2202774 GCF_000442215.2 Lipotes vexillifer
GCACCCACCCAAGTCCCTACCGTGTCCCAGACGGCGGACGGGTGCCGGAGGTGCTGCAGGGACGAGACTGCACTCCTGGCATCATGGAGCTGCCCCCGGTCAAAAATACACCACCTAATTACAGACCTGGATAATTACTGGGCAGGAACAGAGCAGGGCACTGTGACGGAGGGGAGCCGGGGTGGTCAGGGAAGACCTCCGTGGGAGGGGCATCTGAAAATAGCACTCGGGGTTGCTATTAATAGGGCTTCAGCGTGGAGCCGTCCAGAGGAGAAAACAAAAAAAAGGACCCTAGTGTCTCCATAGATGACTATCGTTCGTGTTTTTTCAATGGAAGTGTTGAGATAGATTAATAGCTATTTTAGTTCTATTTGAATTTCCAGAAAATTCGAACAGTACAGAAAGGTTGGGAAAGTGAAAACCTCCAGGACCTCCTCCCTTCCTCCTAAGGGTATCCCTTGTTATCCCAGAAATACCCATCATTAGTGTGAGGGGAGCAGCATTCCAGACGTTGCTCTGCACGTTGCGTACGGAAAAGGATGAATGAATGAACAGATAGATGGATCTGTGATTGTGGGATGAGGGAGGCGATGGATGGATGGATGGGTGGATGGATGGAGACAGATGCATGGATGTGTGGTTGGGAAATGGATGGATGGATGGATGGATGGGTAGGCAGATGGATGGAAAAATAGACACACCATCAGAAACTATTATGAATATGGTAATGCTACTTTTGATTTATTCATTTTTCTCAACAAACAAAAGATAAAAAAAAACAAAGTGAAATAGAAAAATTGTTAAATTCAGATACACATTTCTTCACCGAAGGAGAAGTTCATTTCTAAATGTCACTTTCACGTCAAGGGAAAAAATATTATACAGTGTGGGAAGTTGGAGTCGTTGTGGGGTTTTGTGGTCCTTTCAGCTTCGCGCGGTATTGAATGATGCTGCAATCCTGCCCACCCTCCTTCCTGCCTCCCCGTACGCGTTAGTCATATTGTTACCGGGCCGTTGGGCCGGGTCTCCAACATTTGTGTGCCCTCCGTTCTGTCAGGGTATCTTGGTTCTATATTAAGGTGGAGCTGGGACTCACCGCGATCTTTCCACCAAGTGCCCATTCCTCAGTTATTTATTTTGATTTTGATTAATCTCCTGATTGGTTGGATTTCTTCCCCAAGTAACTGATCTGAGAAGGTCCCAGGCTCCCTGCCTGCCTCCCCGATGCCCTCTTCTCTTGTGTTGTCTGCCTTCACTACCTCCTCCAAGTGGTGGCCCATCTCTCAACCCCCCTGTGTCCTGGTCACATTCCCCCTGGAACCTTCCCTCCCCCTGCTCCAACCTGGAATTTTTTCCCCAAGGCCTCCTGCCTAGCTTCCTTCTGGAACTCACCTGTATGACTATCCTAGGTTGGATTTACTGCTCCCCGGATCTCGTGTCTTCTTTGTTGCTTAGTTCCTTTAGTTTCCTGGGAAAACCTCCAGTGCCTTCCTAACAAGAAGTGTGTGGAAGGTAAGCGTTGTGAGTCCTCACGCATCTGAAAACGTCTTTCTTCAACCATTATGCCCTGCAGATAGTTTAACTGGGTATAGAATTTCCAGTTTTCCTTCAGAAAGCAATTTCCCTTCAGAATTTTGAAGACCTTGTCCTGTGATGTTCTAGCATCCAGACTTGCTCTTGAGAAGTCCACGCCTTGCTTTATTCTCATGCCTTTGTAGGTGGTCTTTATTTTATTTTATTTTCCTAGAAGTTTTCAGTCTCTATACTCTAGCCTCAGGGTCTGAGTTCCAGGCAAGTTTACTTTGTGGGTGACCTTGACCATTGATTGTGCTAGGCACCTGCTGGGCCCTTTGGAGACTTGAGTCCTTGAGCTCCAGAAAGTCCTCTTTATTATTTCTGATCATTTCATTCACGCTATCATCTCTATTCTCTCTAGAATTCCTTTTAATCAGATTGAAGACGTTTTTGATGTAACTGCAGGGTCTCTTAACTTTTCTCTCTTTCCTATTTATAGGATTATGTCCTCGACTTTGCCTCTTCCAACTTCTATGACATTTTATTAGTGACCCTAGTTTGAGCGTCCTCTGGCATTTTCTTGTTCTCTAACATGTGTGGTGGCATCCTGCACTTCCTTGGTGGGTATAACAGTTCCTGGAATCTTTTTGGAGATTCCAGATACATCCTTATATCTTGAGATCTGCTTCGTTCCTTATCTGCAGAATGGCGGTAGGACGGTTCTGAGTCTCTGCCTGATGGTGGTTCTGAGAAATAAAAATGTTGACTCGGGAAGGGCCTAGCAGGTGCGTGCACGGCCGTGGGGGCCCCTGATGCTGCGGGTTTGAACGGCCCCTCAAAGCCCTCAAATGCTCAGCACCCAGTAGTGGCTCAAACCTCACTCCCAGCAAACCAGCCCCAGGGCCTCTGCCCCAACACCACGTGTGCCCACCCCATGCTTCTTTCCGGCCCCCGCACTGCCTTCCCTGCCCCTCTAAGTCATTCCCTCCTCAGGAAGCCCTCTCGGGCAACCATGCCCCCGTACCGTCACCTTTGCCCAATAGGCAAAGAAACCCAGAAACCTGATCCTGGCACCGACTTTCCATTTCAAGGAATAGAAACTCCCCTAAAACTTGCCTGCGCAAAGAAGGAAATGTGTTCCCTCATTAAAAACACGTCTAATGAAAGATCTAAGAGTAGCAGTTTCAGGTACATCTAGATCCAGGGAAGGAAGCTACAGCAGGGGCGGCAGCAGCCTGCTTCGGGTGCTCTCCACAACGTGGCAAGTGGCTCTCAATAGCCCCAGATTTACATCCCCAAAGGTCACAGCTTGGTGCTTCCCAACACTTGCAGCCAGAGTCCCCGTTGCCTGACTCTCACTGACCAGCATGGGTTGCAGGCCTTTCCAAATGGGCTGCTCTCTGACCTGGGTTGTGCATGATTTCCAGGATTGGGGGTAGAAGGGAATGACACCCCTAAGGTGCAGGGAGAATTCCCCCCTGAGGCTCTCCTGCCCAAGGAGGAATAGCGTGCCCACCTCTGCCGGCCAACAATAGAGCTGAGGGGCTGAAATTTTCTGACTCAGTGAGCTCCGTGGGCAGAGGGAAGCCTGGTGGACATGCAGAGAGTGTGGACTGGCCCCACCTGGAACAGCCTCCCCAGGACAGGCTGCAGACCAGGCACCCTGAGGGCTGTGCCAACAGGGAAGCCTGAAGGCCAGTCGGTTCCCACCAGCAGAGAGACAGGGCCTCATATCCCAGGGAGAGTTGGGGGATCACAAACCTGGAAGCCCCTCCCAAGCTGCAGGGTCTCTGGAAAGTGGCCAGATTTTGCGAGTAAAAATGCAGGACGCCTGGGAATTCCCTGGCAGTCCAGTGGTTAGGACTCCGTGCTTTCACTCTGATGGGCCCAGGTTCAGGCCCTGATCAGGGAACTAAGATCCCGCATGCCGCTCAGCACAGCCAAAAAAAAAAAAAAATGCAGGACACCTAAGATGTGTAATCTTTTTAGTGTAGGTACATCCCAAATATTTATGCGCTATATTTAAACTACAAAAAAAGTCATTGTTTATGTGTAATTCAGATTTTCAGATTTGACTGGGCATCCTGTAGTCCATCTAGCACTCTTACTCTTGAAGGTCTCAAATCCCTCCGCGCCTTGGCCGCCAGCCTCTGGTGTAGGACCCCGCCTGTGGGACCAGAGCAGAGAGGAATATGGACAAGAGCTGCCTGCCAAGGCCCAGCACGTGCCCGAATGAACGCAAACCCTCCCTCCTCCCTCCCTCCCTCCCTCCCTCCTCCCTCCTTCCCTCCTTTCCTTCTTTCTTCCTTCCTTCCCCCTCTCCCTCTATTCCTCTCTCCTTCTCTCCCTCCCTCCCAGTGACCTGAGACCAGGAGGACAGCCCTGCTCCCAGCCACACCCTGACAGCAGGACCAGGGCCCTGCTTCTTGCTGCCTGCCCAGCTGGGCGTCACAGCAGCACACCCACCGTGGCCCTGTCTGCAGGAACAGGGCCTGCTTGCTGATGGGGTCTGGCCCATCAGAGCTAAGACCCCACACACACTCAGAGGGGTCCTGAGCCCCTGACCACAGAAGCCAGGGCACTGGGGGACTGTGTCCCGGGCCACAGTGATGGACTCACCACTGTTTCCGTCACGGGCAGCTGCCCTCGGGCATCTGGCCCTCAGCTCAGCTTGGGGGCACGGCAAAGACCAAGGCCCGGTCCCCCACACGGTGGGCTCCTTGCTTGGTGGGCAAGCTGGCCACACAGGTGAGGAGCTGCAGGGTGCCCAGTGTCCCAGAAGGGTCCAAAGGAGCAGAGAGTCCCAGGAGAGGGAAGCCACCTGAGCTGTGGGCACTCAGGGAGGGCTGCTGGAGGAGGTGGCCCTGAGGCCAGCCAGGGGCAGCAGGCCATGCGGGGGGGTGGTTAGAGGTCACTTGCAGCTGAGGAAACTGAGGCCTGGAGGGAGGGAAGGAAGGCACCCAGGGGCACAGGTCATAGTGATGGGCGAGACACTTTTGAATCCCAGACATCTTCCTCGGCAGCTTCTGCGCGGGGCGGAAGGGCATCTGCGGCAGACAGGAACGGCATGTCTGAGGGCAGCGTTCCTTCCCAAAGAAGAGGGCCCGCCCCATCGCAAGGGGCGCCCCGCTTTCACTCTCCCTGCACATTCCTGCCTCCACGCAGCGGCCAGAGGGACGCGTCAAACATAAACCAGACCACCAGCTCCTGCTCAAACCCCGGCCCCCCTTCTCCCTGGGACGCAATCCAGGCGCCCCCCACGGCCCACGCCTACCTCCCAGCCGACCTCACCTGCCTTCGCGGGTTCCCTCCTCCAGGCCCCTCGCCCGTGTGCACAGTGCCCTGGGCCCAGGCGGCCTGCTCGCCAGCCCCGGGGACGCCACC
>NW_006792775.1:2202805-2217714 GCF_000442215.2 Lipotes vexillifer
TCTTTCCCGCCCAACACGCCTTCCCCTCACTGCCTGCTGGTCTCGGCCCCCAGCACCCCGGTGCCTCATCACCACCTGACCCTAAAGCTGCGCTGGGTGTCACGGTCTGGCTCCGCCGCGGGAACGGAAGCTTTGCCGAGGCGGGGCTGGTCTAGCGCCATCCCCACAGCAGCCCTGGGCCCAGGACAGAGCCCAGCGCAGAGTAAGTGCCCAGCGAACTCTGTGTAGTGGCCTCGCTGCCCGAATGGTTTAGCCGTGAACACAGGCCAGGCCTAGCCGACCTCACTCTGTGTCACAGCAAGGGGGCAGGCAGGAGTCGGTGGGTATCTGTGCCTGGGACAGCTCGATGGGGTCTCTGATGGCCCCGTCAACGCCCAGGGCCCATTTCAAGGCCGTGTGGTCCCAGGAACCTGATCCCCGCCCAGCCCGCACCCATGTGTCCCTGTGCGTCGCACCTCGGGGAACCCGGACTCCCCACTCCTTCTGGGGCCCGAGCCCAGGCCCAGGTGCTGCCCTTCCTCCCCCAAACCTGCCTCCCTTGGGGGTTTGCTCTCTCCACCAATGGCCCCAGTCCGCAACGTCCGCCAAAACCCTCAGGGTCAAGCAGACTCACCCTGTTTGTCAACCTTGTACCTGGTCACCCAGCCCTGACAGCACCCCCATGCCTGCCCCACAATCCCTTTTGATCTGGGACCTTTCAGCCGCATGGACTGTGTCCCCTGTCGAGAGAGGCAAAGACCCAAGAGATGAAAGAAGGGATGGAGAGCCAGCCGGCATCTTGATCCTGGGCTCTTTTTAGCTGGTGGCAGGCTGTCACTCCAGGGGCCAGTGGCTGCGTCATAAATGCCTTTTGATCTTCTTGTTGCTGCCGTTGCCACAAGATACACAGGAGGCAGCTGCTAACTGCTTGTGGAGAGAATGAAGGCGGACACAGGGAATGGGGGCGGGGGGGCGGGAGTAAAAGTAGGTAAGCGGGGGATGGATGGAGGATGGAGGGATGGAGGGATGGATGGATGGAGGGATGGAGGGATGGAGGGATGGATGGATGGAGGGATGATGGATGGGGGGATGGAGGGATGGAGGATGGGTAGATGGATGGGTGGATATTTGGATGCAGGGATGGATGGATAGAGGGTGGGTAGATGGATGGGTGGGTGTTTGGACGGATAGATGGATATTTGTAGGAAGGAAGTCTGGGTGGGTGGGTTTGTGGATGGATGGATGGATGGAAGTAAGGGATGGAGGAAACAAGCAAACTTGGATGAGTAGATAAAGCAAGGGTTCACCAGTTAGGAACACGTGGGCCCCAAGCCCTCAAGGCTGGTAGCCCTTCTTTCTGTGCCATCTGTCTCTGGCTGCTGAGCGGACCCCTGAGCCATCCTGCTAAGGCCTAGGTCTCGAGCCATTTTCCTTTGGGACTCTCCCCTGCTCATGAGCAGGGGCTCCCTCTCTGCTTCCTGGCCCCACTGCTTCTGGGGCTGGCCCGGAGCTGGTGCGAACATGTGTGCAGAGTGTCCGTGCACACCCACATTCCTCCCTGGGGGCCCACATGGGCCTTGTGGACACCCACACAGGGACCCTCTGCACCCTGGGCTCAGGGATGGGGCTCTGTGGCCTCTCTGGGTTCCAAAGAGACACACTGGGGTCCCTTGGATGTTTCTGAGTCCGGCCTGTGGAGCCAGAGGAGGTCTGGGAGCCCTCCCCTCTCTGTGGATCCAAATACCTGGCACCAGGTCAGGATCCCCAGCCAGGGCCCTGCCAGAGCCTTTGGGAATGGGGGCTGGAACCCCAAGAAAGGGCCCTCAAGACCTGCTTGAAAGTAGAGTCACTGCCGCAGCACCCTCAGTCTCAGGCTGGAACAGGCAAAGAGGAAGAGACCGTCCTAGAGGGCCGCTGCCCACATGCCAGCAGAGAGGGAGGTGGGACGTGCCGGAGCCCCTGCTCGGCCGAGGGTCGGGGAAGAGAGGGGCCCCAGAGGCACTGGGCTGAGCTGCCCCCGCTTCCTGCCAGACGCCCCCAAGCTCCTGGCTCTGAAGCCCCACCCTCAGCCTGGGGTGGGCTCAAGGGTCTCCGGGCTGTCTCCGACAGCTGCCAGTGCTGAAAAATTAACCCCCGCTGAGTCACCACACACCTGTCAGGGCGGGAGGGCGGGGGGGGGGTCACACAGCCCCAGTGTGGTGGAGACAGGACTCACACCCAGGAACTATCCTCTGCTTCCCGGAGGCTCCCTGCTGGTAATACGGTGTGCTGTCCACACCCCGCCCACACAGATGCACTTACAGACCTCCATGGACCAGGCCTCAAATCCCAGCTCTGCCCCTCACCAGCTGTGTGACCTGGGCAGGTCCCTGACCCCTTGACCTGTGGCTCCTTGATGTGCAAGGTGTGACCCCCTGGGAGCCGGCAGAACTGGGACTGGATGATAGGGCTTCATGTTAGGTGATGAGCTGGCCGTGGTGCCTGACGCAGAGCAGGGACTTGACCGTGTAGCTGTCACCGGTGGGGGCGGGGGGGGGGGGGGGGGGCCGGGCCAGCTGGACACGCTCCCTGGCAGGCGGGCTCGGGCGCTGGGGGCCCAAGTGCGCACATGGCTCTGGGTGAGGGCCGCCTGCCTGAGATGAACGCAGACAGCTGGCAGCCTGGGCTCGGGAGGGCGACAGCCCCCGAGGAAGTGGACGGCTCCTGGGGGCGAAGGCCTTCAGCCGGTCCACTTTCAGCTTGTCCCCTTACTCCTCTCTCTGTGAGCGAGGCTGAAGGGCCCTATTCTGGGGAAAGCAGCCCACCTATGTGTTGCTGTGGAAGGGTTAGCAGCCCTGTGTCCCGCGAGCCCCCCACAGGGCGCCGAAGTCCTACCACCGACGGCGGTGGTCAGGAGTCTGGGGATTCGGGTGGTGGGATGCAGGCTCTGGACAGCAGGCTGGCAAAGATGCAAAAGGAGAGTAACGCTCAGTGCTGGTGACGCCCCCTCCCCCCACCGCCCTGTCAGGGGACAGTTTCTACGGCCTTCGGTGAAGATGGTGGGCCATCAGCACGGAGATGGTGCGCTCCCTTCGGCTGCACTCGCCCCTCGGGGAATCTGTCCTGGAGCACTGGTGCCCCCGGTGTTGGTCTGGGCCTCCGGGCGGTGCGCTGCAGTGGTCCTCTTAGCCGCGGAAAGCTGGGCCATCCCTGCCGGCGCAGAGAGGACGGGCCCCCTCCCGCTGAGGCAGGAGGGACTCCCTGGCGCATGCCACCCCGTGTACCGTGCACCCAGTACCTCCCAGTTTTACCTCTCGGCTTATCACATCTCTCCCCCAACTCCAAGATACCAGCTGAGTGCTGACGGGGTCTGCTTGATACACACCCCCAGCCCCGGACCACACCACCGCCCACTCAGGGTCCCTCGAATGAATGAACGCTTGTCTGTGAGCCTCAGCCCCATCGGTGGCAGCAGGCTGCCCCTTGACCTCTGGAGGCCCCCCCAAACCTGGATGTCCCCAGCCCATGAGGACGTCCAGGCCCTAGGCTGCCGGAGCCCAGCAGCACCGCTGATGGCCCCGCACCTGTTCCCAGAGACTGTGCCCTGGGCTGTGTCCCTGCCGGTGGCCGAGGCCGTGGCTCCTGGCCAAGCCGGCTCTGCGCACACTTCCTTCCAAGGGTTAACGCACAAGCTCTTCTCACCGCGCCAGCGCGTTTGCATTTCACATGAAAATGTTTTCGCAGCAGGCCCGAGGCCAGCATTTTTGTGGTCACAGTCAGATGTTTTTAACTACATTGGACAGAACCCACGACGGCTCTTTCCGAGGCTTCAGCCAGTTTCTGAGCGCTACCTTGAACCCCTGTCGTACTGGGATGAGGGCCGTGTTGGTGCCCTCAGCCCCCCAGCTTTGTGCACACGGCGATGACCCTGCAGAGGCAGCCGACCCGGCAGGTGGGGCCCCTTTTCCAGGAGGCTCAGAGGCAGTCCAGACCCTGAGCTGAGCCCGGGGCCGCCCTGCGCTCCAGCCGCCTGCCCCATGGAAGGACAGGTCCCCAGTTTCAGTTCCTGCTGCCTTCAGAGGGCTCGGCCTGGGGTCCGTGGCTAGGAGGGCTCAGAGGATGGGTGCGGGTCACAGCCTGGGGCGTTAAGTCCGGGCTGTCCCAGCTCTGCAGAGCCTGGGTAGGAGGCAGGTGGCATAGACGCGATCAGGCCGCCCTTCTCACGCGGGGCGCCCGGCCTCTCGGCATGGCAGACGTGGAACACTGAACTTAAGGAAACCTTGAATCTTTAGAATTCTGCTCAGAATTCCAGCCGTGGATCCTGGATCCAGGGCCAGAGGAGTTTCAGAAAGCTCCCACAGAACCCCTCCCTTCCCACTCAGCACCCCTCCCCCCCCCCCCCCCCTTTACATCTACATCAGGTGTTAGAACAGTGCCCAGGCAGCATAGCCACAAGTCCCCCCCCCCGCCCCCGCCCCCGGGCTTTTGTGCAAACGATGCTCATTTGCATTTTAAAGGCCCTGAGAAGGCCTCCAGTCAAAGAACCTAATTTTGTTTAACCCAGCAGTTCCCAAACTACTGTCTACAAAACCGTTTTTCTTTTCTTCTGGCAGAATATGTATTAACATCTAAACCCACTATCTTGGCAGGGAAGCTGCGGGACTGTCCAAAGAAACAGTCACCCCCCTCCACGCTGTGGGAACCCAGCCTCTCGCGGGGGACGGGGGTGGGGGGGCGGCCCAGGCAGGAAAAGCTTGTCCTCAACCCTTTTTTCCACCCAACATCCACACTCTGTGCACCCCCTCAGTGTGCACATCCCAGGGCCTCCAGAGTTCTCAGAAAAGCAAAAAGAGGCCTTTCTCAGGCAGAAAAGCCTGTGGCACATCGGAGCCAAACGCTGGGGGCCGTCACAGGACATTGCCGCTCTGGGCGAGGGGCCCAGAAAATGCCCCCATTGTCCCCTGTCCCACACCAGACCCCCTGTGCCCACCCCCCGCACACACATGCACACACAGCTCCGGGGCCGGATCTACCCCCCGGGATGTGCCTACCCTGCCTCCAGTCGTTGCCAGCCCAGCTGCTGAGCCCCCCGGCCCACCTGTCGGGCCCACAGGTCCCGGCACCAGCTGCCCAGAGCCCCCCGGCCCCAGTCTGCTGACCCAGGCCCTCCCCTGGCCCGGGCCAGGCTGAGCTCTCAGCTGCCGGCGTGGCCCCCTCCACACCCTTCCCGACAGGTGTTCCCACAACTGCTGGGGAGACAGCCTGGCCTTTTGCTGTTTCCCCACCGCCCCGGCAGAACTGGGGGTGGGGGCGGGACGGGGGTGCAAAACACTTGCCCCGCGGGAAGGCAGGTGGCCTGAGAGGTCTGGCCCGGAGTCCAGCACAGTCGCCAGCCCCTGCCCCAGCCCCACAGGGCTCCCACCTCCTTAAGCCCCCAGTTCCAGCCTAGACGGGGCCAGGCCACTCCCACCCCTTTGAAAAGTACAACCAGAATTACTCCCCCAGGGAGAATTCCCCCAGGGGTGTCCCCGCCTGGCCCTCACTCACTCATCCATTCATTCAACAAACGTTCAATGTTCACTGCACACTCCCGTGCCCCAGGGGTCAGTGGTGGCCTAGATCGCAGAGGTCCCGGCTCCCAAGGGACTGTCATCTGTTGGGGAGGACAGACAGTAATCAAGAAAACGAGCAAACAGACAAAAACAAGATAAGTTCGCGGTGATGATAAGTTCGCGGTGATTATAAGTTCCACGAAAGAAAGAACTTGGGGGCCGTGATGAGGACCCTTAAAGGGGCCGGGATGGCATCCCTGAGGGGCTGAGACCCAGTGGCAGGAAGAAGCCAGCCTTGCAAAGACCAGGCAGAGGGAACGGCAGGTGCAAAGCCAAGGGTAGGAATGAGGCTTCCCCAGAGAGGCCCCAGACCCTGTCCTCCAGGCTCCTTTTAGAATGGACTTCTCTCCAGCCTAACTCTGCCCATCTTTCCTGAGTGCCAGCCAGGTGGCCCGCACAGGGCTGCTGCTGTGGAGTATGGGGTGCAAAGCGCAGAGGTGCTCAGGGTATGAGTCATGTGGGACCCACAGAGGCTCAGGACACAGTATTCGGTGAAGGCACTTGGCAGGGCTCCCAGTGAAGCCTCCCAGCCTTCTCTTGCCTGAACCCTGGTGCTCTGTCCCCTGAAAGGCCCAAGAGCTCATCTGAATGCCAATCTATATCCATGGGTTGGTTCAACCTGGGAACACCTCAGTCCATGTACCTCCTGATCCTGGGATCCCTGGCTCCCATCAACCTTAGCTCTTTGGCTGCCTCTCGTCCCTCTGCCCACACTCTGTGCACCTGTCTGTCCATCCCTTCCAACCGTTCCATCCCGAGGTCACCTCCCATTGGTGCAAGAAACATGGCTGAGTCAGGAAGGATCTGACTGAGTGTGCTGAGTTACAGTAAAAATCAGATCAGTTCCATAGGGATCCTCTGGGTGCCTACTGTGTGACCGGCCGTGAGTTGAGGCGGCGGGGGCGGGTGGCGTGGGAGGTGGGGAGGCAGTGAAAGGCTGGAGACAAAACAGAGCAAACCAGAGTACAAGTGAGGCCAGGCAAAGTTGGCATGAGCCCCACCCAACCCTGCCCCTGGGCAGGCTGGGAACTTGGGAATGGGAGACACACACCCGAACCCATCAGCCCACAAATGAGAGTATAAGTCCAGTTGAAAACACACCAAGGGACTTCCCTGGTGGTCTAGTGGTTAAGACTCTGTGCTTCCACTACAGGGGCATGGGTTCAATCCCTGGTCAGGGAACTAAGATCCCGCGGGCCATGAGGTGTGGCCAAAAAAAAAACAGAAAGAAAAGAAAACACACAAAAAACAGGGGCCAGATACCAGATCACGTGAGCTAGAGCATCGCTTGACTTCCTAAGGTCGAACTGTCCTTGAATTCCTGGTATATACATGATCTTGACTCTCTTAGGCTGCTGAATTCCATCTGCTACTTTACAGATTAGGATTGGGGCATCTGTGTTTATAACTGGCTTTGACCTAGAATTTTCTTATATTTCCTTACCCAGTTTTGGTGCCTGGTTTTATCTAATAAGATAAGGTGGTCAATGTCCCATCGTCGCCTATAACTGGAACACTTTGTGTGGGATCAATGTTATTTGCTTCTTGAAAATATTGCAGAAATAGCTCAGAAAACTTAGAACCTTCAGGAGGAGGGTAGGTGACTATCATTTCAATTTCCCCAATGGGTTTTTGTTTATTGGGATTTTCTATTTCATAAGCCACTTTGGACAATTTTTCCTTGAAAATTATTTATCATGTTGAGTTTTTAGTTTTATGGACATAAAATAATATATCATAATAATATAATTATTCAATTCACTCTGCATGTGTAGTTATTACTCCCTTTTCATTCCTAATTCTTTGTTACTTTACATGCTTAACGTTAATCTATTTTCTTGACTCTTCAAAAAAACAGTAGTTGGTTTTGTCGATCAATTCTATTTCCAAAAAATTTTTCTTTGTTGTGTTAATGTCCTCCTTTATCCTTTCTTATTCTTTCCTTGTATTTATTTTGGTGTTCTTTTCATAACCTCTTGAGTTGAAAGCTTAGCCCATTTGTTTTCAAACTTCCTGATTTTTAAAAACAACTGCTATAAATATTCCTCTGAATACCTTTTTGGCAGCATCCCACAGATTTTGATATGTCATACTTTCATTGTGAATCTGTTTGAAATAAATTTAATTTCCATTTAATTTTCTCTTTAACCGAAGAATTCTTCAGAAATATATATTTTTTAACTTCCAGGGGTATCAGTTGCTCTCTCTTTGTTACTAATTTCCAATTTTATTTTAAGGTACAGACTTTTTCAAATTTATTGACTTTTCTTTTAGGGCCTAATAAGGCCATTTTTGTGAACCTTCTGTGTACGTGTGGAGGCAGCAGAGCCTCTTCTGTTACTTGAGTCACTCACTTCCTCTACGTCCGTATTTTGTTTGTTCGTTTTTCCCCCTGTGACACGTCAGCTTCTGAGAGATAGGTGCGTAATTGCCAATGATATTGTGGATTTCTTGGTTTCTTGGTATAGTTTGATTTTTTTTTTTTCTGTTCCGCACTCCGGGCCCTTAAAGTCCGGGCACATGTGTGTCCTTCCCTCAGGTGCAGTGGTCTCTGCTCCCCTCCGTCCCTCTGCTGCTTCTCTCCTTTTGGAACGCCTCTCCATCGGTTCTGGAGCCTCCAGCCTCCACATTCCCCCACCTTTCTTTCATCCCTTACTTTTCTCTTTCTGCCTGTACTATGTCATGAGTGATCCCACTGGCTTGGCCTCCACTCGCTGCTCCCCCATCTGCTGGCCTGTCCTGCTCATCGGTCAGTCTCTGGAGGCTTCTCTGGCCATCACAGCAATCAGGTCTTTGATCTCCACTCCTTTTGCTGGCACCCCTTTGTATCTCTCTAAGGATGTTGGATCTAATCTAAAGCCCCCTGAAGCTCCCTCTTCAGGCGTCAGTTCACCCCATGATGAGTTCACCTCCGGGGGCGGGATCAGGCTCCTCAAGTGTTTGGTGACTCCTCATCTCGGGAGTGAGACCCTGTAGTTCAGGGAGTGGTTACCAGGTGAGCGCTGGAGCCCATTGCTTCCTCCACCTCCCAGCTGTATGATACCAGGTGCAGAGGACATGGCTCTTGCAGGGCAGGAGTGTGGCAAGTGAGGACGCAAAGGGGACCAAGGGCCTGGCAGGGCGAGGCAGGGGGAGCGTGGTGAGACCCCTGCACCTTGGGTCTTCACGCCAGCCCAGGGGAAGCTCTGGCCAGCTTTCAGGTGGTGGGGTGGGGGTGGCGGTCGCTGTGTGATCTGAATTGTTGCTGTGGCTGCAGGGGTCAGAGAGCCTGGGGGCTGGCCAGGTGGGCTCAGATGGGATGGGAGGTCATCGGGCCTGAGCCAGAGCAAAGGGGAGCAGGTGGAGAGCCCGGGGGACACCGAGGAGGAGTGGCCTGTGGAACAGCCCCTCAAGGGCAGAATCACACAGACTCCCCACCACCACCCCAGTCACCAACAGTGTCCTCTGCCCTTACTATAGTTCTGGACCATTCATGGTGGCTCCCGGAACTTTGAGGTAGGCCCTGGTATTGTCCCCCTGGAAGTCCTCATGGCTGCTCAGAGGCACTACCTTCTTGCCCCCCTTAATCTCTTCCCCCTTATCTGCCTGGTCCTGGAGGTGTCCCCTTAAAGGGCACTTCCCCCAGGGGACCCCAATTATCCTTCACTGGAACCGTGTCCCTGCTCTACAAGCATGTATGAGCATGGTGCTCACATAACAGCCCCAAAGATGTCCCTGTCCTAGTCCCCGGCACCTGTGAACATATGACCTCCCATTGCAAAGGGGACTTTGCAGATGCAATTGAGTGAAGGCTCTTGAGGTGGGGAAGCCACCCTGGATGATCCAGGTGGGCCCAATGTCATGGCAGGGGTCCTTATAAGAGGGAGACTGGAGGTTCAGAGTCAGAGGAGGGGCTGGGATGACAGAAGCAGAGGTCAGAGAGGAGAAAAGATGCCACATGCTGCTTTGAAAGTAGAGGCAGGGGCCACGAGCCAAGGATTCTCTAACTTCTGGAAGCTGCAAAGGGCCGGGAAACAGATTCTCTACTGGAGCCTCTACAAGGAATGCAGGCCTCGTGACACCTTGATTTCTGCCCAGCAAGGCTCCTGACCTCCAGAGCTGCAAGAGAATAAATTTGTGTACTGCTAGGTTTGTGGTAACTTGTTACAGTAGCAGTGAGACACTGATGACAAGCCCCAACTCCGTGCTGGGCCCTGGGGTACAGCAGCGGACAAGATGGAGCAGACCCCGCCCTCATGGGGGTTGCCCCCTAGGAGGAAGGGGTGGGGACTTACACCTCGGCACCGTATGTCAATTATATCTCAACAAAACTGGGAAAAGGAAAAAAAAAATCATGCCGAGTGCTATAAATAGAGCTGAAGGGACACAGAACAGGGGTTGTGACCCCACCTAGGAAGTTAGCAAAGGCGTCTGAGGAAGCGCCCTGTGATCTGCACACAAAGCATGAGTGGAAATTAGCTCGGCTAAGCAGAGAGATGGAGAGAGCCTTCCAGACAGGGGGCTGCACGTGCAAAGGCCCCGAGGCAGGAAGGAAGAGGCCTGCTTTGTGTATCTGAGAGGACGTAGAGGGCTGAGCACAGGCCAAGGGAGTGAGTGGGGTGAGGGAGGGTGAAGAGCTGGACAGGGCTAGATCAAAGGAAGGGGCACTCAGGGTGAGGACAGTGGGGCACCCCAAAGGGCATTAGGCAGCAGAGCCATATGAAAAATGTTGCATTTGTAAGATCACTCTGAAATTCAAGAGGATAATGTAATCATTAAGCCAGAACAGGACGCTATGAAAAAGCAACAGAGAACCAGAAAGAGCTCTTGGAAATGTAAAATATGCTACTGAATTAAAAAAAAAACAAAAAACAAAGAAAAACAGTAAAAGATTGAAGTCAGTCTCCCAGAAAGTAGAAGAAAGACAGAGAGACGGAAAATAGGAGAGAACAGCCAAGAAGCATGGAGACTTGGTCCAAGGAGACTCAACATCCAACTACCGGACATTCCAGGAAGGGAGATGAGAGACAGCTGAGGAGAGGAAACGTCAATGGAAGGGAGAGCCCACTGAGAACCTGGACTAAAAGGGCAGCCATCGTGTCCTCGTGTCCTTCCAGAACCTTCCCAAAAAACTAACAGGTGACCTACCAAACCACAGGCCTCAGAACAGGTTGGTTTTCAGTAGAGAAGACTTACCAAGATGCCTTCAGAATTCCAAAGGAAAGTACAATTCTATACCCAGCCAAGGTATCTATCAAGGGCGAGGATACCATAAAGGCCTGTCTGAAAACACGTGAGAGTTCGTGAAATTTACTTTCCACACCTTTTCTTAGGAAGTTATGGAGAAGGTGCTCCAGCAAAACGTGGGAGCAGGTGAGGACAGAGGAAGGCATGGAAGGCAGGCAGCAGTGGGGCCTGTGCAGGGGGATGCCGGGGAGGTCCCAGCCCAGGCACAGGCAGAGGACAGGCTGCTCCAGGGAGGCCTCCCAGGAAAATGAACAGGGTGGACTCAGAGGCAAACCTGATACAAAGGGGCTTCTGAAACAGCAGAGGATCACCCCAAGGTAGGCAATTTCTAGAAAACAGGGTGGAGAACCACAGAGCCCATGGCCCTAAAGGAATAAATGCTGGGCGTAGATCTCACTGTGGACTGAATGACAATAATGGTGAAGCGATCCTGGGAAAGGAGAGAGGGGGGATGCATAAGATGGTGTGAGAGAGCTCAATCCTCACCCTCCATGGAAGGAATTATATAAAAGATTCTGAAGTTGATAAATCAAGAGATAATATGGGAAGCATGTTCCTTAAGGCTGATAAGAGAATTGCCAAAGGGAAGCCTTAAAAGTAGCTGCCCCATGAATAGGACAGAGGTGTGAACTGAGATCCAAATGGTTCTTTTTCATTATAAGCTATACAGTGAGTGCATCCTCTCAGTTACACTCACGTATACCCACCCACCCACACTCTCTCTTACAGACACACACACACACACACACACACACACACACACACACACACACGTAATGAACTCTTCCCACAAGAGCTGCTCTCTGGCTGGAATGTGAGACGATCACAGGGGGACCAGAGGAGATGGTGGGGGGCCAAAGTCCTGAGAGAAAAGGGGGAGGAAAGGACCACGGGGTGGAAAGAAAGGCGATGCAGGAGGTGTTCAGGGGATGAAATCCTCAGACTTGGGGGTGGGTTGGATATGGGGGTGGGGGTGGGACATCATCAGGAAAGGACACCCCCCCCGCCACGCCCTGGCTCTGTCTTGGCCACTCAGTGGGGGAGGGAAGGCCAAGGTGATTCCCAGGAGGGAACACAGCGTAGGAGGAGGTGACGTGTCTCTGAGACGTCTGTGTGGGAGTGTCCACCTGCAGTTGGGGTATGAGGCTCAGAGTGGGGGTGGACGAGGTTGAGAGTGGGCGGCGTGGAGCTGGCACCGAAAGAAGGGGTGTGTGAGTGAGGTCACCCAGCAAGAGACCCCGGGGGAGGAATCTCGGGCGTCCCATCATCCTAGGGGAGGTGACTTCAGGAAGGGGTGTACTGTGCCATCGGGGGGCCCGGAAACAAGGTCCGGGACATCCCATTGGGTGTGGCCACCTGGGGCCACGGAGTTCCTTACTTGGTCTGACTCGGTGCTACCGCCGTGTCCACTCTGACCGCAGTAGATGCTGTGCTGACCTGATCGGGGACGTGGATCCCACTGCCTGGGTCACCAGGACCCCCGTGCCAGTGCATAGTAGGTGCCTCATAAATCCTGGTGGCCTGAGTGACGGGACGAGGAGATGGGCATTTGGGGTGGGGAGCCTGGGTGTTTGTCGGTGGATAGAAGCTGCTCTGCCCAGCGAAGGGCCCAGCTGGGCAGCTGCGGGCCTGCTCCTCCAGCCACGCCTTGCCTGCACGTGGGGACAGTGCAGGAGCAGTGGCATGTTTGACCTCAGGCTGGGGCCGGAGACCAAGGTCGGATGGACCTGGAGAGGGATAGCCTTGGGCCCAGAGCTGGTCACAGAGGAAAAGGGCCCAGAAAGAGTGGGAGGTGCCGCTTCCCCGAGCTGTGGCAGAGGCCAGGCCTGAGCTGGACCCTCCCTCCTGCTGCCGCCCCAGACATCGGGCTCCCTGGGCGTGGATGGGCTGCCGGGCTGCCGGGTGCAGAGCGAGACCGATGGGGAGGCCAGGGGAGGGCCCTCCCAACCCACACGTTCTGAGTCCTCCACCCGCCTCAGCTCAGCATCCTTCCAGGGAAATGGGCGTTTCCTGCGGGAGGTTCCAGGGGCCCAGGGTTTCAGGGCGCGGGCGCGGGGAGGGGAGCGGAACTGTCCACAGCCGTCCTCTTGCCAGCATCCCTTTGGCACTGGCTGCCGGGGGCCCCGCCCTGCGTGCCCAGAGTTACACTATTGACGCTTCCTTCTTTGGGTTAGATGTCGTCTTCAACAAATATTTTCTGAATGTCTGCTATGTACTAGGCGCTGGGAACACGGGGGAAAGTATGTGGACCTGCCCTTGAGGGAGTCGTGTTCAATGGGGCCACGGACAGTAAACAGACAATTAATTATCTTCCACAGAGAAGGAGGAAGTGCTCCCAACATGGTTAGTCATTCACACTTCAGTATGAATGAGTGTCTGTGCCTTGCTCAGTAACAGACTGGACCAGAGTGGCCTCACCCTCCAGGGACTGGGGCAAGGGTAGGAGTCAGAGCAGAGGGGGGGCAGGGAACTGCTTCCCACAGACGCTCCCCCGGCTCCCAAGTTCCCAGGCTGCCTCCCCGGGGCCCCCGGGAGGCCCTCCCTCGGACCCACCCCCACCCGGCCTGGTCTCAGCGCCCCCAGCCGCCGCCCCCCCGCCGTACCCCCTCCTCGAGGCCTCGCCCTCCCCGCCATCCTGGAAACGATTTTGTTGTCTGCAGGGATCATGTGTAGCTGCCTGTGAGTTATAAGTCTCCGGAGCGAGCAGCCTGTTACCTAACCAGGCCCGGCTCATGCCAATGTCTTGAGTAATTATTGGGGGGCGGGGGGCCGTCCAGCCCGCAGCAGAACCTCTCCGAGGGAGTGCTATTGTTTTTCATGTCAGCTGCATTTTAAGGCTACATTTCACGTCAGCTGTGACTTGGAAGGAAAGAGGGCCTGGCCTTTGAGAAATGAGACGGGGCGGTAGAGGGCAGCTTAACCCTTTGCACCCCCCATGCGCCCCAGCTTCGCAGGTTGCCTGACAGAGAGCAGGCTTGTCGGGGATCAGAACCCAAGGCCAGGCCCAGCAGCCGCCACTTGGCAGCGCTGATGGAAACCGCGGTGCGGTTACGCACAGACAGTCACGGAAACTCGGAGGACGGCGGCGTTGGAGGGCGAGCGCCAGGCCCGGCCCCGAGCCCTTCCCCCACCCCTGCTGCCGCCCTCCTGCAGGTCTCCCCCTATCTGGCAGATCTGCAGCTGGCAGGCAAAGGGCTCTGGGGCATGTGGGGGGGCGGGGGGGCCAACCAGCCCACCTCACCAGCCACCGCCACCAGTGGGCCTGGGGGAGGGGCGCAAGGGGAGTGGGCAACCCTCTTTTCTGGCCCCAGACCTGTTGACTCAGTGACTCAAGCACCGACCAGAGGCCAGGAGTGGCCCCAAGTGCTGGGGAGGCCACACAGACCCCTTGCTCAGGAAACTCAGTCCAGGGAGAGATGGACGAGAAACCAGCAAGCCAAGGGGTGGGGCGTAGAGTTCCGGAGCAGCAGGGCCAGGCGGAAGAAAGCAGGCGGCGGCGAGTGAGCCGTGTGGGAGGCGGGCAGGGGCTCTCCCAGGAGGTGGCATCAAAGCAGAAACCGGGGGCTTCCCTGGTGGCGCGGTGCTTGAGGGTCCGCCTGCCAAGGCAGGGGACGCGGGTTCGTGCCCCGGTCCGGGAAGACCCCACATGCCGCGGAGCAGCTGGGCCCGTGAGCCGTGGCCGCAGAGCCTGCGCGTCCGGAGCCCGTGCTCCGCAACGGGAGAGGCCACGACAGTGAAAGGCCGCGTACCGCAAAAAAACAAAAAGCAGAAACCAAACAAGGGAGGGTCGTGAGCTGGACAGACATCCAGAAGCAGAGGAAGGGCTGCCCCAGCCACCTCGGCCCCTCCTGACACCTTGTGTTGCTGACAACCAGGCTCCGCAGCCCACCCCACCCTACCCCAGGCCTTAGATGGTTCCCAAGCTTCTGGTTAAGGCGGAGGTGGATTCACTCACTCACCTGTTCACTAAGCCATTCAACAAACCTTTACTAAGTGCAGCTGTGGGCCAGGAGCATCAGGCCTGAGGTCCTGGGGTGAAAGAGCCTGGAATATTGGGGGAACAGCAGCTCCCGGGCAAGTGGGACTTGGGCAAGTGGTATGAGATGATGTTGG
>NW_006792775.1:2217724-2227703 GCF_000442215.2 Lipotes vexillifer
CTGGCAGCCCCCATAAGGAGTTTGGATTTGTTTTCGCTTGATCAGAAGCTGTAGGTGGGTTTTCAGCTCTAAGCTAAGCCCAGAGGTGACATGCTCTGATTTACATGTTTCTAAGCTATGTGTAGAGTGGGGGGGGCGGGTGGGTGTGGGGAGGCAAAGAGAGCAGCTAGCAAGGAGATGATGGACTAGATTCAGGGCAAGGGGCTTAGTCCCAGCTGTTGCTGAGACAGTGGAAGTGGTGGTAGTCTAATCAAGGGAGAATTTTGCCACCCATAGGGTCCCAGCTGAGCTGGATCACCCAGAGCCTAAATGTGTACAGCACTACAACAGGACCAAGGGGCCTTCTCTCTGTTTACCTCACTGTCTGAAAAGCAAAAAAAAAAAAAAAAAAAAAAAAAAAAAAGGTTATTTTCCATCTGGGGTTCTATACCCAGTCAAACTCTCAGGTCTGAGAGTAAATTAAAGACATTTTCAGATGTGCACAGTCAGAAGTTTTACCTACCACATACCTTTTCTCAGAAAGTTATTTGAGGATATGCTCCAGCAAAAGGAGGGGGAAACCAGAAGGAGGAAGCACAGCATCCAAGAACCAGGGGAATCCAACACATCCCCCCCCAAAAAAAGAGGCCAAGGACATTCTTAACATGATGGGGGAAAGGAAGTTTAGCATTACAACTATTCAGCAGGCCTAGAGAGTAACTAATCCTTCTAGGGCCCTAGGAGGAAACTTCCAGAAGAAAAATGAATAAGGCTGATAGATTGCTGGTGTTCTCAGCAGGATGGATAGAAGCTTTACAATTCTGGCAGAGAGTTCAAGAGCAAACTAGTGACAGATGCACTGAAAACGAAGCAAAACATAAAGGCAATTTTAACCCCAGGGAAAACAAAAAGTTATAATCATAGAAGAGCACATGACTTGGCTGAAAATAGCATTTACATAGTGATGCTATTACATAATGTTTACGTAAAATGCAAACAGTAAATATTTATTTAGCCTAGAATTGCAATGTAACTATATTGGCAGCATAGGGGAGTGGCAGGGGGCAAGAGACGTGAAAATGAAATCTTGATCTCTCGTCTTCCCTGTTAGGCAGTCACTAGATAATGTCTAGAACTTCAAAAGCAAGGGGTAGACATATAAGCGTGTGGTTTAGAAATACCAAGGTAAAGGCAAAAGACAGCAGGGAGGGTTGAGGGGTTGCCTCTGGGTCAGGAATTGAGGATAAAAGATATCCACCCATGGGAGCTCTTCAGGTGGGTTTGCTGCTGATGGTGAGAAAACTCCAGAATGGAGGAAGAAAATGGGGTGGTCTGACAGTGCCCTGGGGAGGAGGAGGTGGAGACTTGCCACTGGGTTTGGGAAGAGCAGGACAGTGGGTGCAGAGGCAGGCCAGGTGTGTCCTCATGTCACGTGTGCAGAATTGGGGCTGGCTGGTCCCCCGACAGGAGCCTTCTGGGTAGCCAGGGGGCTGGGGCTGTATGGGATGGGGCAGCGGTGAGAGAGGAGGGCTCACTGGTGGGCACCCCCTTCCCACCTTTAACTCAGGTTGACAGAGGGCCCTGGCCTCCTGCCTGGGTGGACCTCCCAGAGCTGTGACCCAAGTGGTACCAAGGATGGTCTCCAAAGCCCCCAGACCATACCCGGTCTGGTCAGCCTGGGTGCCCCCCACCTGAGCCCAGTGTCCCAAGGAGCTCTTCCTCTAGGCCCCAGAAGCAGGAAGTGTGGGCGGGGAGCCACAGGACGGCCTGAATGTCTCGCCTTCAGGTCAGCCCAGGCCAGGTGGGCCGCGGGCCAGCCCGGGGCCTCCTTCCGCGGTGGAGGCTTCCCCACACTTTCACTCACCTTCCGAACATTGTGGGCCGTCCTGGGAGCCCCCACTGCTCAGTTGCCCCCTGGTCTCTGACGCGCCCCCAAGGTGACACCACCCCATCCCCTCCAGCGCCCCGGCCACTTGGCCACACACCTCGGGATCAGGGCTGGGGACCCCTAAGGTCACCTGCTTCAGTGTGGCGGCTGGAATGAGGTGGGCACAAGGGTGCAGATGTGGGGACAGTGAGGGGCAGCCCTGTCACCTGCACAGGAGCCGCAGGTAGCCTGGCCTGGGGGCCAGGGGTTTGGAGATGGAATGGGGGTAGGAGGCAGATACCCTGCTGGGGAGGCACGTTTGACCCTCCACCACCTCGTGGCGCGTCCCTTCGCATCCCTGTCTGACAGACGCAGAGACAAAGGCTCAGGGGGGTGACGCCAGGAACGCCAGGTCCCGTGTTTACATGTGGCTGGGCCCAGGCTGGAGACCGGGCAGGATGGGGGCCTATGAACCACACGGGCAAAGGCCCCGGGGCAGGACCACCGGCAACAGTAGGGAAGCGAAGCCCGGGACCTGGGGGGTTGATGGCAGCAGAGGGGAGCGGGACCCACCAAGTGTGTCCAGAGGGGGCTGCGGCGCTCGGGCCCGGCCTGGAGCCCCAGCGGCCTCCTGGCCCACCTGCTCCCCCCTCTTCCTCACCCACTTCCCGGACGCTGGGTCTCAGGGTGGGGCGGAGGTGCAGCAGCGCCCCCTCAGCCACAAGGTCCCCCCACACACTGGGCATCTGCGTGGCCAGGTGACAGAGCAGGCCCCCTGGGGCCACGTGCCCACGTGGGGGAGTCATGACCCAGGGATGCGGCGGCTCGGCAGGGGAGGTGAGCAGGCAAGGCGAGGGCGGGAGCGGCTGCTGGCGCCCGGACTGCCGAGAAGCAAAGCGCCAAGGAGGGGCCGGGGGGGCAAACAGGGTGCGGGGCCCTGGGCCCCGTCTTCCGGGGCTGCTGGCGCTGCCCCTCCACTGAGAGCATGGGGGACTGAGCTCCCTGTCTCAAAGAGTGTGCAGACAGAGGTGGGGAGGGAGCCCGGTGTTGGGCGGAGGAAGAATGAGGCCGAGGGGCTTCTGGCTCAGGCTGTGGGTCCCACAGGCCGGGAGAGAACAGGCCTGGGAGGGTGTTGTCACGAGCCCAAGGTGGCGAAGGCCCACCCAAGCCCCCAGCTGGTCCTCCAACGCCAGGCAGGGTGCAGGGCTTGGTCCTGGACAGGCAGAAATCCCTGCGGCTTCCCCAGGAAGGCAGGTTCCAGGAAGGGCGCTCCAGCCCGTTCCACGTCTCCCTCCCCACAAGGCTCCTCCAGGTGCCAGGAAAGGGGCTCGAGTCCAGGTCCCCGGGTCTGGGACCCCAGCCCAGAGCCCCCCGGCCCAGCCTCCAACCTGGGTCCAGCCTCAGGGGGCCTAATTCAGGGAATCCTGTCCTAGGGGCCGGAGCCAGGAGTGGGGGCGGGGCCCGGGGTGGCCCTGACCTGGGTGTGGGCCTGGGGGGCCCAGGGCGCCAGGGGCTGCCTGCCCGTCTGGGTCAGCTGCAGCTGCAGCCCGGCCCTGGGCGGCTGAGTCATGGGGCCGCTGTTTCCAGGCCAGGACCGAGGCAGGAAAGGCAGGGAGACTGGACACGCCGGCACTTGAAGGGTGGGCAGGCATGGCCCGCCCTGGGCTGGGGGTGGTCAGCCTGTACCCCAGCTCTTCCAGCCCCCCAGCCCTTGACACCGCCCCTGGATTCTGCTCCATGTGCCAGTTCCCAGGTTTCCCCCACTCCCCAGTGTAGGGCCCAGCATAGCCCTGGTAGAACTCTGCCCATGTACACACGCACACACACACAGAGGCACACACGTGCCAGAACACACACACGGAGGCCAAGCCCCTCAGCCCCTCTTCTGGTTGCCCTACCTGGGGCTGACCTGGGCAGTCTGGCCTCTGGTGGCGGTGATCCACTCATCCTGCAGGCCTTTACTGAGCACCTACTGTGTGCCAGACACTGGGCCGGCAGCTGCGAGGCAGCAATGCAGAAGCCCTGGAGTCGTGCCGGAGGGGCGGGGGGCCAGTGTCTTTGCAGAAAGAGAACCTGGGCAGCCCTGAGACAGGGCATTTAAGGGAATACTCAGAGGTGGGCAGAGGCAGCTTGAAGCTCCTGGGGGAAGAGCCCGCCCCACAGAGGCAGCAGGTGCAAAGAGCCTGCGGCGCTTCCGGGCCTGGACACGGGGCTGGGGCAGCGGGGAGGACCCGGCCAGATCATGATGGCCTCGAGGCCACTGCAGTGACCCTGGCCTTGACTCTGAGGGCATGGGGAGCCCCCGGTTTAACGTCCCCCTCCTGGGGCCTAAGAGTGGCCATGGGAGAGGAGGTGGGGGGCCGCTGGCAGGATCCAGGGGACGCTGGTGACCGGGCCCAGGGCGGCAGCTGCAGGGGTTGGGGGAGCCTCAGATTCTGGATGGATTTGCTGGGCCCTGAAAGTCTCCAACCTTGACCCTGTTAGGTGCCTCTGTGGCTGGTGACTTGGGGAGAGGGGGGTAGGCTGAGCCGCCTGGGTGCACTGGGAGGACAGGAGGACAGGCCGGGCGGGGGCTCCTCCCCCCCAGATCAGGGAGGAGTGGAGCGGACGAGGGTCGGGGGGCTGGGGCGGGGGAGCCTGTCTGGGAGCGTGTGGAAGGGCCCCTGCAGGGCCAGCCTCGCAGCCGACACCGACGCCAAGAAGACCATTCCTGGAGAGCGGTGCCCTCCCCTGGGTGTGGCCTGGGACGCACTCAGCCTCCCCGTCCACAGACGGACACTGACGACGTGGCGTCTCCAGAGCCCCGCGGAAAGGCCCGCTGCACCGCCGCCCCGGGGAGCGGGCTCCGTGGGCATGTTTCAACACGGGCGGCCTCCAACCCCGTGTTGAGTGAAAGGGAGCGAGCAGAGAGCCTAGCATCTCATGTTACCGTTCATGCTAAGCCTGCCGCAGATGGATACTGTATCGCATGCGCGCGAGCTCGTGTTTTGAAATGGCTGGAAGGTTAAACACCAGATCGCTAAGTCGGTTACCTGGGACGGGGCGGGGGGTGGGGTGGGGGGGGGAACAAAGCCAGACGGGCCAGGTCAAAGGGGATGTTTCTTTGAAATGTTTTTACTTCTTAGAGAAAATGTTTTTGAAGCGTACTTATATCACGCAAACCCTTTGTAAAGAGGTTCATTGAACAGCAAGAAGTCCAGCTGGGCAGAGCGTGTTGCCAGGGCGGGGGCGCATGGGCGCTGTCCTGGAGGCCGGCCGGCGTGGGGTCAGCAGGCCTCCAACTGTCCGGGGAACAGGCTCTGGGGGCCTGTGCCATCAGGGACCAGCCGGGAAGCTGTGCAGGTGTCCGGAGAAAGGACATAGTCCAGGGCTGAGCGGGAACAGAACAGCCAAGGGTGGCCGGAGAGAGGCACGGAGAGAAGCCGCACCAAGCTGTGCGTGCGGGGGAAGTGGTCAGAGGCAACTGGGAGGTGCTGGGAGCCTGGGGGGCACGCCGGGGTCTGTCCAGAGGAGCTAGACCCTGCCCCCAGGACACTCCAGCCACGTACGCATCAATCTGCATTCTGAGCTGCAGCACAGGCTCTCTGTCCCCTCCCTGCTAGGGGGGTGACGGAGGCCCAGAGTTCCCCACGTGGTCAGGGGTCATGGACTGCCTGGCAGTATCCCCGCCTTCAGGGAGGTGGACATTTAGGAAGAAAACGATGCAAGCGGTACCTGGACAGACCAGAGTGGCTGGAGGGCGCAGAGCAGGGAGGTGATGGCAGGCAAACTGGGGTGGGGGGTGGCGGTGTTTCTAAGGAGGAGACCCTCGCCTCGAGGCCTGAAGAATGAGACCGTCTGCTGGTTCAGGAGATGGGTGGAACGTTCTAGAAAGCAGGCCGGCAGGTGCAAATGTCCTGAGGCAGAGAGGGGGGGTACAGCACATCCAAGGAACTGACAGAAGCCAGTGCAGGGCAGGAAGGGGCAGTGGCCGAGGTGGGACACAAGGCCCAGACCGTGAGGGACCTTCTGGCCGAGGCGGGGCTGTGTCTTTGTCTTGAGAGCAGTAGGCGGCCTGCAGGGGTCTCATCAGGGCAAGGACGGGGTGCGAGGGGTGGAGGGAGGCCTGCTGGCTGTGGAACTCATGGAGGGTGAACCCACCTCGAGAGGCACTGCGGGCCCAGGGGTCCTGAACTGCCCACACCCTGGCTGATGGCCCCGAGATGGCGGGGTGGGGGGGAGGGGGGGCTGGGGGCAGCCAGGCCAGGGTAGCAGCAGCCAGAGGCAGATGGGACTATGATCACGGAGCTGCTGGGCGGCCCCTGCCCACCTGCCTGCCGTCACTGGGCCGCGTGTCACCCGCCTGCCCAACCGCCGGGGCTGGGGGTTTGGCTGGGGTGGCCGGATGCTCGCTGGCTCCCAGTACAAAGTGTTCTGCCCGGCGTCCCCCTGGCTTCCAGGACTTCGAGGCTCGTCAGAGGGGCAGCGCGGGAGGTGGGGGGGGGGAGAATCAAATGCAGGTGGGGCCTCCGCCCTGCCGCCAACACAAACACGGCCTCTCGGCTTCCAGCGCCTTTTTCCAGCCTGCCCTACATTCCCGCTCGCCCGGCCCCGAGGAGGGTGACTGAGTCGGCCAGCCTGGGGCTGCCCGATGTGGGCAGGGCAGGCAGCCCCCACTTGGCCTCTGCTGGCGGGACCCCCCTGAGGCCCCAGCTAGGGGGCTGGCCAGCCTGTTGGGAGGCCCAAGCCCCGCCCATCCTGAGCCAGGGTCTCCCCCTCCACCAGCCCACCCACCAGGTGGCCGTGGGCAGCTTCCTGGCCTCCGTGTATCCTGGTCCCCACTGCCCAGGCCCCCTTCCAAGCAAAGAGGCTCCCGTGCAGCCCAGGAAGCTGTGTGCTGCCTGGGGCCCCCTGACTCTGCCACTGCCCCCTCCATAAGCTGTCCCATGAGCCTTCCTCCCCGAAGTCCAGGCAGGGCGGCCTCAGTGGGCACAGTCAGGCGGTGGTTGTGAACGACTCTGGGCACAAACGTGGCCCCCACAGAGATGCAGCTGGAGGGAGGAGGTGGCTCAGCGTGCAGGGGTGTGGACTGAGCACATGGGTAACACAGCACACACAGAGCCCCCATGGGGCTTTCGTCCTTGGGGGTGGGGGGGCGGGCAGCTAGAGACGGAAAATATAATAAATAAGCCAGTGACGTCGGTGTGAGTCCTGGAGGAAAAGACAGTAGATGGAGGATGGGGGCAGGTCGCCGCGTTTAGCTCAGGGCCCAAGGAGGTCTCGTGGGGAAGTGAGCCTTGAGCAGAAATGTGGGCGAGGTGATGGTGTGAGCCACGCGAGAATCCAGGAAGACTTCCTGGCAGCGGTGGCAGAGAGAAGAGGCGGGAGCAGGGCAGAGAGGAGGCCTCATGCTGGCGCTGCCTGGGGGAGGGGTGACAGCTTGGAGCCTCGGCCCGGACTTTCTTTTTATGTTCAGAGCTCAAAGTGGGGTTTCTCAGAGTTCTGAGCAGAGAAGCAAAATCTCTCAGACTGTGGGGCTGAGGGCAGAGGTCACTGAGGTTGTCCAGGTGAGAGCTGGTCCATGCTCCCCTGGCCACCTCCCCTGCTGGACCCCCAGAAGGAGCCAGCAATGTCTCTCACCTCAAGAAAGAACAGCCCTGCCACCCACTAGCAACACATGTCGTTAAGACCACCCTAAGTAAGACGGTTCACTGTAGACTGCAAAGCATGTACAAAAAGAATGTTCCAGCTCCATGGGGAAAAGAGAGATCCTTCAGTGAAGTGTGATGTATTGACAGGCCGATCGCTGAAAACAGGCCTGCCGCTCAAAATCAGTCCCACACCGTTCAATGATTGAAGGGTAAAATACAAATCTAAAAAGTCCTAGAAAAAAAATGTTTCAGGGTCGGAATTGGGAAAGCTACTCCAAGCATGCACAAAATCTAGAAGCCGCAATGGAAAAGGCAGACAACTCTGTCTACATAAAAAAGTGAAAAAGTAAATAAAACTTCTGTATGACATGACCAAAAATGATAATCATAACTGCCATGAACCAATTCACATGACCAGTGGCACACTAGGAACAAACACTTGTGATGTCCACGTCAAAGGACAAACTTTCTTAATATACGTAGAGCCCTTACAAGTCAATGACAAGGAAAAGGCCTGGCCAGCAGCACCCTGGGGAGGGAAGGAGCAATGGGCTTAGAGGGCGTCTGCCCCCCACCCCACTACTGGGGCCCTGGGAGATGGCAGAGACCTCATTTTCTCATTCAGCAAATATCTGTGAAGCGCCAACTCTATTCATCCCAAGTGTATTTAGTGAGCACCTACCATGTGCCAGGCTCTGGGAGACCCTCTGGGGACATGAACGTGACAGCATGGTCAAAGGCCTGGCCGCAAGAGCTTTCAGCTGGTGGTAGGGAAGCCCACTCTCAACATTTGAGCTCAGGTTATATGTTGTGGTGGAGGACAGTTTTCCAGGCAGAGGGAGTGGCAAGTGCAAAGGCCCTGAGGCAGGATAGAGAGGACTGTGCCCAGGATCTGAGAGGAGGGTGTCAGGGAGGACGGTGAGGGGGCTGCGCAGAGCTCAGGGGCTGTGGATGGAGGTGAGATTTCATTCTGAGTGCACTGGCAATTCTGCGGAGGGAGACAACTCAGCCTGGCTGCCGCTGGAGTGAATGGGAGAGGGACGGACCAGTCAAGTAGAGGGGATTCCAACAGCACAGGCCAGGGGTGCCACTGGCCTGGGCAGGGGCCGTGGAGGGGGGCGGTGCTGGATTCAGAGCGCGTGCTCTCGGGAGCGGGTGGGACGTGGGTGAGCGCCAGGGGAATCCAGTGCTTTGCTCTGTGGGTGTTGGCACCACTTTCTGAGATGGGAGGTTGGGACTGCGGGCAGGGCAAGTCTGAGTTCTCTTTGGGCCCTGCTGTACCAAGATGCTGTTAGACCTGCTTGCCAGTGGAGACGGGGTTCTGGGGCCCCCGGGAGAGTGCAGAGCTGGGGCGGAGCATTGAGGGTGTCTGTGTAGAGATGGTGCCGGCAGACGGGGGTCCTTGGGCTGTGGGGTAGAGGGCCTGCGAGATTGTCCCGGCTGCGGCGGATGAACACTGGAGAGGTGGCTCTGGTTTATGATAATGATCCTGAGACCCGCCCCCCTCAGCAGTCAGCCTGGACGGAAGCAATGCTGAGGGTGCCTGGCGGACCCCAGGCATCTGTGGGGCTGCCCCTGGGCGAGCGTGTATCTGTGAGGCAGGTATAAGGTTCTTCTCTCCTTCGTGACACTCTCTCAGAGGGGAGCAACCTGCACTCCTAAGGGGTGGTCAGCAAGGGTCAGCCAAGAACTGGCGGGCCCCCAGAAGGGTCTGGGGTGACCAGGACCTTGACCATGCTGTGCCGAGGACCCAGCTGAGGCATGGCTGACTCTGGTGACGGCTCAGATCACCTGCCACCCAGTAGCCAGAACAGTGAGAGATTTGAGGGACAGTGGCTAGGACAGAGGCCTTGGTCTACAGCCTCTGAAATGCCCACCCTGGCTGATTCATGATGCTAAACCAATGCACCAGTCCCAGGGGCCAGGGCACAAGTGGCTGCCACATCGCCCACCTCTTCTGGCCAAGGCTCACCCCCTGCCTGGACTCCGCCTGGGCAGAGGACCCTGGGAAACAGGCAGAACGGCTGGTGTGTCGGTGACCAGGGGTTCCAGAGATGGTGGCATCTATCTCCCAGTTAGGAGAGTGCGCTTGGCACCCGACAGAGCCCCCATGCTGAGTGGGGCTCCCACTGCTCGCCCGCTGAGCTGCCCCATCCCAGCAGCATCACCGCCTGGTGGAAGGGTGCTCACCTCTGCGGCACGTGCAAAGGCCCAGGGGCCCAGAGGTCCAGGCAGATACACTTGCACCCTTTGGCAGCTCAGGGAATGATTTGGTGGACGGTACAGGGAATTGTGCAAAACCACACCCGGGGCGGCGCATGCATTCTTGCACATGCAGTCTCCCTGCCCTTGTAAAGCCTGAGTACTCGGGTACACACACGTCTACACGTATACATGCCAACTGGCCCTCAGGCCACGCTGCACGCAGGCAAATTACTACCGATAATTACAGTAATGGTCAACAGGAGACTTAATCAGAATTTGCCAGATGCCAAACACTCTT
>NW_006792775.1:2227866-2244730 GCF_000442215.2 Lipotes vexillifer
ACTCTTTCCAGTGGTTTCCTGCATTAATTCATTCAATCCTTACAACATCCTACTGAGGGAGATTCTACCAGCATCCCCATTTTACAGATGGGGAAACTGAGGTTCAGAGAGGCCAAGTGATTCACCCAAGGTCACCCAACCAGGAAGCGGCAGAGCCAGGACATGAGCCCAGGCAGCCTGTGTGCCCAGGCCCTCCTCGCGGGCTCTGACCCGCTGCCCTGTGGCCTGCACACCCAAGACGCGTCCTTCCCCAGGGCCCCCCACAGACCGGCGTGCACACATCCCGCCCCGGCCCACATGCCCAGCGCACGCCCAGCCCAGCAGGCTGTGGGCCGGGCTCCGAGGCTGTGTCCTCATCGGGCTGGGTGCACCATGCACCGCAGGACAGAGAGCTCGGCAGGCCGGCCGCCCTGGGGACTGGCAGTAAAACCTCGGCAGCTAGAAAACAGGCTGATTTTTCTCCAAGAGCTAAAGCACTAAAACAAAGTCATAAACACAATTACACCGTCTCCTGCCATAAATTACAATGTTATGAAGCGCTGTGATCTATTTCCACTCATACCCAGCTCTGTGAGACCGGCCAGCCCCACGGGCTCTAACGAAAGGATGATTTATGGGTGTTATTCCCACATTCTCACCGTGGGGGAGGGGCGTTCCCAAACTCCCAGGAGTCAGGGAGGCCCAGCGCCAGCGGCAGGGCCCGGGAGCGGGGGCCAGGCTGCCCACCGGGCAGGGACCTCCTCCTAGGACAGCTGGCCCTAGGCAGGCAGGTACCCCGCACCACCTCCCCCTTCCCCCTTGGCAGAAAGGTTCCCCGGGGGCTCTGGCGTGGAGGCTCTGGGCTGTGTAGCGCCCACCATTTTCGTTCCACAAATGTGAACAGGGCCCTCTGTGTGCCACCAAGGACAGGCAGAGGAGTGGGGCTCCTGGAGCCTAATTCCAATGGGAAAACCAGCTAAGGAGTGAGCAGATACAACCGCAAGCCAGGAGCCTTGGAGAAAATAAGGGCCAGCGTGGGGATGGTGGGGGGCCATGGCAGAAGGAGGCACATGGCCGCGATCAGTGCTTTTGGTGAGGTCCGAGGGTGGAGGGTGGCTGATGCAGGCAGGGGAGCAGCTGGGGAAAAGGGCCTGAGGCAGGCACGTGCTGCCATGTTTGAGGGCCAGCAGAGTGGCCTGGAGTAAATGCAGAGGCAAGAAGGTGGGGGGGGGGGCCATAGAGCAAAGGGGGACAGGTCTAGGGCCACAAGTGGGACTCAGGCTTCTCCTGGGAGTGAGGGGGGAGCTCAGGAGGCTATGAGTAGGGCAGCGATGTGACCTGGTTTGTGTTTTGAAAGGACCACATTGTGGGGGAAGCCTACCTGGCAGGCTACTGCAATAGTCCTAGCATAAAAAATTGGCGGTCTGGCCTGGGCTGGAAGCAGGGGTGGGCAGGGGTTTCCCAGGTTCTGCTGACAGACAGAATGTGGAGCAGGATGCTGAGATTTTGGAGTGCTTTTCTGGGATGAGGAAAATGTGCAAGGAACAGGGTGGGTGCTGAGAGAGAGAGAGAGAGAGGGATCAACAGAGGTGCAGGTAAACCATGGTTTTATGGTCTGAGTTCAGGCCTAAGGTCCCCAGGGATCGAGCGTGTGGGTCTGGGGTGTGTCCCTAGCCTGAGCCTGGGTGCTTAGGGTCAGAGGACAGCAGAACAGAGCTGTCACATCAGGGTGGCCCTCCTCCTGCCATGGTCTAGCAGACACCAGGACGCAGCCAGCGTTCCCCCCGCTTGGTGCTTTCTCTCAGTGACATCCATTGCCCTAGACGTGGGTGTTCAGCATCACCTGCATGTGCTGGAGGGCACAGGGGGCAAAGGTCACAGGTCACCGTGCCCCCCTCCCTCAACAAGCAGCAGCTTGCGGAGGGAGGGCCAGGGCCAGGGGTAGGGCAAGAAATGGCATTCTATGGAGACGGAGAACCCAGAGTCCCGGGGGCGGGGGTGGGGGGTGGCCCAGGACCACCACCTGAATCCCACTGAGCAGCCACGAGGCCCAGGGGGCACAGTGTCACCTCTCAGACAGTCCTTCCTGGGTCCAGCAGGCCCGTCGTCCAAGGCTGTGGCCGGGCTCTAATAGGGGTGGGAGCGGGCACTCCTTCCACCGGTCAGAATTCACTCACCATACCCTGTGTCCTGCCCCGTGCTGGGGGCTCCTCACAGACTGTATGTTTGGGAGGGGCCAGGGTGGACTGCCCACCCAGGGCACTGTGAGGTGTGGCTGGGGCCCTGCACAGGGAAGGCGGGTTTCTGCCCTGAGCTGTCCAGCGCGGGGCTCCCTCTCTGGGCGGCCAGGATAGGGACGGGGGTGGAGGTGTGGCAGGCTCAGCACCCCTGCCACGGGCCACTGGACCTGCCCCGGCTATGAGCAGGCCCCACCTGGTCCCTCCAAGCTGCGTCCAGGGACTCAAGGCCCGCTGTGTCCCCGGGCCTCAGCTGTGTCACCTGTCTAATGGGCTCAGGAGCAGCGGGGAGCAGGGGCTGTGACCTGGGCAGTGCTGGGCCTTGCAGGTGCCGCAGGCCTGTGGCCAGGGCAGAAGGGGGAGATAGGCCAGCAGCAGCCCCTCTGCAACCCCTGCTTCCTGGCCGCTTCGCTCCCATGCTCCCTGCTGCGTGTGAAGGGGCGTGAAGGGGGCAGAGCCGTGTCGCAGGGCAGAGCCGTGTCGCAGGAGGACTGAGCGGGCTTGTGCACAGACACACTGAGCAGTCATGGCCATGTCCCTGCGCCTGTCGCCGGCGTGTGGGCCTGGGCAGGGCTTCCTGGGGCCTCAGGCCCCCGCACATGCCGTGACATACCTGGAACCCCCCACTCCCTGCAGCCCAGCTTGGCCCCAGGGCTGGCATCCAGCTCAGTGCCTGGTGTTTAAGTATTTTGAGCATCGCCCCCGAGAGCGGCTCAGTGACTCTTGGTCCGGCACAGTCTGCAAACAAGAGGAGAGCCCAGAGGTCTTTTGCCCTGTGACCCTGCAGAGGGCCCTGGGCTGTCCCAAGAGGAGCCCTGCCTCCCCCTTTAGATGTTGACCCACGGGGACCTTGGGGCACCACGAGCTGCCCCCCAGGGCAGAGGACTCCCTCCCCGCGAGCCCCAGGCCTCGGTGTCCCCCACCCCTGCCCGTCTTTGGCCAGTGTGGCCGAGACAGCCCAGGGCTTGCACGTGGCCAGGGCCATCGGCGGGTCCAGGGCTGGGATCAAGGCCGAGCAGGTTCTGCAAAAATTTCCCTTGAAAGACTCTTTTTCAAGATTTTCTTTTGAAAACAAATTCATAAGCACATCAAACAGGAATCCCGTCGCCCTGGGTTTGATCACCGCAGCCCGGGGCTCTCTAACTGGCTGTTATTCTAATTGCTTTTTTTCTCTTCCGAGGGCCGGGAGTCCTCTTATGGTTATTAATTTGGTGAATGGAGGCAGGGAACAAGGGAGCTTTTGTTGGCCTTGCCCTTTGGTCACTATCAAATTGCAAATAATGACGAGATCCAAGATCCCCAAAACTGATGTGCCACGGCGGCTCCCGGGGAACGCCGTCCTGGTCCCCAAGCGGGCACTGCCTTCCTCTGCGGATGACAGCGCCTCACCTGGGCACCTGCCCGGAGGCACGCACTTCTCTGCGGCTGGGGTTTGGGGTTTGACTCAAACCCCAAACTCCGGCCGAATGAAGTGCTCACTGGGTGTCACCATCGAACATGAAGCAAGATAAAGGCGCTCTCCTTGGGAGCGGAGAACCCAGGGTGGGGGGACCCAGGGGCCATCTCTCTGGGACGCGCTCAGCCCTGGAGAAGCGTGGCAGGCGTGAGTCACACTCACAGAGCCTGTGGGCACGGGCTCCTACACGAGTGTCCTGCTCCATCCTCAAGGACGCCCCCCACGGGAGGAGCAGAATGCCCCCACTTCCCAGCTGAGAAACTGAGGCCCAGGGAGGACAGCACGGCGGCCAGGTCTCAGCATGGGATCTGACTTGGCCTCCTGGACCAGCCTGACCAGGCTCGCCCCACACTGTGGGGACAGGGGATCAGCCGCTGAGAAGGATGGAAGCCCACCCGGGCAGAGGCCACCACCAGGCCCTAGGGGCTGGGCAGTGCAGGGCAAGCTCAGGCAGCCCAGAGCCAGCGACGAGCAGCAGACAGCCCCGGGTGGTGTGTGGCACCGAGGTCAGCCACCAAGGTCGCAGGGCGGGGGTGGTGGGGGAGACATGCCTCCACAGGGCTTGGCCCACCCACTGATCACCACGCCCTGAAGCTGGACCAGTCGAGTGATGCAGCGGATCCCCGCCCGTCAGGCAGGCAGAAGGAAGGGGGCCAGGAAGACCCAGGGGGACCCTGAGGGTGGCCAGAGGACCAGAAGGACTCAGAAGGTGGCCGGGGGGCCTCTGCAGGAGTCTGGTTTGGCCTGCGGGCTGCCCCACTTGCTCTCTCTCCCGTCCCATCAGTGGCGGAATGTTAACCTCCTCCCCAGGCCCGCTCCTCTCCTGTGTGAGAAGGAGGGGGAGGCTCCTTCTCACACAGGAATCCCAGGCTTTGGGCCGGCTCTGGGATTCTGGCCCAGATCCGAGCTCGCCCCCGGCGCCCCTGCCACCTCCAGCAGTCTGGCTAATGGGAGCATGTACCCTGGGACCAGGGAGCCCGGTGAGCCCCCGCAAAGCCCCATCTCCCACGAGCAGCAGCCCAGGGGCCCGAGGTGGGCTTGAGTGCCCCAGGTGGCCCCGAGGGCGAGCTCGGCCTGGGGCCAGCCTCCCGCCTGCTCCCAGTGGGGCTGTGCTGTCAGCCCCCTGGGATGCGCCCCCTCTCCAGCCGCGCCCGGCAGCCCCACCCCTTCCTGAATCCCAGCCATTCTTCCATTTCCTTTTTTCCCAAGAACACCCTATAAAGGCTTCCATACCCACTTGCCCTGCTGGGGGCTTCAACAGATGTTCAAGTGCCATAAAGTGAAAATTTATGAAACCACAGATTTTCTTCTGTAATGTGTTTGGTGCTCTAATTGATGCCAAACCAACCAGTACCCAAGCCGGGGCCTGCACAGTGGAGTAATGTGAGGCTGGCCCGGACCAGCCTCGTGCAAGGCTCGTTCCAGGCTGCCAGGCGCGCAGGGTCCCCCACGGGTCTCCCAGGGCATGGGAGGCCAGTGGGACTGCGGGCCCGGTGCTCTTCCCCAGCCCCCCTTGGCTGGGCTGCAAGGGTCCCAGCCAGAGACCCCAAACGAGACCCTTCTCCTGGGGCCTCAGGGCCTGCGTCTGTGGGTGGCCTCAGCATATGGTGGGACTAGGGCGTCAGGGAGGCACCCGAGGGAATGCAGGGGTGGGGAGAGCTGAGTGAAGGCCCCAGGCCCTAGCCCAGCTAAACCAGAGAAGCTCTGCACCCCTTCCCTTTATAGCCTGGGCTCCGGTATCAGATGTGTCTGAGAAAATAGGTGAGGCGCCCCTGGCCTGGCTGAGGGGGGCCTTAGACATGCAGCTGTCCCTGTCCCCAGGCCCAGGGGCAGGGGAGGAGGTCTCAGTCCCCCGCACAGTCTGAGGAGGCAGAGGCGGGCAGGGGAGCCCAGGAGGCCCCAGGAGACAGCACTGGCCTCCGTGCTGCAGCCGCCACCATGCGAAGCTGGGGACGTGGGTCACAGGCCCCACCTCACAGGCAGCCGTCCTGATAGGGGGGCTGTTGCTCCACGCTCCAGCCCCCATCCTGCCCTACCTGCTGCTGGGTCTCAAGAGAGCCCCGTGGCCCCAACTCAGGAGAGAACCCTCCCCTTCTCCCCCTCAGCCAGCCCTGCCCTCCCCCTGATTCAGCGTCCACCGTCCACCGTGGGAGGGAGGCTGTGGACTGCCCCATCCGCCTCTGAAGCCTGACCCGGGCCCACCCGGGGACCCAGCTACACAGCATCTGTGGCCTCTTCAACCCACAGCATCTTGCCCGGGGCCGACCCGCTTGGCCAGCACCCAGCTCCGTCCGGTCCTGGGGTGGGGATGTTGCTGCCAGCAGTGGGGCCCAGATGGGTCCTGGGGCAGTCTGGCCCAGGGCGGCTCAGAGGACATACATCATGGACCACGTGTGTGTCCAGGTGGATGGCCGGCCCCAGCCAGCTCGGCCTGCCGCCGTCCTCAGCCCCAGCGTTGACCCTTGGCTGAGCCATCCCTGGGCTTTTACCCCCAGCCACACTGTCCCCTAAAGCAGCTCTGTGTTCTTGCAGCTTGTGGCCCTTATCGGTGACGATCTGGCACCTCCGCTCCCTCCCGCATCATTTCTGGTCTTTCCAGTGTTCCAGGGACCCAAGGCGGGTATTATTTTCTGACGGAGACCCTGGGGGAACCACCCCCAAGGGCACCGCAGGCCCCAGGGTGAGCCACGCCTCCTGCGGCTCGTGCCAGGACGTCTGCTTCACTCCTGCCCCTGCTCTGAGGGTCCTGGGGTCCTCTTCCCACCCCCAGGGCTCACTCCAGCCCCGCCCCGTCTTGGCCATCCAACAGCCCCTGCTAAGTACCTGCAGCCCCAGGTCCATCCTCCATCCACCTCCCCTCCAGCTTCGTGGGGCGACCCCACCTCGTGGGGTGGGCAACCCCAGTGCTCAGCGTGGGAAAGGCCTTTGGGAAAAGCATGGTGGGCATGTGGCCCTGGCTGACCCCTGGGGATTGGTACAGGTTTGGGGGCTCAGCTGGGAAGACGGCGGTGCCCCTGCTGAGTTGGGGACTGTGCCCGGCCTGACAAGAGCGCCCTGAGGCACAAACCCTGTTGGTGGGCATGAGGGTGGAGGTAGATGGCAGGGGAGGGGCCCCGCCCTGCTACCTGCTCAGCCACTGGGTCTCAGGTGAGGGCTGCAGAGCGGGGGTCCCTCCACGCACGTGTCTGTACACGTGCAGACTTGCACAGGGGCACACACACACACGGGCGCACACACACACACACACACACACACACACACACACATGCACGCTCCACACACACAGCCGTGACCAAGGCCAGGCCCCGTCCCTCCCCTGGCCCTCAAGGAACCCAGGCCTTGAGGCCACCTGCACACCGCCCGGCTCACCTCTGATCCTGTCCCCGTAGGTGACGCAGCTGGACCAGAGGCTGGCGCTCATCACAGACATGCTGAACCAGCTGCTCACCCTGCACCACGGAGGCTCCCCCGGCAGCCAGCCCTCCAGCGGGGGCGGGGCCCAGGTGGTCCAGCCCCACAGCGGTGGCTCCATCAACCCCGAGCTCTTCCTGCCCAGCAACGTGTTGCCCACCTACGAACAGCTGACCGTGCCCCGCGGGGGGCCCGACAAGGGCTCCTGATGGGGTCTCGGGGCCCAGGCCTGAGAGGGGAGGCCCGGAGGAGCCCTGCCCGGCCTACCCCACCTCCCACTCAGCACAGGCACCACTAGGCCTCAGCCACCTCTCCAAGGCCCGAGAGAGCAGTCCCGCTCTCCAAGGCCCCAGACACCCGGTGGAGTACAGGGCCCTGTGGCCTGGGCTGGGGGGCTCGCCAAGACCGCCTCTTCCCAGCCAGCAGGTACTAAAATTTGGCTGGGTGTTGGGAGGAGGGGCCTCTCAGCTCTGAGACCGGGGTCCCCCCACTGCTTGCCTGATACTCGGGACAAAGCGGCGGGGGGTCAGGCCGGGCATCCCAGGCACTTGGTCCGTCCCATGTATGGCCAGGAAGCCGCACAGCTGTGTGCAGGCCCCGGGGCGTTCCTGAGGGGAGACAGAGGGACGGCCTGGACAGGGTCTGTGAGGACCCCACCCCCAGCCTCAAATCCAGGCCCGGGGGACCCAGGGAGAAGGCAGGCCAGGCAGGGCAGGGCAGGCCCAGCCCATGCCGAACAAAGGATGCCCACGGGCAAGGCCCAATCAAGGCCCGAGAGCCCGTCAGAGGCCCGCAACCCCCCCCCACCGCCCCCGCCGGGCCTGGGCCTGACTCCCTCACCCTCCAGAGATGCTGACTCAGGCCAGGAGCTGCTCCTGAGGCCACAACTTCCAACAAGAGGGACATGTCCACCGCTGTGGCCAGAGCTCTTCACTGGGGGTGGACCGCCCACCAGTGGAACGGGGGTGCTCAGGTCCCCCACTTTGGACTGGCAGCTTCTCCTACCCATGCCGGAGAAAAGAGGAGGGTCCCCAAACCCCGCTCTCCGTGCGGGCCTCACCTCCAGCTCCCTGCCTGGTCTGAGCAGCTGGACGGACACACAGACGGTGGCCTCCCCGACCCGCTGCTGAGCTGCAGGGGAGCGGACGAGCGCCACCATCTCTGGTGAGACCCACCTCCTCTGGCCTGCTCCGCCTCACCGAAATCAGAATAATCTGTGGTGATTTGGAATCTGTGCTTTAATGAATTTCACAGTGTGATTTTTGAGTCTTAACCGTTCAGGTTTCTCCTAATAAATGTGGAATCACAAAATTGATCTTGCCCTGCTCTCGCCTCCTTTCCTGGGGGAGCAAGCGACCCATCTTTGGGACAACCTGTCTTCCCGTGGAGCTGCTGCCCGCCCCTCAACACGCCAGCACCCCTCACCCCGTCTGCGCCCGCCCCGGTGAGGGGGCCCAGAAGCCTCAACCCCCTGGCCTGGGGTTCCTGGGGACGGGGTAGCGCCAGTGACCCAGGAGCACCTGGAGGCTGGGCTGTTCCTGTCCCCCTACCCAAGGTCGGGCTCCAGCCCACCCGCTAAGCCTTTGCTGTTGCTGGTGCCTTTGCCGGGAGGTTCTCCTGTCCCCTCTCCATCTGTTGAAACCACTCCCTTGGTCTCCAGCCAGGCTCAAGGCCCCCTCCTACAGGAAGCTCTTCCTGATAGCCCTTTATGAGACCAGCCCCACCCCCAGGTCTGGGGACCCTTCAAGGGGGGAGGGGTGAACAGGTGAGGGTCGTCGCCCCCAGACAAGCACCTTGGGGACCCTGTCCTCAGGATTCACATCCCACACGCACTTCTCAGGTCTCGGGCTTGATAACTCCAGGACAGCACCTGCCCCCACTCCCACTGCCAGCCTCCCACTGCTGCCCACGGGCATCTGGGCCCCTGCCTCCTCCAGGCCCAGCTCCGTTCCCCCGAGGTCCTGCCTGGAGCCCTCCCCAACCTCCCTCTTGGACGGGACCCCTGCAGTCTCCTTGGAGGCAGGTGCCGGGCCAAGGTGGCCACAAAGCAGGAACTCCTGGTCCATGTGGAATGTCAGCTTGGGGCCCTGTGGGAGGGGAGGGGCCTGGGTCCCCCTTTGCAGAGCCCCAGGGGCTCCCCGGAGCTCAGTCCTGGCTCCCACCCGAGGGGACGTCTGGCCGTCGGGCACTGGCCGGTGTGGGGGAGGGGAGGAGGTGGGCCCGGGGCCTCCCCAGCCCAAACCCCCGGGGGGGAGGGGCGAGAGCAACAATTACTGGAAAGGCAAAAGCTGTTGTTTCCTTGTTGAGTAAATATTTGTGGAAACCCCAGGAGGCGGCTGGCTGGAGAGCGGGGCCCTCCACGGTGCCCCCGCCCCGCCTGCTGCCGGGCACGGCCCCCAGCCCTCGGGGCACTCGCTCGGGCCGCCCATCTGGGTCGGGCGCGGCCCCTGCACCCAGCCCGGCTTTGTTTTGCGTATTATCGACTGCGCACAAAGTGCCCGAGTGCTTCGCTCCTGGACGGGCCATTGCAGCCCTCTCGGGTGTGAAATGCAATTTACCTGAAATAAAGCCCAATTATGGAATTAGCTAATTAAAGCCGCAGTGGAGGCTGGGCCGGCCGGCCGGGAGCTCAATGCCCGCCGGTGCCCGCGGTCTGAGGGAACAGATGGCGCCCCAGCCCGCCGCGCGGCCGCATTCCTTCACTCTGCCCCCGATAACTGACTTACACAGCACACGGCCATCTGGTGTATGACACGTCCTGTGTGCCCCGGACAATGGCCCAGCAGACCTCTCCGGGAGAGGGCCGTCGCCCGGGCAACGGTGGCATGTGCAGCCCAGGCCCATTCCCGGCCCCGCCCCCGGCCCCTTTGTGGGCCTCGCCTGGCTGCCTGGCCGCTCCCGCCGACAACGTCCGTGAGCGTTTGTCCCCGGCGTCCGGCCTTTGTCTCCCAATTGGGCTTCCTTGTTGGGGTCCTCAATGTCCAGTGGGTGCCGAGAGCATCTGCTGGCGGGAGAGGGTGGGGCTGGGGGGCTGCCCTGCCCACCTCCTGGGGCACCCACCTCCTCTGCCGGTGCCCCCTCCCCCATCGGCGCCCTCTGGAGCCGGGCAGGAGGACGGCATCTGCAGGGCTCGGGGCTCGGCCGCGGGGGCCAGTCTCTGAGGCCAGTGTCCGCGCAACCTGAGGTCCTCCCAACCTTGGGCCAGGGGCCGACCTGCACCTCCTGCCCCCTCCCCTGTCCGTGCAACTGGAACAGAGCGCCTCTTGAAGGCGTGTGGGGGAGGAGCTGAGGACCATAATACACCTAAGGTCTAGGGCCGGGTCAGCACACAGTAGGTGCTTCATAAAGGCAGCCAGACAAATGGCCAGGAGGTGCCCGGTTCTGGGGTCTATCGCCTCATCACACTCCCACTGCCTGGCCCCAGTGCCCCCTCAGAGCAACTCCCTGGCCCCTGCTGCGTCCAACCTCACCCCCCAGCGCCCCCTCGGAGCCAAAGCAAGCTGCCCACAGCCTGCTGTCCTGCACCCTAACCAGCTGTGGCCCCCACTGCCCAGGCTCTGCCCACTCACCCGTGATGCCGGGCATCTATCTCCAGCCGGGCCGACACGCCCCCACGCACCCACCCCCCGTCGCCACACACAGCTCCTCCCTGCACCCTAGTGGGCCCCAAGCTGCCAGCAGCCACAGCCCCCTCCCTGCTCAGGGCCAGTTTGGCAGGCACCCCCGACCCCCGCACTGGGCAGGGGTCAGGAGCCAGGCCCTCCAGCCTGCCACTGGAGAAGGGGCTGTGCTAGGACTCTGAGGACCCAAGGGGAGCCACAGCCCAGGAGCGCCTGGCACGGGGCCTGGCCCCACTAGGTACTCAGGAAGTGCCAGTTAAATTAAGGGATAAAATTTGAGTTTGGAAAGAGGCTAACGGCACTGCTGGGGCTGCGGACACGCCTGGAACAGGCAGGGCACCGCCAGGTGGTGCCGTGTGATGGATGCTCAGGGGAGGAGGGCTGGGCACCCTGGGCCCTGGAAGAGGGGGTCAGGTGTGCGTCCCGACTGAGGTGGTCAAACAGCTGGGCTAGGGGTGGAGTGGCAAAAGGCAGCGGTGGGCCAGGTTCCTGGGACGGGCCCACACGCAGCCCTGCGCGAGCGTCCATCTGGTGGGGACCTGCTGGGTCACCCTCAGGGACAGACGCCCCCTTCCTAACATGCAGCCAGTCCCTGGTGTGGGAGGCCCTTCCTAGCTCCCCGGAAACCCGCCTTCCCCGACTTCATCCTAGGACCGCCCTCACGGTCCTGGGGATCTGAAAGGGTGTCTGCCTCCCCACTCTCAACCCCCAGCAGCACCCCTTCTTGGCTCTGGCCCTATCGTTTTGGCCCCGGGGGGCTGGGGAGCTGGGGAGACTGGGCCCGGCATGGGTCAGACAGGCAGCGAGGCCTAGAGAATGCTCAGAACAGCCAGAGCCGGACAAAGTCCAGCTTCCATTGCCCTCTGAGTGCGGGGGGCCAGGGGCCAGGCCCTATGGAAGCTGACTGCCCCCCACCTACGCCCCTTCCACTGCGCAGCAGAACCTCGGCAGGCGGGCAGAGGGCCTTACGGCCAGGCGGCACCGGAGCCCAGGAGCAGGCGATCTCTGACCTCGCTGGCCAGCTGCTGTGTTTTCACCTGCTCAAGCGGGGAGTTGCCTCCAGCACCAACAGATCAGGCCTGGGCTGGGAGCGGGGGCAGGTAGAGGCTCTCGACACTGGCGAGAGACACTGGTCTGAGGAAGGGTCTTCTCTAAAGATGGGGGTCCTGGCCAACTGTGCCCCATCCCAAGGCCTCTGAGGCCAGGACACCAGCCCCTCTCTGCCCAGGTCTCAGGTTCTAGCTGCGTGGCAGGAGGTAGGGGTTCCACTCTGATTCCTAGATCCTTTTCTCTCAGCAGGTCCCTCTGTGACCTGCTGGGCCTGACTCTGTCATTTGGCCCTACCCTCAGCACCCCTCAGCACCCCGTGAGGCACCAGGATGCCAGGGGGAGGCCTGGGGATCCCTGCATCCCCACGCCTCCGCCTCCCCAGCCCCCAGCCCCCAGGCCCCTTAGCGAGGCAGAAGGTGGAGGAGGGGGAAAGCTCGGCTCAGGGCAGACCTACTGGACACCAGAGAATGCTCAGACCCCTCCCCCTGCTCTTGTCGTCAGACCCCCCACCTCAAGCCTTCATCCCCGCGCCCACCTCTGTGGCACCCAGAGGGAGCAGGCCTGCCCTTGATTCCCAGGGCCACACCTCTCCCACCCCCTCACCTGATCCCAGGCTTAGGTCTCACCCACATCTGGGCAGTGACCCCTCAGCCCGAGAAGGCCCAGAGCCAGCCCAGGACGGGTGCCCATCGCAGGCCTGGCACACCAAGTTCCTCCTGCCTCCTGCATGTGGACCCAGGTCGCACAGATGGGGAGTGTGGAGACTGAGTTGAAAACGTGTCACTTGGACACTGCAGGGACTCCCACCTGCCCACGACTCTGGAAGCCCCAGCCGTCCCCCAGTCCCGCTCCACACCCTGCTCGGCAAAACTCTCTCCGAGTTTCCAGCCTGTTGCAAGCGTGTGATCTTTCTGAGCAACATCAAAGCGGGAGGCGTGGGCTGCCTGGATCAATCGCGCCGGCAGCCTTGTCTTCCTGCCTGGCCTGCGGCCCCTGGAAGCTGGTAGCGGCGGCAGAACACACAGTGACGGGTTGACGGGGTGCTCGTGGGGTACACAGATTGTGCTGGGGGAGGGAGATGCTTAGAGCAGAGAGGCCTCAGGGGACATGGGTCCTCCCCCCCGGTGCAGATGGGGAAACCAAGGCCCAGGGCAGGACTGGCCCAACGCAGCACCTGCTTTTGTGAATTTGCATCAGAAAAAAAGCCTCAGAGAAGAACCAGGACTTCCAGTGGCAGAGAAGTCGGCGGCTGGGCCAGGAAGCCAGGAGGCAGAGGGGAATGGACTGGTTAAAACAAAGAGCTGGCCTTCTCGGACTGGATCGTGGGGCCGGAAAGGCCAGATCTGAGAAAAAGACGCAGAAAATTCCCAGGTGGTATGAACATAGCTCCTTTGCTGGCCTACGTGGGCCAAAGAGCCAAGAAGCACTATGCCTGTCCGATGCAGCGAAATGCGAGGGCTGCATCAGGACATGCCCACTGGCTCCAATATGGCTGCCATTGCACCTGCCACGCAGGAAAACACCAAACTCCCTGTTGGATCTTCAAGAAACTCTGTTACAGGCCTAACTACTGATTGAATCTACCAAACCCCACTGAATTTCCGTTGGTGGTTTCTTAGCTTTATTCCTCCCCACTGCCCACTCCCTACACACACACACATATACTTGGGCAGGGCCCCTAACCTCTCTGAGCCTCATATGGTCTTTGCAGCCCCAGCTTCACGGAGCTGCCAGCAGGGTGCTAAGCCTGAGAAGACAGGACAAAAGCCACAGCAGCCTCACAACCAGGCACCAACGACAGAGCTCCTGAGGTCAGGGAGAGACGTGCATATGAACTGTTCTCTTTGGCCCAGCAACATGTCTTTATATACAACTGCAACACACAACTGTCCCTGACGTAGACGTCTCCATAGCAAATCCGCACTGAGTGGGACCCCGCTGGGCCTTCCACTTGACTGGCCAGCTCAGGTCACTCGATGGGGTAAGGGCCTCATTATCCCCATCCAGTTCTCCCAGAACGACTGAGGGAGGCCAACAGTGACCCAGGATCCATGGGGACAGGCAGCCCCTGCTGCAAAGCCAAGAGGCCCTTGTGTCAGAAGCCTCTCGCAGCCACTCACCGGACACCCTCTGAGCAGCCTCAGCCCCATCCCAGCGCGCCCCTGGGGGCCAGAGAATCTGCCGGAGGGGCCTGGGGGCAGGCACGCAGGGAGCGCTCACCCCCAACCGTGCCCTCAGCCCACTCCCCAGAAAGCCGGGTCTGCAGCCCCTCTGGCCAAGGACAATGGAAGTGACAGGTCAGAGATGGATCAGCCGGGCTCAGGGAGAGGAGGCTCGTGCTGGGAGGGGCCCAGGCGCTCAGGGGTGGAGGTGTGGAGGCCCTGACCTGATGGCCTGGGGCCTGGGTGGGGCCATAGCATCACCCAGGAGAAAGGCCCATCCGGCAGGGACGCTTTCAAAAGAGACGGCTATCGGACGCTGGGTAATGTCACTGAGTAATTTGAAAGTGTCTTAATCAAATCCCCGCTCCCATCCACAAGGCCACGTCAAAAGGCCTTTGGAGAGGAGAGGCCGGCGGCAGACAGTCAGCGGGCCTTCCACTCGGCTGGCCAGCCCTGCGGCACAAGGCCTGTGTGGCTCCCGCCCCGCCTCTGACTCCGTTTGTGACCCTGAGCCCTCCGGTCTCCTCTCCAGGAGGCCTGGGTGACCCCGCGCTGCCCCATTCGGGGACTGGTCAGCAGAGGGGAAAGGCCCCTCCCCGCCACTCCAGGGGAGGCCTCCTAGACGTCCCCTCCGAAGCCTCAGCAATGCAGCCTCTGAGAACCACCGCTCACACGAGGGGAAAACTGAGGCACAGCAGGGGATGCGATGGGGGGACCTGTAAGTACGGGCCACGTATCCAACCCCCTGCACCTGCACACCACCCCCATGCATCAGGCTCACCTTGAGCGAGGCAATGAGGCGCATGCAGTAGATGCCCGCTGAATGCTCTACCCCGGCGCCTCAGGACCACTGTCCCCAGAGGTCCCCCTCTGCACCCCCCTCTCTTCCTCCTTTGACTTTTTTCCAAGGTATAGACATGAAAACATCCTCATTATGTGTTTTCAAACACCTCACATCCATATACTGGAAAAGGGCAGCCGCCTCCTGGGAGGTGAATGAGCAGGTGCTCACCTTTCCAGCTGGTGCAGCAGCCTGACCTCCAGCCCAGGTTCAAATTCACATGTGCAAGTGCCACGGGCCCCACAGGCACACAGTCTCCGCGGGCACACGGGCTCCGCAGGCACACGGGCTCTGCAGGCACACAGTCTCCGCGGGCACACGGGCTCCGAGGGCACGTTGGCAGCGGCCAGCCATCCGAGCTGTTCAGCTGCTGGACCTTCTCTCCTACCATCCGTAGGGGCCTTTCCGTTCTCCTGAGCTTCTGCACAGAGTTTCTCTGTCCATTTGCTGTAACCACACTCAGCATGCCCCTACGCATGGACATTCACTTGTTTCTAGGTGTGACCACTGAGGGCCGAACTGGGGACACCCAGACCCACACACCTCACGAGCCGAAATCGCTGTCCCAGAGCTGTGCCCTGTGCCCAGCCACCCTGATTCTGCTTGTCACCCCGTGGAGCAGAGCAGCCCGGACACTCCAGAAAGACCCTTCAGGCTCGCAGGGAGAGGCTGCAGCTCGAAGGAGGACCCCTCCTCTCGGGGCACCGAGTCCTGGCCACCCGCCTCTGACTCAGTGTCTGGCCCCAGGCGGCCAGGCAGGCACACGCAGGAGGGCAGCTGTGGGCGGAACAAATGCTCACGTGAATGCATGATTCAGCTGGAAACACTCCCCAAGCTATGCCCTGTGTCAAGGGATGGTAACGAGGCGCCTGGAGGTTGGGCACATGGTGAGCTGGCACCCCTGACTCCAAACTCCCTGCTCTTAACCACCAGGAAGCCCCCAAGCCCCCTTGCCACCCAGAGCATCTCTGTCCCCGCAAAGGAAGTGGGGAGGGCCAGCCCCTGCGCTCACCTCCCACAGAACCCAAGCTGCATGGGGAGACAAGAGGCCAGCGGGTGGTCTGTCCCAGCCCCCTGGCCCCCACCGGCATGTTCATCTCCCTCCCTGCCCGTCTCCATCCTGCCACCAGCCCCAAGGTGAGGCAGGCAGGCAGAGCCGTGCCCTGAAAATGCTCCACGAAACCCCGCGTGTGTCCAAGCGGCTTCGGTTACCCGGCACCCGTCTGGCCCAGCCTCCCTCGAGCCCTGCCAAGGCCTGGCACCGATGCCCCCGGCAGCCCCTCTCCCTGCCAGCAAGCCCACGAGGCCCGAGGGCGTGGGCAGATTGCTTTACCGCTGCCGGCTCGGCCCAGCTCCCCCAGGAGAAGGCCCCATTGTTCCCCGCCCCCGTGGCCCCCGCCTGGCTCGGAGACACCCGGGCTCCGGGCGGCAAGGTCACCGGGCCGCGCAGAATCCACCTGCAGCCGCACCAGCTTCCAGGAAACCGAATCCCAGCGGCAGATGACAGCCGCAGGCTGCAGGACAGAGCGCCCATTCAGCCTCTGCTGGAGCCGGCGTGGCCCGACCTGGCGGCCGCCTCCGCAACCTGGGCCCTCCCACGCCTGGGCACCAGGTTCCCAGAGCCAGCATTGCCCAGACCATCCGCCCGCCCGCCCGGGGCCACGGCCGGGGACAGAGGGCTGCGATGTGTCCTACCCTGGGTGCCCGGGACAGGTGACAGGGTGGGTAGGGAAGGGAGCAGAGACCCTGCCCCACCTCCAGAGCCTCATGAACAGCAGGCAGCCTGCGCGGGCACAGGGAACCCTCCAAGCTGAGCGTTAAGGCAGGCAGTCCCCCCACAGGGCCCAACATGGGTCAGGCGAGTCTTACTGCACCCATTTTATGGATGAGGCCCTCAAGGCTGCAGGGCCTGCCTTGACTGCCGCGTTTCCGTACTGTGGAGGAACAGAGCTCGGTGGAGCGCCCTTGCCCGCCCAGGGGTCCCCTCGGAGCGAGCAGAAGGAGAGCTGGGTCGAGCAGCAGCCTTTGGGAGGGCGAGGCAGGTGGAGGAAACAGCCAAGAGGGCCAAGATCTTCGAGGTCAGCAAGGCCAGCCCCACCCCGCCCCGC
>NW_006792775.1:2244842-2247890 GCF_000442215.2 Lipotes vexillifer
GCCCCGCCCCGCCCCACCCCACCCCACCCCACCCGCACCAAGATGTTTTCTGGGACCCATTTCACAGATGGGCCAGCTGCAGGGCAGTCTAGGAAGCAAGTGGATTCACGGGTTGCATTGAGGACAAAAGGCCCCCCACACCCTGCCACCTTAACACCCTGCAGAGGAGACCCAGAATGACTTGGGGTCCTGTAGACCACCAGCCTCAGATGGTCTCGCTGTCCCGCTGCCACTACCTACCCTCAGGCCTGCAGGCTGCAGCCTCACGGACCTCGTGGAGGCCGTGGGAGACAGGGCCCAGACCCCCACACAGAAGGAGACTATTTCTCTTCCAACAGGGTCTCCTGCAGCCAAGTCTCCTGCCAGGTTGGCCATTTGTGGACCAGACAGGAAGAGAGGGATGGAGCAAGGAGGGAAGTGGAGGTGGGCTCAGCCATGGGACATCAGTGCCGTCCTGTCCCACCCTGGCAGCCAGGCCTGAAGCCGTGCAGGTCACGCCCAGGTTCCACAGCCAGGACCCAGGTTCAAGGGCTCTTCCTAGGCTGCCCCATGCTCCTTCTTGAGCATCAAGCCCCAGCCGGGACTCGGGGCTCAGAGGCCTCAGGGCTCAGAGGCAGTCCTGCCTCTCCAAAGGCTGGGCCACAAGTTGCCTGTCACTCAGCTCTTCTGCCCGGCTGGTCACACTGAAAAGAGCATCCTGTAGCCGGGAGGCATGAATAGAGGCTCGGACCCAGCTCGAGAAGCACGGCCTGGAAACCCAAAGGAGGAAGCCCTGGTCTCCAGACCCAGCCGCCCAACGACCACCCTCCCCCGCAACCAGCAGCAGCCACCCCAGCTCCCCCCCAGTCACCACCCCTGGCGTGGCTGCCACCACCGCCGTCACCCATCACACTGGCCCTTCCTCCCCATCTCCATTTAGCAAACTCCTACTCACTCGCCAAAGCCCAGGCCGAGGGGTCCTTCCTCCCTGAACACTTCCTGAAGGGCCAGCCAAACGTGGCTCAGGCTCGCCCCTCACAGCAATCGGCACCCACCGCAGACCCTGACTGTGTCCTCTGCAGCTGTCTTCCCTACAGGCAGGGCAGTGCCCCTTCAGTGGGTTATGGAGGGGATGCATGGCACGGAGAACCCTTGGGCATTTGTCTAGGAAATGCCGACCTGCGGGAAGCCAGCTCGGGCTGGACCTGTGAACTCCTGGGGATGGGAGCAGGGAGCTGCGGTCGTTCACAACACTGGGTGCTGGGCTCCACTGTTTGCTGATGGCTTGGACCTGACCCTGGAATGGGAGATGCCCACCAAGAACCACTTAGGAGAGAAGGGGGCACCCCCTCTACCTGCTCTCCGGCTGTACCTGCCTCCAGCGCCCTGTCCCCACGGACAGCCGCAGGCTGCAGGACAGAGCGCCTGTACTGCAGCTGTACTGCAGTCCCTCGGGAGCCCCCTGGGGTTCCACCCCAGCCCACCCCCCACTTCGAGTACTACTCTGCCCCATTCACGCAGCAAAAACGCAAAAGGCCCAGGTGGAGAAACACCACCACAGCTCCCAGGCCAGAAACCTTTGTCCCACCTCACAGGCATGACGCACACGTGAGGCTGAGGGTCACTCAGCTACATCACAGCCCCTGCCCCCCCGGGTGGCCGATAGCCAAAGCTCCCACACCTGCCGTCCAACACCAGACACCCTCCCAGTCTGAGCACACCTGCCCAAGACACTCGGTGTTAAACACTGGTCCCTGGACCCCCAATTTCCAAGAAAATTAGTTGGGAGACTAATTGTCACTAGAGTGTTATTGACTACTCAACTTGCAGCTCTCTCTCTGTGATAACATTAGGCCCCCAGAAGGAGCAGCTAAAGAAGACCTCACCTGAGCCCCAAGGTATATATTTCTGGGAAGGTTTTAGAATTCTAGTTCCTGCTAAGGGCAAGTATTTGAAGCCTCCCACAAATCATGACTCAGTCTAGCATTCAAGGCCTCAGAAGCCAGCACCTACCTGCATCTCCAGCCTCCCCCCCCATACACCCTGTACAGAATCCCAGACCTCAGCCCCAGCCAGCTGACCCAGGGATGGGCAATGGCCCCTCTCCCTTCCCTCTACGCCCCTCCTCCGGGAAGCTTCATCGCCCTCACCCCACAACCCCTTCAGATACGCTGGGAGCTGGTGCCGAAGGGAAAGGAGATCCAGTGACCACAGGCGGGCACCACCCTGAACGGGATCAACAAGACACCCACTGGTGCACCTGGGGAAACTAAGGCCCAGAGACAGCCACACACTGTCCTCTGGGGGTGTCCAGAGTCTGAGCAATGCTGTTGCCAGTGACCAGGGACTCTATCTCCAGGGTTCCCCATCCTGCCTCTTGCTTCCAGGGCCCCGGGCCCTCACTGCGGCCCCAGCTGTACCCGCCAAGGAGTCATGCAGTTCCTCTGATGGCACCCCCTCCCACGCTTCAGATTCTCTGATGGCTTGGTCCTGAGCAAGGAAGGAGAGAATGCTTGTCATTGAGCCCAGGTCACCAAGATGGAAAGCTATGTGCCCATTGCCAAGACTTCCTGACCTCTAAAGCCCTAAGTGAAAACACTTCGAAGTCACCGTTTTCAAAGATTTAGGGCATTAAACACCACTGGGGTAGGGGGTGGGGCGTTGTCCAGGTGATCAGCTGGTCAGTTTTTAGTAGCTCCCCGAGGTAATATTTCCCCCACCCGGCCCCCACCCATCCACGCGCTCTCCACCCACCACTTGGGATTCTAGGCAGGACACCCACATCTCCAGAAAGCCCTGCCCACAAGGTAGGCAGGGCAATCAAGGGCCCAGAGGCGCCACCACGGGGGCAGGGGCTGGGGGCCCAGGCCCAGGGGCTCTGCTGGACACAGCAGCCACAGAACCAGGCCTGGGCAGGGGGCTCAGAAGCTCCCCGGCCTGCCTCCTGCACACGCCCTGCGAGAGCCAGGCCGGCCCCAGGCCTCCGAGTGCCAGGCCCGGGCCCGGGCCGCGAGGGGCCGCGGGCCGGGCAGGCGGGGGCGGGGGGCCGGGGTCGGGGGGCCGGGCAGC